>NC_090788.1:4656666-4983333 GCF_040054535.1 Antennarius striatus
AGGCTGATAGGCTGGCAGTCAGCTCATCCCTTCAGGCAGTGGTACCCCAAGAGCAGGGCGCACCCCCAAAGCAGAGCCCAATGTGTCTCTAAAGCAATTATCATTTACAACAAAGAAGAGAAGACATGATGACACAAATCTAACCTTCAACTTGACCTGAACAACGGTGGGTCACGAGGAGAGACAGCCGAAGATAAGATGAGATGAAGGAGGGCAGTTCTCTTCATTTTGTTTTCTGCCCTGGCACAAACAAACTGCAGCAAACTCAGTACTTTGATAAAAACTGAGATTGTCTTTTAAGGTCAGATAAGCCTCAGATAAGATCAGCCTTCATTCGTCCTACAGTGGGGAAATTTCTGTGGGGATTTTTCTGCCTCTGCAGCAAATCATAATATTAAATTATGTGTATTTTGATCAGAGAACAAAAAAACAACCAAATGTTATCAGATTTAACAGCATTGTGTAGCAGATATCTCAACCTGATTCCACCTGATGTTGTTGGAAAATGGTCACATCTGAAAGACGGCGCCAACTACTGAGTGAACCCAGAAACGCGTTCAAGGGTGCACACTGCAACGTCTTTGTAGAGCTGAGATCCGCATTCATCACGACAAATAGGAGCAGAAACACGCACTGAAACACACACACAGAGTGATGAGACCTTGACGAACAGGTGGCACGAGGAAGAGGAGACAAATAGAGGCAGGTGGGTATCATCAGGCAATCACACAGCAGGTAGGTAAGGAATGCAGAACAGACAAGAAAGAAAAACTGAGCAGAAAACAGATAATAACCTTTACACTAAATCAGTCAATCGTTGACAAATATCAGGCAAAAATGGTTACATCATAATAAAACCAGGATCAAAAAACCCAGAACTGAAACACACACATCCCCAACAAGTGTGCACACACTCCTTCAAAATCCATTCAGTGTTTTTTTTTTCTATATTCAAAGAAAAATATAAGGAAAATCCATTACCTCTTTTGTGCTCATCCCAATCCAGGAGATTGGGATGAGCAATTCCAGGAGAACTTTCAAAAATTTTGTGGTTCAACTAAAATGATGGAAACTCTATGGATACAAAATCTACATGGATGTCAGACCAAAGGATTCCACAAAACAAGATAGTGACTTCTTTCCTTTGTGGAGGTGATGAATGATGAAAACAAAGAAACGTTAATAGCGCCGCTATCGACAATGACGTCCTGATCATCTTCCGTCAGCCCATCCTGATGGTAGACGACACTCACGTTCTTGTACAGTAATCTGGTGTTAAATATTTAATTGAATATAATTGAAATCTGCTGCTCAGCAGTGAGAGACCTCCACTGGATCAAAGAGCCAGGAGTGGATGAGGACAAGTGGAGGATGATGGCAGTCTCACCCAGCACTTAAAAAGGATCAGAAGCCTCTTACTGACTGTTTAAAATGTATGACACCACCATGAGAACTATAAGTATGTCTCTTTTGATATCAAACATCTCAGAAATATGTCTTTTAAATCCTTAGAAATCCACATGAGTGTTTTCTGCACTACTCAGTCAGAACCACATTTAGAATCCAAACAGGCGTTTCTTTTAAAATGTTCGAAATCTGTCTCAGAATCTGAATTATTGCGGCGACATCCCGGTGCGACATCCTTTAGATGATGAACAACTATAATTATATAATCATATAACAACTATAAAACAAGTCAACTTTTTATCTTTAGGTGAGTTATTAATACACAAGGAATTCTCTTTTGGGAATGAAAGCTATATTCTATGAAAAGGATGGCATCGTCAGCGTATCTAGTGAAGCAGATAACACAGTTTCAAATAATTGCTGAAATAATACGAGTTCCTTTCTAGTAGATGAAGTTACCTTCGCAATAATGTAGTCAGGAAATCAACGCTAAAGTACCATCTCCTTTGGCGTGGCTGTAATAAAGAACTAAGATAGTTCACAAGCATCATCTCCAGTTCCACAACAATTGTGCAGTCCACAAAATTAACCAAAAAAAGTTCACCTAAAAGCAAAACCTGGAATCAACAGAGTCAATAATCCAGAAATATTTCTAAATTCTGCCTGATAACTTTCCTGGCATAGCATGTGGGTCTGTAAAATTTTGCTTGATTACTTACCATCGGCACCAGTTCAAAACAAGTATAATACGTTTTTTTTATATAATGAGAAAGTCGGACAGGAAGGGAAAATGTCGAAAAGTCTGGGGTAATACACCCTGGCAGGAGTCGATGTTCCCCAACTAAACTAGATGTCGTCTGTGAACCAGTACAGAGAGAGTTTAGAGGTACAGTGTAGTGTGGTATCACTGGCACAAAAAAATAAGTTAAAAATTGTTTAGACAGGATCAAACCGGTAGAACCACTAATTGTTCAGGAGGGTGGAGAATCCTGAACCAAGGTGTGCCGGTGTGCTCCCCAAACTCTATAGTTTTGTAAAATCATATAAATCCATCCATCCATTTTCTATACCCACTTCTTCTGCAGAGAGCTGGAACCTATACCAGCTGACTGGAGGCGTGAGGCAGGGTACACTCCGGGTGTGATGCCAGCGCACCGCAGAGCCCAGTGTAGAAAGACAACCACTCACGCGCACACTCACACCTATGGGGGATTTGAACCCGGACAATTCGCCTGAGGTGAATGTGTTCTCTCCAAGAACCAAAGGGTTCTTGGAGAGAACCCTTTGGGGTCCAGTGGGGGACCCGACGCCACGTCTGGCGTTGCCACCAGAGTTTCAGAGGCTGTGATACGGTGGGGACGTCCAAGAGCCCGACCATTGATGTCCTGATCGCCTAGCAGACGTCACGGCTCAGGAAGGTACCAACACACACTGAAGCAGGGGATCAGACTGGGTTAGTGGGGAAGAGACCATTTAAAGAGACAATCTGAAGACAAATATCAAACTAATACGCTCTATCATTGTAGACATCAGGAGCACCAAGACGGAAATGGAGAAGGGACGGCTGAGGACACGGCAGGGGTGGTGCCGACTCCTGCAGCTTCACCCATCCTCACTGACCCCACGTGACATGAGAGCACCAAAACATTCATCAATCCAACTCCCAGTAATAAATATGAGGGGATTTTAAACACCTGGGAATTCTACTGAAATATCCACACTGAAAAGGAACACGTGAAATACGCAACTTCTGGAGAAAGGAAAGGAGACTGTCTCATCGAAAATGCACCTCTCAACTGAGATCAAAGAAGCGGAGAGGGTTCTTGTTCAGAAAGAAAAATCGTAAAGACGCCATAGTGGTGCAAAATTAACAGTACATGATGGGAAATAAATACACGTTATTGTCAATATTATTCACGTATGCATTGCGTGTTCCTGCTATGCTTTTGGTTTGACCCTAACTTAATGCGATGGTGTCACAGCAGCCTTCTCAATCGATGCCTAGTTTATTGACTTTGCTGGGGTTTGTTTTTGGGGGGGGGGTTTTTTTGGAGGGGGGTTCATTTTTTCTATTATTGTAAACTGTGTTATTTGCTGATGGAGATATGTTGATGATACCATCTGTTTAATGGAGTAGATGTTTCATTCCCAAAAGAGAATCCCTTGCGGGTATTAATGACTCAACTAAAGATAAAAATTTGAATTGTAATAACTATATTTTATAATATTCTTTTTTTTTTTCTTCCATTGATCAATAAATAAAACAATTTCAAACATACACTGTAAATCAGTTTAAGTGTACCTTTTTCCTGACAGGTGAAACGGATCTTATCCTTCTGGGGACGAGGTTCCGGTGTTCATTCTGTCCTTTTTTTTTTTTTTTACCCGGGTTGGAGGTAAACGCTGCGTCTGATGTGTTGATGTGCAGCTGGATCAGAATTCTAATTCAGCTGCTTCTGGATTTTAGGGCCTCTGACATCAGTGCCTTCAGTAACTTTCATCTCAGCTTCTTTCCTCCAGGAGGTGTCCCAGTTTTGGATTTGTTGTGCCAAAACAGAGAAGTATTGTTTCTGCAGTGGGCCTCTAGTCAGCACTGAAGCAACGGCAGCAGATCTTTACTCACAGAGACGAGCGATGGTCCACTTTTGCTTCACAGACGAATCCTGTTGTACTGAGTTAATGATGAAGGTGTTGATGATGTTGCAAACCCTAGCTGCACTGAGATAAACAGAGACGTCCATCAAACCCTCTTCCCGAGGGGTAGGAGAGTCTGTTTCAGAGGGGTGACAACTTGCAGATTTCCTTCAGAGCATCCAGTTGGTACTACGCAGTCGTCGTCGGGAAGGAGCCTGTTCCCGGTGCCAGCCCCTGTAGAGACAGAGGAGGTCATCCCTCTGGAAGAATGCTGCTTCTCATTGCAAAAACAAAGGCCCGGATTGTCAAAGCTGATGGCGAGGGGACGGGGCGGAGGGGCACCCATGGCCGGAGGACTCAGGACAATAGAATAAATCACATGAAAAATGTCACAGCGCCACAAATGGAATTCTTTCTTGGGTATGAGCGGGACTTGAAAAATTGAGAGAGCCATGCACAACGTGGGCGTTGTTTATCTGTGGCGTAACCAGCTACGATCACATGGTCCAGACAGCGAGAGCATGTCTGTTCATTGTGGGTTTGTTTCCTGACGGGCACATGAAAGGAGGCCACTCTGAATGGGGTCCTCTGCTTTCAACATGTTCTTGTAGAACAGAGTAGAAATATTCCTCAGCGGACAGAGAGGAGGCAAGAGGGATTTAGTAAATTTAAATGCACCAAAGAATTTCATGTCTTATGTCTGAAACTGGACTGATTAGGATTCCATACTGACTGCTGATGTGACTATCAATAGCTTGTATCAATGATGAGTTAATCAGTTCCAGTTCCTGCCACCTCTGTCGGTCTGCATATCTGAACACGTTGTGCCTGTGAAGACTCCACCAAACACACAATGGATGTGGATATTTTTAGATATTAATGTGTAAACGCGTGCAGACATCCTGCTTGTTCAGTCTGAGAGCTCGCAAAAACATTTACTGCATTTACACCATTATCACCATTATCACCATTATCACCATTTATACCATTCACTGGAGCTACATTTACAGAAAAGAACCTGCAAACTAGGAGAACTCTCACCTTTACCAACGCTGCCCTGAGCTAAAGTCGCCACGCTTTGAGTTACCGTTTCAGTTCACATTATTATTATTATTATTATTATTATTATTATTATTATTATTATTATTAGTATTAGTATTAGTATTATTATTATTATTATTATTATTATTATTATTATTATTATTATTATTATTATTATTATTATCATTATCATTATCATTATCATTATCATTATTAGTATTATTATCATTATTATTATTATTATTATTATATTATTATATTATTATTATATTATTATTATTATACTATTTTCTTGAACAAATTCATAATTTTTTGAAATTTTGAACTTTTATAGATTTTGATCCACAGATGATGAGTCAGCCCACAACATTATTCCTCCTAATGCTTACTGACTGTTTGCTCCTTCCCAACCTCAGATTCACTTAATTGCCTTTAAATTCAGGCGTGTTGGGGTACTAGGTCTCTTCTGGAATAACAAGCAGTCATTAATATTTCCATCGTATTAAAAACACTATCTGGGTCTGCGTGCACCTGATCAGGATGAGACACGGGAATTATTACTGAAGTATTCGATCTTCTGACTGCGACTGTTCATCTCCTTGAGGATCAGAACGATTCCGTTCAGCGTCACACACTGACGGCCGTTAATGAGACGGCGATTCACTCTCAAAGGTGTCACATACGGAAAGACGTGCAGGCGTTCTATTAAAATGCAAATTCACCCTAATGAATGGCTTCTTTAGCTGGCTGTGGCGTGTACGGACTACAACGCCTTCTCGCTGATAATTGGTGGATGTTGATTAGAGCTGTGAACTCCTCTGAGCTCGTGTTCTAGTTCCAGATGAACTTAAGTGACGACAGAGAGTTGTGTGATGAGAGCTAGTTAGCTGTGGACTGCTCGCTTCTGTTTCGGCCTTTATGGAACTTTTCATACTTTTAGATTACAGTGTTTCTGCTTTTAACATGGATAATCATATCAAACTCTAAACAGGCTTTCTAAAGGAGTATTTTGACATTTTTGAAATGTTAAATGGTCCCATTCTGCTTTTAAATGTTGCCATTCAGTAAATATCTAATAATAAAAGGCTTAAATGTTTATTTGTGTGCTTAAATCAATGGCGGCTATAAAGTGAATCATGTTTACGTTGCGGTGAATAATAACCGGATTTAGCTGCTTTGCAGCACATAAAAGAGAGACCAGTGAGGTCATGAGGTCATGGAACACATGACGGCCGGTGAGGGAGTTCTGAACCCACAGTCAGGTCAGTTCTGAGACGTGAGAATAACAAACAGACCAATCACGACTTCTCCTTCTGGAAAGAACCACTCCAGGCTGGAGCAAAGACTGTACTGTCGGCTGAGGACTCAGAATAAGAAATGTGGGTGTGGAGGAGCCACGAGGGGACCGACGTGGGCCTTCCTGCTCTGCAGGTCGATCACAGCGATTAAATCTGAGCGCGGCGACGAAGGAGCCTGGCAATCTTTCCTGAACCGGCACATTTAGAACGGGTGCTGCAATATGATTATTGAATTTACTTGTCACTAATGAAGTTCTTCCAGAAGGGGAGGAAATCTATATTTGGAAGCCTTTCCGTGCATCATAAGCCTGGATAAGTTCTGCAAAATAATGAAGTTAAGGTGAAGGAGAATTATCAACTCATCCAACAGGTTTCTTTAGTTCTAACTGATTGGTGAGGAGTTTCTGATAATATTTAAAGTCTTTCAAGGTCACAAATACTAGAACAGTCATCAAGAACACGTCTAAAGAATTGAGTCCAAACACTAAAGATAATAATGGGAGTGAATTCAGCGTTCTGTTTTTTAGGTATTCCCTATAGTAACACCCGACATCTGAATGTTCTTCAGAGGTATTTTGCAACAGGTACAGTGAGTAACTTGATAGGTGGGTGTATGAAATTACAAAGCATTACTGAGGAGATGTTTACTAGTACAGATGGTGTGAAGTTTGGCATTTCACCAAAAGTATTAATGAGGTCAGGACGGCGCCATGTTTTACACTCCATCAGCACACGTTATTATCAAAGCAACAGTACAGCAAAAAAAAATTTAAAAAGCTATTTCTAAGCTTTAATACATTTTTCACTAAATTCAGATCAATATTAAAATGAAACTGGTAGGATACATAAAAACTATAGATTATAATGAATATTTTAGGGTGAAATAAAACTATAGATGTCTTGTAAATACTCATTTATAAACAACATCCATGTTGTATTAAATAAATGACCTTTAACATGTCACCACAAGGAGAAAAAAAACAAAGTACTTTAAATCCATGTGGAGGCACATAAAGGCTTTAATAAAATTATATTTATGTCACCTACATTAATGGGAAGTTTTTATTATCATTTTTCCATTTCATGTGGAGCCAGTGTCATTAAGTAAACTTATTATGATGCCTAGATCACATTATGGCATCTTTATATGCACACTTATGTGTTTTTAGTCAATATATACAGACATAAACATGTTTATTCATATTCATTATATAATTATTGCAGTCATGCATTTTAAGTGACTGTTTTTCCTGCCTCTGTTATAAATAAATAACATGTTATGTCATTTCTACACAACAATAAAACACGGCGTCAGAGCCCACTCTTTGAATTAACTTTGGAAATAAAATAAGACAATAAAAATTCTTCCAATTCAATGTTGGGAATAAATCTTTCACTGAATGAATAATGAGATGAAACCAATTTCAAGTTGGTGTTAGAATAAACAGGTGAGGTCATTCTCTGCACACAAGAGCTCTAAATAGTTATACATATCATACACATTAAACTCTCATTATGCAGGGAGTCTGAGAATAATCTAAACAAGCTGTTTGCTCAGTTAACATCCTCACTTTCTTGCTTTTTTAAATACTCCATTTATTGATGGAGTAAATAATGACACACTGGTTTCCCTGGAGGTAATCAACACTCATCAGAATTCATGGGTCTTATCGCAGAATCAATCCACTCAACATGAGCCTAATCAAAGTAATAATCATGTGAAGATGATTGTATGACCGTGTCATAATTACTACATTCTCGTGTGATACGACGCAAATCAGCAGCCGGTGGCGAATGACAGTCACCGCCATCAAAACAGTGATATTCTGTTGGGCGTGTAATTAGCTTAATCCAATTATTGTCACCATCAAAGTGAGAAACTGTTTCTCCGTGCGGTCGGTTGTCGCCGGTAATGAGGCGGCTTCTCCTTTTGCCTTGAAGTGACACCAGAATGTTTGTGTTTCTACATTTAAAAGGTGATATCAACACACAGGAAACCAGCGCAGACGGTAGGTGCATCAAGAAAAAGTGCGTTTAAAGCAGCGCGGAGATGATTTTTAACTTAGCTTGAGGTAAAAGGATCAAACTGGAAAAAAAAAAATCATTCTCAATCATTTTGATTGGAATCACCTTTAACACACAAGTAACACAATCTCTGCAGCCACAAACCCGTCAGCAACAAACCAGACAATAAACCAGCTGTAATTGCAATGAGACTGCCAGCTGGATGTCAGAGGTCAGAGGTCACAACAGAACCAAACCTCTTAGATCTTTTTCTCAACTTAACCACATTCCTTTCTGTTTTAACCTCAAGTTAGAAGAGCTTTTAGGGGCATTGAACACCGCCGCCCGAGGCTACGTCCTGCATCTGGATGAGGGACACACACCTACTGTACATTCAGATCACAATCCTGACTGACAACAACACACACATTAAGATGCCGACACACTCCCCAGCTGTTTGCCTCCGAAGTGAGAGGCTTTGAAAGTTGCACCCTGAGTTTACAACCGTGAATTCATCATCGTGGGTCGGGGTCGGGGGGCTCGTTTAGACACGGTGCTGCTCTCTCTGCTGTTATCCACAGAGATCTGCATCTCCAGCCCCCCCCCCCACACCCCCTCCGAGTGCCGAACAAACAGGGAGGGGGCTTCCCATCACATGATGCTGTACATGTTCCAGTGCATCAAGATGCATTCGCTTCTCTTTTAGGGACTGATAATGAAGGTGTCTGCTGCTGCATGCGATTATTATGACAGAGTAGTGGAGTCGAGGGGGATTTGGGAGGTGGGAAAACCTTCAAAGAATTTATATTAATGACTAATGACTAGTTTATTAAACCAAAGTTTCATCACAGTTCACTCAGGGGAGTAACAGCTTTCTTCAGTCGGAGGTGCCAACGCTTTATATTAATGTATAGAACGTGAATATAAATCAGCCAATCAAAAAGGAGAAGAGAGAGCACTGGAAGATTCTGATTGGCTGTGACCAGGTGGACGTTGAGTTCCTAAATCACAAGCACAGATTTAAATATGACAAAACTCTCTGGGACTGCTGCGTCGTTGAATTTGCAAACAGTTCTTTACTCCTGAGTCTCAAACTGAAGGAAAAACATCTTTAATCATAAATAAATAATAAATAATAAATAATATTTCTTTCTGATCAACCACTATTTTTATTCTTGGCTTTAAATGAACAACTCCTGTTTGGGATCGGCTCCGTTTTCTGTTTACTGTTTATTCTTTTGGTGTAATTCAGCGGAGTGGCAGAACCATCACCATCAGCAGGAACTTCATAGCACTCACTTCCTGCTTTGTAGGCTGATGCCGTTGGATGGAGGATCTGCTTTGTGTATTGATCTGCATCAGCATTCCGTCCTCTTGAAAGGAGATTGCCTTCTGATCCGAAGCAGCCTCAAACAACCTCAAACAATCTGACTCGAACAGATTTTTTTTCATCCAACTTAAAAAGAAGAGTAGGAAGATAAAGAGATGCCAGAAAATAGAACTCAAATGCAGAATGATTTTCCTTGAGCCCTGACTTACTATTGATACTGGTGCTGTCAGGATGCAGATTACACACAAACACACTTGTTGGGATTTTAAATATCAAGGAAATGGAAACCTGGAGTCAACTTTTCAAACTAAAGAGGCAGATAAAACAGCAGTTTTTATTTGTTTTTTTTAATTTAAATTTAAAAAAATCTACAAAATGTTCACTAAATCACTCTGGACACTTTCAGTTGAGTTGATGATCCACATTCCCGGTATGTGTCATCTTAATCCTCATTTTTCCTCATTTGCAGGGATTAAACTCATTTGTCAGTCAAATATCCTCCAGCAACAAAAACAACGATTTGTTTCTTACTTGATTCCTTAAGGAATAATTAATCAAGGTCACTTTAAAGGTAAAAGCTCAAAACGTACCTTTTTTATTTCACTACTCAACTTGGTGTTTTCCAGAGAACGGTGTGAAATTTACGAGCATCTCACCCTCTTGCGCTCCTGTTTTTCCATAGTTAAAAATATCCCAAATTTGCAATTATTCTGTATTTCATTTCCATTCTTTCTTCTCATGATGATTCCAGTCCCTATTCTTCTAAAGTAAACGCGATGCTACACCGTGTGGAGTAAAAGACTTCTGTCCGGATGAAACTTCTCAGTGGAGAGGACTCCTCTATCACCGGACAAGCATGCGTCTGTGCGCGCCGGAGAGAAAAACGCTTCAGACCTTAACTGGAGCAGTGGGAGCCGCTTCCCCGCATGTAGACTCTTCCTCCTCCTCTTCCTCCTCCTCCTCCTCCTCCTCCTAGCTTCTTCAGCCTCCGGAGCTCAAATGGTGTCATCAAGCCTGATCCAGAGCTCTCCGCGCCCCCGGTAACATCTCCAAGGTGCCGCCGTCTTTCCAGAGATGCGCGCGTCCTGCTGGATGGATGAAAACCTCCAGTCGGACACGGAAGGAACGCGCTTCATGAAGGAGATGAGGAAGAGGAGAGGGCAGCTGATTTGGCACCAAACCCTCCCTCCCTCTCCTCACGTCGCTCTGCCTTTCTCCGTCACCACCTCCCGTTTTATTCCCACTGAATGAATAACCTTTTTTCTTTTTTTTTTAATTTGCCTGATGAGAATCTGAGTGTATTTATATGGGAGTGATGGAGTCTTTGCTCTGGGGTGGTGGGGGTTGCACCATCTGAAACAAACATGACTATACACCAACAGCCTGCAAGAGAGGCTGATGAGAGGGGAGTGGGGGGGGGGGGTAAAAGAAGCAGCATCACTTTATCATCCATGAAGAAGATGGATAGATCCTGAAATGGCCAATCATCAATAGCCGGGGATGTAAACAAACACCCTTAAAATTACATTTCCCCATGCTGGAGCCATTAAATGCTCCTTCCCTTCACTTTGAAAGGCGTGACATTTAGAAGAAATGCTGCTCAGCTGGTGGCAATACACCAAAGTTACGCCTAACCTTTACTAAATAATGGTCTGTGGCCACACGTCGTGTGACACCTCTGTAATTGGAAAACAAGATTAAAATATAAGTGCCTCCCCGTAACAGTTGGAAAGCCACTGTAATGTTCACATTAGCGGATTCTAATGAACTGGATTGATTAATGGCAAGAAGAAGAAAAACAAAGCAAAATAAAACTCCCATACAATGCTGTTTTAAATAAGATGTAGACCAGGGCTGTCAAACTCCTTTTCAGCATAATGGCTGCAATCAAAGGGCCAGATGTAACTTATAAATGTAACTACATGTTACTCAGTGTAAAGTATAATAAATAGATGTAACTTTAATGTTAAATAACTGAATTTATTACGTATTCAAGTTACAAACGTTACAGTTGCACAGAAAATATCATGTCTGCTTGTTGCTCTGTTATAACATGAATCCTTTTCATTTGTCAGGTTATGAAACCCACAGAACTCCATCAATCAAGGATCAAACTGTCCAAGCGAATAAAAAACAAAACACATCAAAGTTAAGACATTAACTTTGTTCAAAAGTTAAAATGGGCTTTAATGGGTCCAAGTACACGTTTGACTTATTTATTTTGAAACACTTTATTTTTAGCCCTTCAATGCTCTCACGGGCCACGTAAAATGATGCGTCGGGGCCACAGTTGGCCCACGGGCCTCGAGTTTGACACGTGCGATGTAGACGAATGAAGAGATGGAGGGAATCGCCCTCCAGTGAAGGTCTGTGATGTTCCTCTAATGCACTTTTAAAAGGAGATTCATTCACTTGGCTGCGAGTGGACCGTCCATCAGCACGTCACCGGCATCGCTCTTCATCCTGCTAATTCTCAGGTTGATTTGTGATGACATGCTGCCACTTATCCATTAAAGGGTGTCAGTATTCACAAATATTTAACTAATGTAAAGTCATTTTTTATGTTCAGGAAAATTTATATCTCAAATTAATGTGTTTTTTTTTTTTCCCCCCTATGATGCAGGTTTTGTTGAACCTGCTCTGTGACAAGATGCATTATCCCCACTGGCTTCATTGAAATGAGACCTGAGGGTGCAGCAGCTGCGTCCTTTCAAAGGTTGACCTTTAAATTTTTGTCCCTAATCATGACAAGTTTGGAAGAATGGGTGAATGTGAGGCATTGGGTTTATTTACCCAGCAGTGGTGCAAAATTAAGTGGCGAACAGAAGACGATGATCCTTTGTTTTGTTCTTTTTTTTTTTTGATTTTGCAGATGAGTCAGAAATGGGTTTGATTTGAGCCGCGTCTGATTTGATTGTGGAGTCTTGTACTGAACAGCCCATCAAGTCATTCACTAAAAAACAGAGTAGATTGCGAAGCGGGAAGTAAACCACATCAGAGTGGTTTGTGCTGTCTGACTTGATTTTAGCGAATTACCTCGTTTTGATGCGAGCGCTGCTGATGATGACTGGGTTCTTTGTGACTGTGAACTATTTTCTGCTTCTGTGTGCCTCCACCATGAACAAGTAGGTCAAAGCGCCTTGGGACCCTGTAAGCGTTCTGACAGACTTCCAGATCTCCTGGAAGTTGGTCTCCAGAGGGGTGAAGGCAATATTTAGGGCAAATCCCTGCGCAGTAATCTCCTCCCTGCAGAGAACTATGATAAAGCTCAAGACATGCACAGATGGCTCTGTAAGTCAGGCGTTCGCTGCATCGATTGGCTTGTAGGTGATTTGGGTGCAGCAGAGTTATTGCATTTCTAAAGCGAGTTCTTTAAATCAGAAATTAAAATGTGTGTGTGTGTGTGTTTGTGGGGTGGGAGGGGATGGGGGGGGTCGTTTATGGTAGTCTCAGTGGGCGGCCGACAATGTGTGTTAATTCTTCCTTCACATAGAACCCCAAAACCAGCCTTTCCTGAACCAGCAAACCGATCAGTTCCGTAGCACCACTGGTATTCTGGGGTTGGTTCTCCAGCTTTGGCGGGGAAACGAACAGCAGATTCAGGATCAGATTCAGGTCATGGTTCACATGCAGACAGGGGAGTCTGACTGAAGGTCTTCATGCACCAGCCATCAACATCAGCCTCCTTTGTTTAGCATTCTGATGCACAAAAGACTTACTGCTTGGTTTAATGCCGCCAAACCGATTTGCATAGACAAATGAAGCCTCCTGGCTTTAAGTAGTTTCTTTACATCCAATCTTAGGTGGACTTAAAGTGGCACGACTTCATTGTTTGCTGATCAGCGTGCTGCTGTCTTTTTGAACAGGTTTTTAGACTCACAACTCTCAGTCTTTGCAATTTCAAAAATATTACAACTTCACCAGCCGCAGCAGAGTCATCGGCCGCCACCACCAGTGTTCTAAAAACTTTTTAAACTTGAATTAATTTATTTTTATTACGCCATCTGCTGTAAGAAAATAGATCTTTGACTAATTTGTTTTCAATCCGCCACTTTTACAGTCAGAAATAACTTTTTATTATTTTGCTGTATGAAAGGTGGTGGCTATGGAGGATGAGGAGTGAACAGAATCAGAATAAGATCTTTTCCAGCGACATCCAGATGTCCATCTTGTGACATCGTGTTTATTTTTTATTTTTTTAGGATGAATTATTAATTACCCGAATAGCCTGGCTTCATTATTCAGTAGCGAAGAGTGGAAGACGACTGTCTTGTCCGTGTTGATGCGTTACGGTTGTAAAAGCTAGAAACGAGGACAATGAATATTTAATTGAGGAGAAAACTCTGCGACATAAAGGACGTATGATCTCAACGCAAGCAGTGAGAGCATTTTATCTGATGTGTAAACGGCATTCTTCAATTTATGAGGCTGATTTGTGATTTGTATTTCTGTTGTGATGCTTTTAAAGTAACCTTTTATTTATGCGCAAGTCTAAAAGGGATAAACGTGTATAAATAACTATAAAAGTTTGTGATATCACAATCGGTATTCATTCATGCAGTGCAGTTTCAGCAGTTTAAGCCCTCTTAATTTGCAAATTTCATTTTTAACATGAAGTGATATATGATCATTTAGCAGCGGTTGAACCATAGTGTTACACGCAAAGTAGTTGAGGTCTGAATTTAAAGATTTATGAGAGATAGTCACTCCCTCCTTAGACTACAGGCAGTAAATACTATTTTGGAATCATTTTCACTGTGGCTTCACTGTGTTCCCTTTAATATACGTATTAAATCAACCTTTGTGCCAAAGATCTATAAAATAAACGCAATCTGCATCCCTGCACCAGTGCTGACCTGGAACAGGATGACGGATGATGGCTGATGGGCTCATAACGGTGCCGCCGTTATTACAGTTTAACCCTCAACTGGGTTCTGTTGTCCTGGAAGGAGAAGCGACCCGACAACAAACTGCATCGACTGGATCGGCTTTTTAATTATTCGTGGGATTAAAGCATGACGCTGAAGTTTTGACTGTCATTTGACTTCTTGCGTTGACTTATGTACTGTAAGTCCACTTTAAACAAAACGGACTTGCAGAAGCAGATGACAAAAACCGTCTGACGGCACTTGTAATTTTGTTTTTTGCCACATACTTTATAACACACTTTTAATTGAAAGAACACAGATTCCAAGTGTCAATGTGTGAAATATTCAGTTAATGAACTCATCTCGCAAAACACAAAACAGAAGATACGCATAGCTGGATCTGTTTTCCATGTTTGTGTATTTTTAGAGGGTTTATTCTGACACTAGAATAAACCAGGTGAGACCAGTGACAGTCACAAACTGCACGACCCACTTAAAACAATGTGTAACAACCAAACTATCAACACTCCAGAAACTGACCTGAAAGACCCACTACGTTACCATGGAAACCCCAAAAAAGGAGGATATACATGTACGACTACATGTTCAGGCCCAGCATGCAATGTTTGGGTATCAGAAGACTCAAAATCTTGCTTTGGGCTCAACTATTATTTATGGAGTTTAGCTAGAGGGCGCTGTTGCATCTAAATGTGATTAATATGGCGCCGCCTGTGTGGAGTTTGTATGTTCTCCCTGTGTCTACGTGGGTTTTCTCCCGGGTTCTCCGGCTTCTTCCCATCACCAAAAAAACATGCCATTTCGGTGAATGGATCACTCCAAGTTGGCCGTCTCGTCTACAAGACAATGCACGAATGGCCTCCTCCACAGAATCACAATGAATGTAGCATTAGCATGTTAGCATGTCAAGTTTAAATCATCTCAAGATGCCGATAACTACTCCGTATACCCATATTCTGTAGCTACGCACACAACCGCCATGAAGAAGCTGTTTTTTTGTGTCCTCCCACAGCATAAGGAGACAAATAACCTCGTGTTTAATAATGAGAGAGGCTGCACAAAAAGACCTTTATCTCAGGAGGCGACTGGGGAAATAATGGCAGTAATTAACTGAGCGTTGCTCCTCAGCAAGACCTCCCGAGGACCCCCACAGCTATTCCAGCCCTCGCTGCGCCTCCTCCTCCTCCTCGGCCTAAATTGACACTGCCGTCAAGTTTGACATGCTTGCTCACATCAGCGCCTGTGCTCAAAGCCTCCAACAGGAAACAGGTTGATTGCTAAGAGTTTGAAGTGCGCTGCTCTCAATGCGGTCCTGGATCAGATCTGGGGTTTCCTCTCTTGCCATTTTATTTCCTTTCAGTATTTGTGTCGGCGTCCACAATGGAGCCGTTCCAGGAAGCGCCGACAATGAAAAACAGAATTTATTTTCACCTTTGGATTTTGCAGGCGTAGATGTGGAGAAATCATCACCGTGCAATCATTGCCGTGTACATAAAATTTCATTCGGTGATGCTAACTGTGTGACATGTTAATGAGGAGCGTCGGAGGCGTTGCAGCAGCCTGTGATAAATGGCGCCGTGATAATTTATGAATATGAGTGTGAAGGGAGGCGGTGCGATCATCGTGCTTTGCCAACTTGCACGGCTACGATCCACAACACATATATCAGAACAGCCAGGTTAACTCCTTCATCTGGGCTCCTTTTGCAGTGACAAATTACCGCACAGCTACCTGCCTGAGAGGATGTAGCCTTCACAGCAACATAAGGATGTATTATTCATCGTACTTTTCAAATGCATGCAACATAATGTAAAACATTGCAGTGGGCTGCAGATAACTGTTGCTCTCGAGAGAAGAAGTTGAAACCTCAGGAGCTCCGTGTGGCTCCCCCATGGAGGGTTAGAATCAGGAGCTAGGTTATTTTTTTTGACAGGACTAGCAGTCCATGCTGTTTCATAAATTATTTCTGTGGCAGGTTGTACTCGTGGCTTTCTACTGGGACACGTCCACATCAATTCCATCATCACCCCGTCTGTTTGTTTCTTATTGGATTTCTTGAAAATTGTCTCGCATCTTGCATTGTGAACGCCGTTCAATAGCGTCGCTTGATTGATCAATTACCACAATTTTAGCTGTCATCGGGGGTTGTTTTTTTATAGAGCTGCCATGCTGTCTGCATGTGAATTAAGCATCTTCCAATGAGATAAAAATCCTTCTGTCGGACAGAGAAGGTCAAATATCTTCACATCTTTGCTCATTAAAACTTATTTGTCATTCTGTGGTTTTATTCTTCGTGACATTGACCTCAAACTTTAAACTGTACAAACCTCAAATGAGAAAGAACTCAAATTTAGCATGTTATTTGTGGCTATAAATACCTATAAATACCAGATTAAAACCTTTATATGCTTCTGCAGCGGCTGATGATCAAAAACACAAAGCATTGTGGTTCTCCTGCAGGAAAAGCCTGCAGGCTTCAGGCTTAGCTTTCCTCTAATTGGTTAGCACCCCCTGCATGGGTCACTGTGACCCCCCCACTGTGACAGCTTCTTCTGAACCAACATTAAGCCTCCCCCTCCCTCCAGCTCCTATCATTTAAAGAAATACGTCTCCCTGTATCTCATTGATATGTGATGCATTCTGCTTACACAAACACAGATAACACAACACTATCTGCGTTTTTCACATGATGTTCTAAAACACGGCACACAGATAACAACCGATGGACGCTAGGCTGAGTCAGGCTGACCCTGACGGAGGGTTTAACTCACACGTGTCAAACTCCGCATCATTTTATGTGGTCCGCGAGAGCATAAAAGGTAAGTAAAGTAAAGGTAAATAAATTGGTCACAATTGTGCTTTGACCAAAACAATGCAGTAATCAAGGCCATTGCAAATTTAACACAAAAGTTTTAAACAAAGTAAATGTCCTAACTTGTGTTTGATCTTATTTTTCTTTATTCACTTGGATATTGTAATTTGATCCTTGATTGATGGAGTTCTGTGGGTTTAATAACCTGACAAATTAAAAAGGATTTATGTTATAACAGTGAAACAAACAAACAAACAAATAAACAAACACATTTTGTCTGTACAACTGTAATGTTTGTAACTTGAATAAGTAATAAAATCAGTTATTTAACATTAAGGAATAGTTACATTTATATTACATTACATTGAGTTGCATTAAGTTACATTTATTAGTTACACCTGGCCCTTTGAGGGGGCCGATGTGGCCCTTGGTGGAAATGAGTTTGACACCCCTGGTCTAACTCCAAACTAAAAAGATCTCAACCAATGAGCATTCAGGGCTGCTGAACTTCCTCAGCAAACTTTGTTCATGCTTCAACTTGTCTCAACATCCTAACAAGTCATGACGATTCAATCCAATCCTGACTGTGGCAGAAATCACACCTGAGCTGTGAAAATGAATCAAAAGCAGGAGGAAGATGTTCTGGAGAATATGAAGACACTCTACCCGGAGTGGGAGTTCAGAGGGCTGCAGGTGAAGCTACTTATGAAGGTGTTAACATCAGGTGTGAACATTACAGGTAACATGTCTGAGTGTGGAAACCTGCCATCACTTCATCACATTTAATATATTAAAGATTAGATTTGTAATGTAATCCCTCATTAAAGGATTACTTGAGGGCCATTTCAAACTAAACGGTTAAAACAGGATCATGTCACACCAGCCTTTAGTTGGAAGGAAACAAAGCTGTTATTCAATTTTGGATGCACAGAGTGATTACGTTCATTCATTTATAGAACCACAAAGAACCACAAACACATCAACGCATCACCGAGAGGAGGTGGGTTATGCAAGTCTTTGTTGCGTTTGAATTAAATTTTCTGTTTGTTTTTTTGCCTACTGTTAGAGTAGACATGTTTCATTAGCAGGGAACACGTGTGAATACATGATTATCAGTTTGGTCGTGTTAACGGTAAAGTTTTTTTAAGGCTGTAAAGACAGTAGACAGGAAGTGAATCCCTCCATCTGATGGAAACAGGTGACCAAGAAATAAATCTGTGATTGACTTAGGTTATATTCTCATGGGGGATCCATCCCTTTTTATTCCGAGCCCATAGTATGCATGTCAAGATTTCATGGTAAAGGCGTGCTGCGTGAAGCGTGTCACAGTCACAGTCGTTTCTACGATTTCGCTCGACCCTACTACAGTACAGACCCACTCTGTGTTTCTGTCACCTCTTTCCACCCGTGTCCTCGTTCCTACAAAATGCATGGCTGACCATCTGGAGCCGGGGTTCCACCTGCTTCTGCATGCAGAGCTGGGACGGAACCATCAAAGCAGTTGTTGGAGGACGATCCACCACAGCCAGTGTGGAAATCCATGATCACAGTTCTTTAATGTGACATTTTCTCATGAATATTCAGAGGATTCACAAAGCGGTCTTTGTGCAGCCATGAAGCACACACACACACACACACACACACGCTCACATGCACACACATGCACGCGCGCGCACACTCACACACATACACACATTTTATCCACCTTTAACTCACAGATTTTGAATCTCATGCATATTCAACAAACAGTCTGAGTGGGCGTCAGATTCCTATTAGTTCTTAACTTCTCACTGGAGAAACGGCCGCGTTCTAAGGTGAAGGAAAAGCTTCATGATTTCAACCATCGACTCTTTCAGAGCCACACAATCACAGCTGAAGGACACATTATATTATTGCTGCATGTATGTAAATACATTCGTGAGGATTTGATTATTAATTAGTTGTTACTGACTGACATTTTCCACTTCAGTTCAGCCAGTGACAGTATTTGACTGTCAAAATCAAACGATCTAACTAACAAATGAGAATTTTTCCTTATAGGAAAATGCTTTTTTTTTTTTTCGTCTTGTTCGTCTTTCGAATATATCAGAATTTATTAAATACCGCTCTACCATTCTTCGACACACACTTAGTTTGACATTGTAATCGTTGTGTACTATGAGGCAATGCTATCTGTAAAGGGGCATTAAATGTGCCGTCTTCATTAGGCCATCATGATAGAGAGTCATTCCTGAAGCACAATAGCTGAGAGCACCCTTAATATTCAATGTAATTATATAACAGTCGACTTAATGAGATTACTCAACCTGGATCGTTTCATTACTGCAATAGAATTAAAGTAATTGAAAACATATTTTACTTTTATTAGGCATTCACAAAATAATAAAGCTAAAATGTAACATTGCATAAGAGGAAGAAGCTCTGAATGTCATTTAAACGTGATAGCAATGGCGTCTGCAGGGAGGTCTGCAGTGGTTAAAGAGGTAAACGGCTTCACGCCGTGTTACGTTTAACGGAATGAAAACAGCTTTAATAAGTTTAGAGAGAAAAAAAAAGGCATTTTAGCAAATGTATTTGTGATTGTCTTGACAATTAGGTGTGAGTTTTTACAGGTTAAGAAGTGAAACTAGAGTCAAGCAATAGTAGCTTAGCTTAGCATAAATGCAGCAACAACTGGACTGACGGTGTTCAAAAGTTTAAAAATGAAATTTGAAAGCTCAGCAATAAATTAAATGAGTTCATTATTCATACTTTACAAAAATAATTAAAAGTAAAGTAAAACAAAATAATCCTGATGAAAACCCAACTGATTGTTACTTTGGTCAAACCCTAAAGCTGTGGTTGTCAGTGAATCTGAAATTTACATATTTTAACAACTATGGAATCACAGTTTTTATCACAAATATTGATTATTCAGATAAGATTATCCTCTAGATCAGTGGTTCTTAACCTGGGTTCGATCGAAACCCTAGGGGTTCGGTGAGTCGGTCTCAGGGGTTCGGAGGGGACGGGGGTCAAGACAAAACACCCTGTACACACTAATATATACATCTATGCCTGTGACTAACTAGAGTGTGGAACTAATTTCCCTTTGGGAATCAATTCAGCATATAAAATTAAAAAAAAAAAAATTAATAGGGTAAAGATTAAACTTAATATGTAATCTTGTTAGCATTGACCTTCATAAAGGAAGTATAGGAGGACATGCAGTATTTTCCTGTTTCAAATGTGTCACTGAGGCTGATCTGAGAGCAACAGGTTTATTTCTGTGAATGAAACATACCTGCTGTATATAAACACCATAAAACACTGCATCAGATGCTAATTTGTGCTCTCAGCTGACATTGACACTAAGAAATAAACACGCTGTTACCACACAGGGCAATTATACGTCAATATCATTTTTCTTTTCACCAGCTAATCAGGACATTATGCTTTTAAAACAGGGAAATAAAGGCCTCTCATGCATTTCTTCCATGCTGATTTGTTCATATGTGGTGGACTGCAGAGCACACTATGAGAATGATTAGGACTTGTGCTTTGTGAGAGTGTGACAAAGTGGTTCCGCATGCGTCTCTAGATGAATAGAAATTTAAAGAAAGCTTCAAACTATGTGCACCCCTCTATCAGCGCTCCTCTTTGGTGAATCACCCTCATTCCCACTCCAGTCCACTCTCATTATTTTTCTCATCATTATATTCTGTTAAGATTTACATAATTCTTATTCCAGCCTGTGATGTTTCTGCATAATTTAACAACGGCTGACTAAAGCCAGCTCTGCGTTGATATGACCATCCATCCTGGCGTTATCAGTGCTTACTGTTGGTATGCAATTACACGTTCACAATGAATGAATCAGGGTTTAATAGCTCACCCTAATATCACGACCTGCCGCCTCCATTCAATAAACAATCAACACAGCCCATCAGTGCGCTTATGCCATCCAATCATACCAACGTTGCTCTGCAGATCCTCAAATTGCTTCTTATAACTCTTGAAAGAAATTTACATTTTTATTAAATTTCCATCTTCACTTGTGTATTTTTTTTTTTATGATCCTGCACCTGTGATCTTCTCCCTCACCTCCTGTTCTGTCTCCTTTTAAGGAGGTGAGGTGGAGGAGTAATAAAAATCCTGCAGCAGATCGATCCAATGCAAGGATAGTTTTTCTCCACATCCCAAACATAAATATGATGTGGTTATTTTTCTTGCATTGTAGTTGTACCCCCAAATACAAACTCCTATTCCTGCAGGAGAACATTGTGTGTTTCCTTCTTCCTGCCAATGTTTATTTTAACTTTAAATTAAGAAAATCTATCCTCATCCAAAACACGGTGATGGGAGTGGAGGGAAGGATGGGGTACTGAGATGACCGTGCCAAGTCTCCAGCAGCAGGGGTTGGGTTTGATGCTTTAATTGGGACGTGAAGCTAATTCCTGCACTGTGTCCTGTCTCTCCTGCTGTGAGATTGTAATTGCTGTAAGAGTCGACTGACGCTTGAACTGTGCAGTTAGCTTCTCTTTTCCTGGCTCATGCCGACAGGTACAACAATCCCAGACTCATTATTTCTCTTCTTTCATGCTGATGATGATTGCTGAGTGAGTGTGGACCACAAACTTTCATTGAACCAGGAAGCACCTCTCTTACCATTTATTCTGCACATACATGTTAAAACAACTTCAACTTGAAAGTCCATCAGCTTTTCCAATTGTGGTTAGGTAAGGCTTTACATAATTAGAAATAAAAGCACTTTCTCCAACATTTGGAGCTAAATAAATTTTTGATTCTCTCTGCTATACAGTTATGAGATGATGTCTTAAATAATTTAAAACCAGGTTGAGGTATATAGGTGTTGTTGAGACATCGCTGCCTCCCTCCAGACCAGAATATACGTTGTGATTTCACCGTTATTTTCTGAAGAACAACCTCTATGTTGCAGTGCAGAGACTCCCTCTCCTTCTCCCCTCTGCAGACTGTCACTCTACCAATAATCCAAGATCCTCTGCAGTTATACCAGAGAAGAGACAGCTCAGAAACATCCTTTAGGAAACTGTACTGGTTTCATGTCTCTGAACGACCTTAAAGCTCCAAAAAGAGTCTGTTATTGTCAGAATTCACCCCATTCCATCGACGCATGCTGTGAATAGAGGCAGAGCTGCATTAAGCGTTGACACACATTTAAAAAAAAAATTTTTTACATTTTTTTATTGTGTGACACAAAAAAATGAAAACATTTTTAAAAACTTTTCAAACAGTATTCAAGCTGACATTATTGCGCTTCCTGCTCAGTTAACGGAGCCTCTAGAAGCTCTTTCAGCTTTTGTGCTGCAAATTGTCTGGTGCAATTCCAATGGCAGGCAAAAGATAATATTATACAAACTTTACTGTGTGGGAAATCATGTTAGTCGATTGTGTGCTTAGTCACATGGTCAAAAATAATATCTGTATTACAGTTGCTCCGGACAGACGTGTTAAGTGACTAAATAAGACTGAATGGATGGAGGCTAAAGGTGTGATTTGTAAATGAATTTTTAGGGTGCATCAACAACAACAATAACAACAACAACAAATAGCAATGGAATAAAACATAACTTTTCCACAAACTTACATTTTCTTTCTTCTATGTAGATTTTCTGACAGTTAGCAGTTGTGCTAATTGTGAATCTATCTGTGCCATGACTTCTGGTTGTAGAAATACTGAACATATCTTCCATCTTTAAACACAAGTTACCACATTCATTATGAGGCAACGCAATGGGGGGTAAAAAAACAACAATAAAATGAATACAAAAAAGTTTTAGTCATCTGTGTGAATTCATTTGTCCTGATAGAAAATTAAAATGCAGCTTTGTTACAGTTGGTCAGAGGCAGATACACAGATGTTATACTGATGACACACTCTGTCCCCTGCAACCAGTGCAAATTATTCAATGCTTTAGCGCCATCTGCTGGCAGGTTTCTGTGTAACTTCATTAAAAAGGGGTACAGAGAAAAGACAGTAACCTTCACTGTTGTTTTTTGATGTCCTGAACTTAGAATGACGTTATGGATTGAAATTGAATACATATTTAAGTAGACATGCCAATGACACCGGAGCACAAATCATGTCAGCGTGATGAACGACAGCTGAATTCCTTTTAGACGCTCTGGTTCCAGGGTCCTGACCTGTGTCTGAAATAAGGTGCACTATATTTACCCGACAGTGTAGTGACTGTGTTCACCATTTGTGTACAAGTACTTGACATATTCACCCCGTTTCTACCAAGAAAGCATGATGCAGTGACCTTTCAAACCACCTTGAGTCTTAACCTGGATTTTTTTAAAATGTTTTTGGTTTTTGCTAATCTGTCTTTATTTAGCTCCCTTTCATGAGCACCAGTGGCTCCAGGGACACCTCCAGTTTTCTGTCCTTGATCCATGTAAAAAAAAAAAAAAATCTTGATTAAATCCAGTCCAGATGCTCACAGTATTCATGCAGCTAAACTACTCCTGTAACTGTAGAGTCATACATAGTTAAGATTATGCAAAGGTTTTCCCTCCTCAAGGACTGTTTCAGGTTACATAAGGCCATTCTAACTATTTTGCTGCATTGGTCTGTCACTGAGGTTGAAGTTTGTCCTCTGCACTGGTCCCCTTCATTAATCCTACTGTACGAGACAGTCCCAGATGAGATGATGGAGGACACTCCACTTCTCATGCCCTGCAAACACAAGAGACTGCTTGGACTTCTCTTGCAGCACTTTCTGCTTTGTATTGTGAGCTCTGAAGGTGACCTCCTGTGGCCTCACTCCAGCTGGCAATCAAAGTTTACGTGCATCCAACAGCTTTGTCTGCATCTGTATTAATGATTTTGCTGTAAAACAAATCTCTTACTCCCATAGTGACCGTTCAATTCCCACAAAATGATATCTGTGCATTAAAAGAGCATCTCGCCCCAAAATAAAGCCATTTTCTACTCACCCCATGCTAATGGAAAGTCAGATGAAGTCTATGAGTCCACAAAACATTTCTGGTGCTTCGCAGAAAACACAATGACTGAGGGGAACAGGGAAAAATGGAAAATAGAAAACATACAGGGAACTTGCATTGTTCCCTGTAAACACACATGGCCTGCTAAAAGTGAAACCTTTATTATCATGTATGTATATCTATATAATCATTCAACTGGAGCTTTCTAGAGTGGCCTTCAGTTGACGTCTTCTGGTGGGACTTGAACAAAGTGGTTTCAGCTTATGTACCCATGCAGGAGACTTCCATAACTCAAGACCTTTGACCATGAGGAATGGGATAAGATTTCATACCAAAACCTACAGCAGCATTTAGGCATTATGGCCCCCACATGTGGAATAGTCTGCTGGAGGGTCTCAGGATGGCAGAGACTCTTAATATCTTTTTTAATCAGGCTTTTAACTAATATTAATCTGGCTTTTTACTCATATTTTAAGCCTTTCTTATGCTCCTATACTATGTTGCTTTTACCCTGTTTTTAAAGATCATGATAATCTTAAATAGTGTTCTGTTTTTATTCATTACTGTTATTGTCTTCAAACTCCGGGCGCGACGCCAGTGCACCGCGGTACTTGTATTGTATCTATTCTATTTTATGTCCTAATCTTAAGTATTTTATTTTTCTTTACTGAATTTATTTCATTATAATTAGTCTTTTAGTCCAATTTCATAAATAGCATATATTTGACAAATAAACCTAATATACAATTAGAGTCGACTATATTTTTTCTCCAACTTGACATCTTGTAGATTCTGTCCCAGCTAGGGAGCACTAGTGCCAAGATGACAATAGAGGGCGACAATGAGCCATGTCAATGCCTAAAAATAAAATAGAAGAAAATTAAATTTTTGTTTTATTTTCTTTTCCTATTCCTAACGTAGATGACAAGAACACCAAACAAACAGGATGCTTAAATAATTCATATCTATATAAAGTCAAACAGACGCGACGCTACGTTCTTATTTCTACGTAAGTCCCCGTTCTGAACAGATGTACGGAAGCCCGGTTGGGTCAGAAATGACCGGTTCCTGCGTTCCTGCCACGGTGGCTCCATCGCGTGGCGATCACGCGCGTAGAGCTTTGCAGATTCGTGAACGCGCACCCGCTGTCTACACGGCGCGACACCGCGAGCGGACAGCGCGCGGCTGAGAGAAGGTAGGCGGCTTTACGTGCATTTCCTCCCGGGGAGGGTTAGCATGCGGCGGCGTGGGGCGTTATGGAGCGTCGCGGGTCTCACTTTCCGTCGGAATTGGGTCAAACGTGGGGCATTAGTGACGCGACAAATCACGAAGTGTTCCCGTGGATCAGTTCGCCACGAGTAACCGGTTACGTGGACGCTATCGTGCTGCTAGCAACGGTAGCTCCGCTCGGCGTGGGGACGACAGCAGCCCGATAGCCACCCGATATGTCGCCGATAAATCAGTGGGAGCTGTAGAAACACTGAACGACTATTAGAGCTCCTGTTAACTTCTAAAGCTAAGTCAGTCCTGTCGGCGACACCTGATATTTGCAGGATGTCCACGACAGTAGAATGAATAAGTTTGACATTTACGTGACAGCAAATGCTGCAAGTTTAAAAGAACAAGCTGTGCAGTTTATACCAACACACACAAGGCTGCCACAACATGAGGGGTATTGATATCTTTATTACACTGTTTTTTTAATTTTATATATCTATTTTTTGTTTTTGTGTGTGTATATTTTAGTGTTTGTGTTGGCTTTCTGTGTATTAAGTCTTTTTTTTTTTTGCTCTTTACACTCTGCATTTCTTTTGTGTGCACCAATCCTACTTTATGTGCCTTCTATTTATAGAATTTGAATTAAAAACACTCCATTCTGATAGAAGGTTCTTTAATTATGGGACTATAATAGAAAAGAGAAGAGTCATGTTATTTCTCTGTTAAGTAATTTATTTAGAATGAGTCATCAGATTGTTGTATCGGAACTATTACGCTGTTAAAACTGTTCAATACCTGTGTGACTGGTTATTCCCGTGCCACGTGAATTCATATTTGTTATGCTGTTCTTATTTTCAGGCAGGGTAAGGTTACACCCCCACCCCACCCCCCCCTACCCCATCTGCCCTGGTTTCTACAAGCAACAGCCTCCCAGAAAGAACCACCCGTCTGCAGGAAGAGTCCTATCAGGGCCGTTTCTCCTCAAGGAAGCCTTTTTTTAATTGGTGCTCAACGGCAAATAAAACATCTTGCAAGTGTTGGAGGGCGCTGAGTTTTTATTGAGAGCAGTCCTGGAGTTTTTTGGGCTGTAGTTTGGAAAACAGAGGATCCAAAGGCTGAATTCCACAGAAAAAAAGTGCAGACATTGAAGAAATAATCGATTGTCCTCAACTTTCTTGAAGTTGTATGTCTGAGAGCGATCATGGGGACCAAAGGCTACGGCTACTACCGGGTGGCCATCTTCTTCTGCATGTTCATCGGCTACTCGCTGTACTTCTTCAACAGGAAGACCTTCGCCTTCGTCATGCCTTCAGTGATGGAGGAGATCCACCTCGACAAAGACGACTTTGGGTGAGACGTCGGCGTGAATGGAGGATGTTCTGGTTTGTGTCTAGAGGCCGTTTGATTAAAACCTTCTGCAGGATCGATTCCTGTGTGTTGACTTTAAGTAAAGACAACCTGATTCCAGCCTCATCAAGAATAATCAAAAGTTTGTTTTTATCACACTTAATTCAATTTTACTCGCACCCCACCTTGACCTTTGACCTCCTGATTTCACATAACATTGTGAGGGTGCCTTGAATGTGCTAATGGATTCCTGAGAAGGCGTCCTGATGCACAGCGGTCCTTTGAGCTAAATGCTAAAGCTAGTACAGGGCATTGTGATAATTCCAGGTATGTTTGCTCTGCTAACAATCTTATTCCAGCTTAGTACCTTTTGCATATTGGTTTAAATATTAGAGTACAGCTAATGCTCAAGGCGTTTATACCACAGAAAAGAAGAAAGATTAATAGAGGTGAGGTAACAGTCATTATATTAATTGAATCCATCCTGCAGGGCACATGAATGTGCTGAGTAGATTTTGCTGGAATATATAACAGACGACACATGGGACTAAAAATGACCATTATTGTCATGCTGAAGGCAAAGTCAGAAGATTGTTAAAAGTGATGGGATTTATCCTCTGAGCACCGTTAGTGTCTAAAGCAATGGACACCAAATGACGGCCCGCGGGCCGGATGCGGCCCACCTTCACGTTTGGCACGGCCCCCTGAACAGAACAGAAAAACACCCTGGGTATTATGTATTTCATAAATAATGTTATTTACTTCGTTAATAGTATTATTAATTATTTCGTAACTTTTTTTTCCGTGAAGATCCCAGAAGGGGTGATTAATCATTATTATTATGTGTTGCTTTCTGGAAGACAATAAATGTGTATGTTTAGGCATCTCTGCAATCGTCATAGTTTTTCTGTCACAAACTGACCCCGGCCCCCCATCAGAAAAAGGAAAAGTTATGTGGTAGTTGGATTGTTGGATAGTTGGGTTGCTGTCACCCAACTTGTAAACGTCATTGGTTCAAACTTGCGCCCCAGGTCTTCTGTGATGTCACACATCAACGTTAACCTTCCTGCTGTCTCTGCAGGTCTGATCAGCAGCAGCCAGACGATGGCCTACGCCATCAGTAAGTTCATCAGCGGCGTGCTGTCCGATCAGATCAGCGCCCGCTGGCTTTTCTCCATCGGCCTCTTCGTGGTCGGGGGGATCAACGTGGCCTTCTCCTGGACCTCCACCGTGTCCATGTTCTCCTTGTTGTGGTTCATCAACGGCCTGGGACAAGGCTGCGGGTGGCCCCCGTGTGGGAAGGTGCTGCGCAAGGTAAGGATGACGCCGCTTCTTGCTGTCAGACCTCAGACAGGTGGAATCCTGGCTGTAACGGCTGCAGGAGTCGCTCCACGTCCAGAGTAGCTCCAGAACACTGGATTTAGTTGGGATGTCGCCTTTTTTGTTGAGCGGTAAGACTTTTTTTCTGCCCCCAGAAGACTGAACACATGAGAAAACCCTGTCAGTCTATGTTCAGGGGCAACGTAACACTTGTGAGACGCTGCCGTGAAAGCAGCAGCATTTAAAGGTGGGGCATAAATAGGCTTTGGCGCTGGTTCAAAAGGATCGGATTACAGGAGGATGTATTTTTAGGAGATCCTCAGTAGATCCGTCCAAAAGAAGAGCAACTTCAACCAAAGGAGATTTCCTCCTCTGGTCAGAGACGTGTTTTTTGCAACTCCAGTTTTCTGCCGCTCCTGCAGAGCTGAGCAAACATCCACACACAGCTTCAGCCCCGTGTTGAATCCACCAGTGGGCGGGCCGGAGGCTTCGTCCAGAGGATTCTGGAGTTACTGATGATTCTGCTGCTGTGCTGGCTGTAGTGTGTTATTATTATACTGTCCTGCTGGCTGTGTTACATCATGAGGACGTGTAGGATGAGGATAGAATCCAGTTTTTTTTAGAAGCATTGAATTAAGTAAAGAATTCAAATGTTTTTTATTATTATTATTATTAGTAGTAGTTGTAGTATTGTTAATAATAATAATAATAATATCATTATTCCCCGCCACGGGCAAAGTGAGGAGGTGGGACAAAGTGATGGGTTCCATTTATCTTTCATGCACACAACAACCTAGTAAAGGTTGCATTTTGCTAATTAGCAACTTTTAATTAAGTTTTAATTTTAATTTTGTATCTTGTTTCCATGGCTACATGCTGTTGGTGGGATTTGTCTCCGGTGAGGTTTCCGAAGCTAAACTCAAACCTCTTTTGTCCCCCCATCAGTGGTTCGAGCCGTCCCAGTTTGGAACCTGGTGGTCCGTCATGTCCTGCAGCATGAACCTGGCCGGGTGTCTGGGGCCCATCCTGGTCACCGTTCTTCTCCGTTACTACGACTGGAGGGCCATCCTGACCATGTCGGGCATCGTCTGCGCCGCCTTTTCGTTTGTTTGTCTGGTGTTTGTGAAGAATGAACCCAAGGACGTGGGCCTGCCCAGCATCCAGGCCGCAGTCAAGAAGGGGGCTAAAGGAGGTAAACGGAGGTCGTGAAAATTTTAAATGATTGTGGGAGCAGCTGGAACTACTACTACTCAAGGGATGAATGACTGTGTTAAGTTTCCTGAACTTTTTTTCAATGATAAACTAAGAAAAATGTCAAAATGTAGAGCTCTCTTCTCGATCTGTCTCAGTGTCTTCAACTCCTCTTTTTTTCTTAACCGTTCTTGTTTGCTTTTTTTTTTTTTCAGGCACATCTCCTGACCAAATTTCATCAGAATATAAAAATATTGTTTACATAAACAAACAAAAGCACATTTTAAGTCACAGTGGTAAACAAACTGTTGGAAGTGTTGGTTTCACTTTTAATCAGAGGAGACGGTTGACCTACTTTTCACTCCCATAAAAACAGATTCACCGTATGTCTTCTATCGAGTCTGGACTTGATCTAAACCTGATCTAATGTGAACCCGAGGCGATCACTCAATGAAACCCGAGTCAGTCTAGTGAAGACACTTCATTTTCCTGAGCGTTTTTAGATTCGATCAGAGCTGCTTAAATTTCAGTTTAATAAACCAACATTTGAAAAGAACAGATAAAGATGTTTTACTTCTGTTGTTCAGGTGCCAGTTGTTTTGGAGATAACCGATTCCTCTTTCCAGACTTCCTGAGCTGCTGCTCCACATCATCCACTGATTTGATGAGTTTTGATGCCTCTGCTCATTTAGAGCACAAACGGTTATAGCGTGTTAGTGAATCCACCTCTTGTTCTCTCCAGGCAACAGCGAGAGCACCCTGAGCGAGTTCCTCCTGTCTCCCTTCCTGTGGGTGTTGTCTCTGGGCTACCTGGTGGTGTTCGGTGTGAAGACGGCCGCCACCGACTGGGGACAGCTCTTCCTCATGCAGGAGAAAGGCCAGACCGCTCTGATGGGTATGCATGTTCATCCTCCACCTGACTTTCCCTTCCCTTTCCTGGGTGGAGATGCTGACATCGTGCCTTTTGTTTACAGGCAGCAGCTACATGAGCGCCTTGGAGGTTGGAGGTTTTGTGGGCAGCCTGGCTTCGGGCTTCATCACCGACAGAGCTGTGGCTCGGGTGAGAACAGAAAACATGAACAGAAACGACTGGAATTCCCGAGCAGTATAAAGATCTTTTTCTTTTCTTTTTTCTTACTCCAGCAAGGCTTGAGCACCCACGGCAACCCTCGGCACACTCTGCTCATCCTCATGATGGCCGGTATGTACGTGTCCATGTACCTCTTCAGAGTCACCATCACGCCTGAAATCCCCGGGGTAATAGCAATTATTTTTTCTCATTTTGTGTAAAAAAAAAAGCTGGAAATGTTCACGTTGCTAACGCTGAGCTCGTATTTTCTTTCTTTCTCAGGAGACTCCTCTCTGGGTTCAGATCATTCATCCCATCTCTGTCCTCATTGGAGTATCAGAAAAAGAGGTACGCACAATCATTTTTTCTTGTTTGGTTTTGGGATTCGCGTGTAATAACATCATACACACGTGTGTTATTACATCTTGTCCCGCACAGATTTGGATCCTGCTCCTTGGAGCTGTGTTTGGATTTTCCTCTTACGGCCCAATTTCCTTGTTCGGAGTCATCGCCAGTGAAAGCGCTCCTTCAAATTTTTGTGGAACCTCTCATGCCGTTGTGGCGTTGATGGCTAACGGTAAGCCGCAGACTCACTTCGAAAAAGATGCAGATTGCTGGGAGACACTGCCCCCCCCCCCTAAATAAAGTTACTCATAAATAAATTGTGTCTTTGAAAACGTATTATTTATATTTTAACCGAAGCTGAGAGGAATGAATAGTTGACAGAAGGATTTTTGCTGTAGTTTCTGTTTTAATAAGAGGTTGGTGAGCTTGTTGAGAAAATGTGGTGACTTTAATTACTCACCTCCTAATAGTCATAATTCTTTTCCTGGGGATTAAATGAAGCAGCTGCATGTCTGGTTCATCCGCTTTCATGGAAGACATCTGATTAACTATTTGTTCGTGGTTCTACTTGAATAACATCCAGTTATATTAACATGTTGCACCTATTCGTAATGGAATTCTTCACACTAGACTTTATCGTCGCTTTCCAGCCTGACTCATTCACCTTGCCTTTTTTTTTCTTTTTTCTTCTCCACAGTGGGGGCTTTCGTGGCTGGCCTTCCCTTCAGCACCGTTGCCAAGCAGCACAGCTGGGACATGGCTTTCTGGATAGCTGAGGTCATCATGGGCGCCACCACCGTCGGCTTCTTCCTCGTACGGAACATGCGCACCAAGATGGGACGGATGGCGGAGAAGCTGGACTAACATGTCTTCCAACTCGGTGTACCGGGAACGTTCCTGCACTTTCGACACCTCTGTGAACAGAATACTGCACAATAATGCAACTTCAATTCGACCAATCCAAATAGTCACCATGCTAGACTCATCTCGGACATTTTTCACCCATTGATTGTGTTCGTACCTCAGGGTGAGAGCCGTCAAACCATGTAGAATCAATGTGTCAATCACAAAGAATCACAAAGAATCACAAAGATAGACGATAATTGTCACTTAAAGTCTTCTTCGTCATCCTAGAGTTGCTTTAAGACTAAAAACAGGCCGGACTCGAAGGTTTGAGTTGATTTAACAGCGATGAAGAAGACGAGGACCTCCAGACGAGGTCGTACTTAACCTACTGAATGTCAACTGATGAGCCTTTTTATTAAAGGATAGCAAATTTTGCTCTGTTTGCACAAACGGTAGCATGTGCCATGAACATTTTACTAATGCCTCACTTATCTGTAATGAATCGATAGATTTCATGATACCCATGACTCCTAAGTCATCGTCCGCTTCTGTAACCTGACGTGATTTAATAAATGTCTGCCCCACACTGCCACAGGAGCTACAATGCTGGATTACACATGTACTGTAAACAGTCTCATCTTCAATGTAATGTGGGTATTGTACACATTTTTGGAATTAAAAATTAACCTCACTTGATTTTTTTAATGAACTATTCAGGTAATGTTAAAATAATCAGCAGTTCAAAGTAAAAATCTGGCAGCTGTCTGTATGAAAATGAAACTTTTGTCTCCCTTCACCACAGTTCAGTAGGGAAATAAATACACAACAAACACCAGTGGTCTCTCAGTTCTTTCACGTATTCCATGTCTCCAGAAACAGAGTATTCAAAGATAACTGAGAACTCGTATGCAGCTGAGAATAGCACAAACACAACTGTTGATACAAAAGGGTTTTTAAAAATTAGATTCAACTTTTATTTTGGAGCTGGAGGACGTGGGGTTTGTGATTTGTAAAAGTAATTTAAATGGGAACTCATTTGATCAAAAGTTACCTCATCTTAAACAAGCTCAGACCCGTTTCTGGATCTGGTTCATGTGAATCGCAGCAATGAACTGAGTTTATAGTTTATGTAGGAAGTGTTCCTAAACCCCTGCAATGACTCCATGAGAAAACCTGGATCTAATGTAATGATGTCACCACAGGATCATATCTGCTTCTGAGGCAGTGATGTCTACAGAATTCTCTCCATCGTTGCTTTTCAAACAGCCTCTCTGAAATCTGATTTTTATAATGATAAATAATCAGGTTTGTAAACTTCCGATGCTTAATCTTGTTAAAGTTGTTTCTTTTTGGCATTTCACAACTTTTCTGGTCTTTTGTTGACACTTTTTTTAAAAAAAGTTGTGGCTGGAGTCAAATTAGAAATACAGTGTGTATATAATAAAAGACGTGAAATTTCTCTAATTTTAATGTTATATTTTATTATTCGATCAAATATGGGGTTTAAATGGTTTGCAGATGATCACATTATGCTTCTATTGACATTCCACACAGCAACCCACCCTTTTATTTGGACACGTGGTTGTGATTTGGAGCCAGTCTCCTCAGCATCAGATCAGACGCTGTCCGTGGTGCTGAAAAATGTCTCTGCTTTAGAGAGCGCTGTCCCCTCAGCAGAAGGTTTATGCTGAGTTTGTATGTTCTCCACGTGTCTTCCTGGGTTATCTGGCTTCTTCATACCTCCAAAAACATGCATCTTAGGAACTGATCAGTCTAAATTTACCACAAGTTTGAGTGTGTGTGTGAGTGGTGGCTTCACCAGGGTATATGCGTACCCCACCTATCGCCCGGAGCCACAACTTATAAAACTTGCCAGACTGGCTTTTTATATATTTGTTTAATTTATTTAAAACGTGCTAACAATTGTTGTGGTTTCTTTATTGGAATTTTCCAACATTTATTTTTTTTGCTGTCATCTTTAGCTGCATGAGCTGAATCTGGATTGCGACTATTATCAGTTTACCTGCACAGGATGAACTACTTCTAAACCTTTCTAAAAGATTTCCCCTCATTATTACAGACATCAGTGACATTTTAATACTTACAGTACCGTTTTAGGACACCTTTTTTTCACTATTTACTTTTCCCTTGAGGCGTACTTTGAAACAGCTTGTGTATTTGAACATAATTATCTAATTATTAACTGACTATTCAGAACGAAACCAAATTTACTACCAACCAACTTTTATTGGTTTGACAATCATTACACAGGTACATCTATTAACAAAAAAAACTGAACACTTGTACTGGATACAGAGAGCTAGAACTTACATGAATATTGCTAGTGCTGGTATGCATTTTACATCTCAAATAAATGTACACTTGGTATATCGGCCTTTAAGGAGCCGTGTCGACAGTTTGATTTTTGATAGTAACACAGCTTATTAGCTTGGCTAAGAAAACAAATTCCATTTTTACCATCCTTACAATGTACCATTACACATCGCATATAGAAAGATCAAAAACCTTCTTTTTTTTTCACATCAGCTATACAAATTTATTGCAATGCTATCACAGAACAGAGATACAACCAACACATGTGATGCACAGTTCTGATAGGGAGAGCTCCAATACGAGGGACTTTAGCTTTATTGATCAGATTTGTTCAGAAAAACTATATGAGTACAAGAGTTAACATGTAGGAACAAAGCTTACAAACATTCTAAAACACTGTTCTTCATTTATAAACAAGAAAACGATGAGTTGCCCTGTGACCTTTTCCGTTCCCACCCCAGCACAGATTACACACACTGTCCCTTATAAAGCATATGGAATGTAATCCAGCAGGCAAGCTCTTGCAGTTGTTGCCCCAAGCTCCTGTGAACTCCGTGTTTGCGTGTCGACACGGTAATCTGTGCCGTGCCCTCCCCTCCTTCACATTTTTAAAACTGAAATGAAATCGGACAGTAACAACAATGACTGCAATTTTTCTTTCTTTTTTTAACGCCGATGCATAACCGTGGGATGTGATGAATCCAAATTGGGGGGTTTTCCTCCTTCGTTTAAAAAAAAGTGTTCTCTACAATCAAACTACTAAAAAACCTGTTTTTAGAAAATAGTTGATAAAAATATTCCCCTGAATTGTACAAGAAAAGAGGTACAGGGAGTACTGGTAAAAGACATGGTTTGAGAGATGTTATTCTGCTGCTTCGTCTTGTTGTTCAGCTGCGCCTGTAGCTGGTGCCTGGAACACACATTTTCTGTCATTAGAATCTCACAACCCAGGACAAGACCTTTATTTTTGCACTTGCACACGTAATTCCAAGACCCTTACGTCGTTCTCGGCTTTGGCTTCGCCATTCTCAGCGGGGGCCTCTGGTGCTTTCTCCTCAGGCTTTGCCTTCTCCACCTCCTTGCCTTTTTTGGGCTTAGCAGGTCCCTTCTAAAAAAGACATTAGTCATGATTACGACAGCTGACTCTGATGAATTACTTGACTGAAAACTTTCAGGACAAAGTTGCACCTTTGGCTTCGGTTTGACCTCTGGTTTTGGAGGTTCGGGTCTCTGTGGGGAAAGAAAGCATTCATGTAAATCTGTGAGAATGATTTCAACAACAAGCTGTCTGTGACAGTCGCTTCTTGTCTGTACTCACTTCTTTCAACCTGTCGGATCTCCTCTTGGGCTGCAGAGATCAGACAGAGAGGCTTACATTGATGGACATTACTGACCCCTGGTGGGTTGTAGATTACATTTTACATTACTTTGAAAACATATTCTCTGAAAATAAATAAATAAATAGATAAATAAATATCAATCAGATCATCCCTTACCTTCTCTGGCTCTGGAGGGGCCTGAAAGGACACCAAAAAAAAGAGAAAACTGTTTAAGGAATGTATTTATAGCTGTATCATTTAAATGGCAGTGGGGTGGAAATATTAGTTATGCAACTCAGGTGGGCGTGTCCTAACAATACATTAACCAATGGCTGTACAGATGGATTTAAATGAGGCTGAGCACGTGATTGGCTGGAACGCTCTTGCACAATAGTGATTATAAACAGCCCTGATTACATCTGATGTTAGCAGGATTCCGCTCATATCGATCAGGGTTTTTGCAAATTAATCAATAATAATCTGGAATTAATCCGTGCATAGCGAGATTTTTGGTGCAATGACAGTGGAAAAAGTGTGGTTGACACGGCGTCCCGCTCCCCACCTCCTGCCCGTGATTTGCCTCCCGTAGCCCCGGTGGAGGAGGGGCGGGCTCCGCCTCCTCCACCGGCGCGTCCATTCATTAGTAATAGATGGGATTGCCGGTGCACGAAAAAAGAAACACACACACACACACACACACAAACACAGTGAAGTTGAACGTTCCCGCCACGAATTTGAAAGGAGTCACTCCGAGATGCTCAGCGACCGATCTGGTCACAGAATCTCCTGGAACCCCCAGCAACAGGAGCAGCGCCATTGCATAACCTCCGACACGGGAACCCACGACCGAAACGCCGCCGACGAGATGCGTTTTCCCACCGGGGAGGAAATAATGGCGGCCATGCAATGCATAAACCCAAGCGATGTTTATAAAAAATCATGCAAAATAAAATAAGGATTTTAAGACATATAGCTGTTACATAAGGCATTAATTGCATGTTCAGAGCGGAGAAACTTGAGTGAAGCTGGATCCAGCCTGAAGACCCCCATTGAAAACAATCAATATGCCGCCAACTTTCAATCCGTCGACACAGAAACACGACCCGGCGCTGTCCTCCATTGCAAGTAAATACATCCATACCTGCTCGCATCAATGTGCATGTCTCAATGTGGAATTAGAAATGCAGGGTAAATTTAAAAACAACAACAACAACAACCCTTGACAACAAAAGATAATCACTGCACGGAGTGGGATTCGAAAGCCACTTGAGAAAAAAATCAAAACATACCAACTAAACTCTGCGAGGTGCAGCGTTGTGTTGACGTCCGGTCGCGACAACGACGCCATATAACGGTTAGTTGTTTTTTTAAAAAAAATTATAATAATGATAATAATAATAATAAAAGTCCAAAACGCCATAGGTAACGAGGCCATTCCACAGATTTACACTTAGGGGGTTATAAATGGTGTATTACTGAATTCGTGAAACATGTCGTGTACTCACTGCGTTCCTTTTAGGCATGGTTGGTTTGTATGGGGTGTTTTTGTTTTGTTTGTTTTTTTAAAGAAAAGAAAAAAATTAGCTAAATGCTACTCAGTACAGGAGAAAATACAGTGGTAAAAGGGAAGGTAAGGCTGTGCCAGTACAGTCTAACACAGCGCAACGAGCCGCTAATGTTCCATTGGAAGGAAAACTAGCTGAAACCGGATTGGATTCTCCCCCTCCCCTCACTATTAAAAGCGCTATATGTCCTACGTGATGGACATTGCTAAAGCCCGCCTCCCACGCCCGCTGATTGGTCAACACGGTGGGCAGCAACAAGATTTCAAACACGGGCCGCAACCTGCGTGGTTACGTCACACGTCAATCAGCAAAGGTGACCCCCCCCCCCATATTTGTACGTCCGCGCAGCCATCTGGTTTAACCAGGCAAAATGTCTAAAATCTACTGTCCTGCCATCCAGATGTTTCCATAAACCCGAGATGTAACCACGATATTTATGATAAATAAGTAAATTCCATAGGGAGTGATTAAAAAAAAACCTGGTGTCAGGGTTGGTGGACGTTCAGTGTGTGCAGCCCCTACACAGCCTATTGTATTTTAGCAGGGGGGGAAAATGGCGACAGTAATCGGTAGCCCGGAGCTCCGATCATGGGGGATTCTTCCTGCAGTCGCCCCCGGACCTTTCACTTGATCCCCCCCCTACCTACCTTCCCCCCGACAGTGTGCGTTCCCAACAGGACTGGTGCTCCAGCTTTGTGCTGAAAACGCACACTTTCATTCATTTCCATTCAATCATACTCATTCCGCGACGTGTGTTTGTTTACTGCGCTGAGCGCTTTGTGCGACCTGTTTATTTATAGGAGAGAAGCGTGTGTTCATGTGAAACGGGTTTCTTTCATTTGTCTGCTAATTGGTGCATCATATGAGAAGATGGGACAATTGTAATCCGTATTTGCGGTGTATTATATATAGAAAAATAACCCACAGATCATCACATACCATAACATTGGTGTTGTACCATAACATCATATGACCTAACAGACTTCTAAACGATCCCACAGCTATTTTTACAATTAATTTTAATTCCATTGTAATGAAAAGAATAAATGTGGTTGAAGTTTGTAAAAAAACAACAACAACAACAAGATTTCAATTATACACTAGAGGCGAAATGAAAATATAAAATGTCATTTCATTTTTTACAGGGAAGGCAGTTTCCACACAAGTGCAATAATTCTGCTGAGAAACATTTCGTATCTTCCCTTTATCTTTCTTCCCAACAAAAAACGGGAGGATGTGGTCAAACACAGAGGACATCCACGCAAGAGGAGACAGATGTGACGGTAAAATGCAAAGTTTTTAATGTATTTAACAGAATTATTAGAGTTTAAAATTAAAATTTTTGCAAAAAAGGGCTCCACTGCGTTGACCAATCCAGTGTTGCAGTGCTGAATTTAGTTGCTCCAGTGGAGACCTGCTGTGATCCCTGGTGCTGATTTTACACACCGCACTGTTGTCCAGTACAGATCTGTATATGAGGCTTATTTTAAAAACGTTGTCATGTAAATGTGTTCAAAATAAAAGCAAAAATGAATCAGTTTTCAGCAAAACCATTCTTGTGTAAACAGAGCCTCAGGTTAGACGGTTTTCTTTCTCTTTTCATAGTGTCCTGTTTGCTTGAGTGGAGTCAGACATGGTGTATATACAGTGGAATTTTCAAAAGACCGCACACTGGAACACAAATCTAGTATCTTGTGTTGTCATGCCACCAAACCACATTCTTGTTGTCATGTAAACGGTCACCAAATATTTGTTGACTTTTAATCAATCTCAGTATTATAAAATGTATGATTGAAATTTGTCTCAGTAACCAGCTGAGTGGATTAAATGATTTTCAAACCAAATTGAGATTACAACATTTGATCTGTTTTATCTGTTGTGTTCTGAGGACTAATAAATATAGTCACCATTGAATTTAAGAAAAGTAACAGAAGAAAAGTTCTGCCTTGCCGGTCAATTGACTAATCTTGCTTGCAGGCCTAATAATTTTATGCAATTCCATTCATTTCTTTAAAACTCTTGAACAAAAAAACTGCTTCTTGCATGAAGGTTCTGCTGCCACAAGAACATCAGAACTGAGGAACCCAATTAAACAAACAGAGCAGATTCACAGCGAACCTCCAGATCCTTCAGAGCCACATTCGACAGCAAGTTGAGAAGACTCCAAATTTGATTTCGTTTGGCACGGCCTTCCGACCCCGTGTCGCAGCTGTCTGTGACATTTTGTTGTTAACAAATGGTCAAATGCACGCAGGTCAGATTTCATGTGCGTAACTCAAAAAATGTACTCTGGTTGTCCACCAAAGGAACCGTGGAAAATTCAATTTGAGGTGCTCACAGTGAAGCTTGTCCTTTTCTTGCATTGCTTGTACTTTAAAGACGTCAAAGACTTCCACTTTGGTTTCATTTTAATCCTGCAGATTAACTTCTTACTCAAGGATGTATAATATTACTACAATAAGTTAAATAACGTGTCCATCATTCATTTACAATTCATTTACACGCCCAAAACCTGGAGTCAGTTTTCCACTCAGTGTGGAAAGTATGAGAGTTTAATAGAACCCATAAAGACAGACTTAATAAGTGAACGTGTGCCCAAACATCATGGTACTATAATGCAAAAATACTTTGTCTAAATGTGTTTCCTACATTTACATCTCAGTCAATCCCCCCCATCAGGGACCCCTATTCACCCAATTGATCTCGTTTCTGACTTTTATCTGGGGGGTGTAAACAAATAATCACAGGCAGACATTAATGACATCAGGGCTTCACACTCAACAGGCAAATGTCACCTTATCTATTTATATTTCAATAAAACAGTGGCAAAAACTATAACTTTGTGTTTTTAGGTTTAAAACAGTATTTCACAACTGGTGAATGTTAAAGAGAAACCTGCATTATGTGTCATACAAATAGATTTTTAAGAAGTTGTGTGCTCTTCTGAGTAATAGTACATAACCATGCTATTGAAAACATTATTTTATATATATATATATATATATATATATATATATATATATATATATATATATATAAGTTAGTTTACATTAACACATAAAGAGCAATACACACACACACACACACACACACACACACACACACACACACACACACACACACACACACACACACACACACACACACACACACACACAATGCTGTACACACACCAACTCATTTATTCTGTACTCCTTTTTGGATTCTCCTGATAATAACATCTACGTGTATTTTAACTCATATTTCTCCATTATTTCTTTAACCATTGTGTTTATGGTGGCGTCTCATTATCCACCACCTGTTGCTCTCGCATTAGAAGCATTTTGCAGTGTTGTTGGAAAAATAAGGAAAGAGACACATAAGGAGGAAATGTAAAAATGATGGATGGGCTGTGTGTTAAAAACACCACGGAGTCAGTAATCCATAGTTATTAATGGAAGGCATGATACATTCCTTCACTGCTGAATTAAAAAGCTGCAGCTTCCTCTGTTCCCTCCTTGTGCAAGACATAAAAATCAGCGTGTTGTAAAGGAATATCCTGTCACTGCGCGGGAGTCTGTCCCTAAAGATTCTGTACATACACAACAGAAGGGGGTGGGTGGGGGGGGGACAGGGAGGAGGGAGGGAGGGCGAGGCTTTAGGTAGGTCTCAGATAACAATGTGGTTGTTGTGTGGAGTATGTAGGAGCCCTGACAATACAGCTGCTGCCTGTTGCCGTCCCTTCACCTCTTATCCTCCCCCCCCCCCGCTCCTGTTGGAGGAACACTGAAAGGACAGAACGACTCCACAGAGGAAGATTGTTTCTGAATCATATGAGGTAACAATTGCAAAGTGGTCTCATGGTTTTATGTGGTACAAATAATTAATATATTAGACTTGAGAATAAATGGAGGGCTGAGTCGTCTCAGAGGTGCCGGGAGCCGGGAGCGGAATAATCTGCAGACCGGATGAAGGTAAAGGTGACCTCATCCAAAGCCTCTTTGACAGAGGGGTGACTTGTTCATTTATCTTCTTCACTCACACACACACACACGCACACGCACACACACACACACACACACACACACACACACACACACACACACACACACACACACACACACACACACACACACACACACACACACACACACACTGGTTGAGTTTTGCAGATGAGCAATTCTGTAGTTACAAACTGTAACTCTGGATTCCATGAGTGAAACTGCAGCCCTTCTCTGTTGGGTTTATTCTTTTATCCCAGGACTGAATACATTTTTATGCACGTCCATATTTGGTCGCAGCCTGACACACAGTCTCACCTTTTGCATAAATTACTTTGCAATATTAAAAATGGCTCCCAAAAAATTTTTTTTTGCAGGAGAGCTGTGCCTGTACTCATGCTCAGGGGTTATGAATGTAACTAAAATGACTATTCTTTGGATGTGTGTCATGGTCTACACACTGAATTTCATTTCCCTTGTTGTTTTTTTTCCATGGAGGTAATTGTTTTGGTGGCATTGGTTGGTCTGTCCGTTGCAGGATTACACAAAACTAGCTGATAGAATTTCATGAGCTTCTGGTTTTGTTCCTGAGCTGCAGCCGCTTCACCTGTTAAACACCCAGAGAGTTTAAAAAATGCAACTTTGGCAAGTCTGGACAGACCCCTGAGTGACTCCTGATGGTTGCTCTGGACTTCCGCTCCAACATGCAGTCGAATAAACCAAGACACCAGCAGGACATGAGGGAAGACGTGTGTTAGCATATATATTAGCAGCAAGACGCAGCAAAGTTGTACCTTTGCTCTGCCTAACCTCCTCCAGACCAGCGAGACCTGTTCAGAACGGCAACTCCAGCCCCCCCCCCCCCAATACAAAGACCCCCTCCAAACATAATGTCTACCCCGCTGTTCGATTCACTGTGTGCACAAACTGTCCTGATGCAGAGCAAGAGACACACCAGCTGTCAAGCTATGTTCACAATCTGCACTCAATGCGCTCCGGCCTGCACGGACATTTACATACTTTTCTTTGTGTTCTGTGCAAATCAGGTCATGGTGATTTGGCAGAATCCTGTCTAGTTCTGCTCCTTTCTACTCCTCAGGGCCATGCTGTCTCACATGCACCTTGGTGATGGTAAGAAACAGTCTCAGCTACTGGGGGGAGGACAGATAGGGGCGACCCAGGAGATGATGCAGGGATTGAACGGACGGTGTCGACTATGAAGACGTCCCATATCGTTTTCATTTAGGTTTCCTCGTGCTCCTCCGGTAAAAAGCTGCAGAAAAACCGGAGCAGCTTGTAGGGTCTCAAGACAATCTATAGGCAAAGTGAAACCATTTGTGGAGCCCATGCAGCAGGTGGGCATGGATTAAAGTTTCTCCAGGGATAAACCGATACTGATTGCCTTACAGTTTATATGATGTACGTTAGGTGAGGCTGAACAGCATAACACACTGAATTCATTGGTTCCCCATAAAGAAAATCACACATTTAATTGGTAATACAGGCCTGGAGGGGTGACGGACACGACTCCATCAGTAGATATAATCACTAAGTGGATTCCTATCACGTAGCATTTGCAGCATTCCCATATGGAGCAACTGGTAAAGCCAGATTATACCAGTTTGTGTAGATGAGAGGCTCTGGTATTACCAGTGCTCCCAGCATGAGATCACATGAACCTTGCAGCTCAGTCTATTAGCAGTAACCTCGATGGCTTTTATGGTAAATCATGTATGCATCAGTTCAAAAATACAATTTAAACTGAAGATGAAAATCACTTCTCAGCTAAAAATAAAGCAGACTTCACCTCCTTCTCTGTGGAATAAATACTATTCATATTTCAATGAAAAAAGTCACATTCACTTTCTAAAAACATCATTTTGTGTTCATTATGAGGGAAATTCTTCCCGCCTTGTAGCTCAGTCATCTAGAAAGGGCGTCGGCTTGCCCCGTTGGTAACACACACACACTAATAAGCTCAGTAACAATAAACCTTAGTCGGCTTTAACCAGTGAGCAGCCAACAGCTGACGCTACAAAAACAAATCCCTCAATGGAAATAAATTCATTATGCATAGACAGGAGTGATCTTTTTACGGGGAAAGTTTCACATTTTGAGGTCAGGTCTGATCCCAGGAGATTGAACGGAACTGATGTGAAATGAATCGATGGGCCTGTTGGACGCAGGAGGAGCAGCTGACACGAGGATGAGCACAGATAATGAGTTATAACCGCTGATCTATGACACTGAGGTCTCCAGACTTCTTCCATCGGAGGGGGGGTCAGAGGAGGCAGGGGCTGCAGACCCTCCCCCACTACCTACTTCCTGTTTTCAATGGTTTTCTACTCGCCCCTGCCTGCACAATACGAGCTGTGTCATTCCAGAGTTACTTGTTGCAGCCATAAAACCGTGACTGCTGGCATTCAGATCATTCTTATCTTCCCTGCTGCGTCTTATCACATCTAGCAGGAGAGCCCACATCAGACACACAGGAAGTGGTGGAAAGTCACAAATGCAGTCATTCAAGTTCCATCCTGAAAGAACAAGTCAGAGTTGAATGATTCCACTGATTCCTGTCTTCTTGTCCCGTTGGGGGTCGCCACAGCGTCTCATCTGTCCTCTGCATCCTCCTCTCTAAAACCAACTGCCCTCATGTTTTCTGTATAATAAGACATCTCAGAGAGGCATTTGACATCATATTTACCACACAAATATATAATATATGGTCAGGTTATTAAATACAACCCATTATTATGAATTCAACTACATAGAGTACATATAGTACTAAAAAACACCCTTCCCCGAATCAACTAAAATTAATACAGTGTAGATGATAATGCATTAATAATAATAATAATAATAATAATAATAATAATAATAATAATAATAATAATAATAATAATAATAATAATAATAATAATAATAATAATAATATAATAATGAGGCATATTTCAAATGTCATTTCTCATAACTTTAATGAAAGTTTAAAAAAAAAAATCACATTATGATCTTTCATATACTGAATATTAGTAATCTGAATACATTCTGGTACTTCATGTGTGATCTTTATACTCTCTATCATCAATACATTTTTGTTTACTTGTCTTCATACATACACTTCAATGTAAACTGACTCCAGACAGCATAAATAATGAAATTACTATGGCATCCTTACATGTAAGCAGGCCATTCATCAGTATTTTCAAACTAAAACAATCCTTGCAAAAAATATGTTTCAATTCAATTTTGCTTTTTCAATAAGGAATTTTGACACTGTATGTGTCACACTCTTGGAATACATGCTGACAGGCTTTTGGCATTACCCAGTTAATACATACAGTACAGTATATTTATTAATTATTTATTGAAGCAGAGTGATCCTACAGTGACCTCTAGTGGCTAATTAGAAAAAATCTCACAGTTTTTTCCACCAGTATTTTTCAAACAAGTATTACCCTTAACAGTCCAGATGATTCTAGCTCATCAGACCATCACAGAGTAGACCAGAGATTAAACCTCCATCTTCATCCATCAGCAGACATCAGTGATCATGCAGAAACAGTCTCTTTCTAGATGTTGGTGGAGATTCTCATTCATCGGCTCATGGTGATCCTCGAAGGTTAAATCTAAAGTGGATATTTCTCTCTTTTCTTTCCTGCATAAGTTCAAAGGTCATGTTGCTGCTGGTTCATCGGGGTGAATGCTTGCAGTCTTCCTCATAGAGATTAAGCCTTGAAGGTAACCTTCATCACACTGGTTGCACAGACACTATAAATAAGCCTCACTTGTGTCTGGTAGCTCACGGGCCTGGAGCTTATCTGCTTTTACTGTAGTGTGAAGAAGCTTAAGTCAGTGTCAATATGCCTCAGTGAACATGAGTGGAGTGTGATTAGCAGCTGCAACAGGCTGAATGCCTGAAACAAATAAAAACTAAATAAAAACGTGTGAGAAATTTCCTGTGTTTTATTCAAAAGTTTGAACAGCTGCAACTTGTTGGGCACCAGTGAAGCTTTTATGGCCAGAGAATTAGAGACAAATTACTTTTTAGCATCGTGTTTTTGGAACATTTTGTGGACTTCATTAAATATTCAACATCCTAAACTGTGGATTTTAGGGTTCTTCCATTGTAATGGTGCGGAATTTTAAACATTTAATGTTTAGTTTTATATTGATCATTTTCTTTTCTTTCACAAAACACAATTAGTTTAACATTCAGCACAGATAAAGATGACATCACCATTTCTATCTGAGCCTCAATCCATCCATCCATCCCATTTGACAACAGGAAAGAGGCGGGGTACACTCCCGACTAGTCGCCAGTGCGTCACCAGTGCATCGCAGTACCACGCAAAAGACAAACCACTACTCAGCCCCACACTCACACCTACGGTCAATTTATAACCCCCTCAGACACGGGGAGAGAACATAGAAACCCTACACAGACAGAACAGAAAGAACCATAAGGAGAAGAAAAAGAAACACAATGAATTTAAACCGGCTCAATCTTTTCTTACACCAACAAAAAAATAATAATTCACACTTGGTTTTAAAGCCCCGACGCTCAGAGAAAGAAGATGTATGAGAAAATCAGAATCCATGAATCCTTTTGTTCTCTGCTCGGATGTCGCTTTGTTTATCATTCAGAAAAATTAATTAAATGAGATTTTAGAAGAAAAAAATAAAGACACTTTTTTTTTGGTTTTTTTTTTTTGGTAAAAATATTTACCTCAAAGCCTTAAAAGAATGAAACTCACACCTCAGGCAGTGACTCAGGCTGATAGCCCCACCTGTCTGTTGTATGGTCAGCCTCACACCTACAGCCAGACAGGTGAGTGTGTGTGTATGTGTGTGTGTGTGTTGTTCTGACTGGATGACTGTACGCTGAGGCGATAAGGGCTGGGTTTCTATGGCCCGGATCTGGACCTTGCTCCCTGTTAGAGTTTCACAGGCTCAGGTGGAGTCCTGCTGCTCACCTGCTGTTTCAGGAAATGAGTGTTTGAACCGCTGCAGGAGCTCCAGGCGGTAAGTTTATTAATGATGCTGGAGAATGTTTAGAGAATTAATCCACCAGCTGGTTTATAGACACATAAATATATCTTTATTAATAGAGCTGATATTAACACGATTATTTATAAGTCATAATAGAGTTAGAACAGGGTGAAGCATAGGTGACTGTTAGGATATGAGGAAGTAACAACAGCAGAAGTTATAAGTAATGTATGTTTTATGTGTGTGAATGGATGATGGAACGCTAAAAAGAACAGGATGTGAGACGAGGTTGTAAATTTAATTCAAGCATCAAACTTTAAATAATAGATTAGAAACGGTGACGCTATTTAAGCATGTCATCAATGTTCGATGCTCGTCTTCTATTTATTTACCTCTAGAGATCTGATTTCATTCAGCATCTACTCTCTGTAATAATGACTTTACACCTCGAGCATGGAATCTAACTAACACAAATTATATTTTCATTTTACAAATCTGGAGGTTTAACAGCTGAATGAATTCATGATTAAACCTTCACAGCTGTCTTTCTTTCTTTTATCTTCCAGGATAACAACACTAGCATGAATGTTTCCTGGGATTCATGGCTTAACCTCTTCATCTGTTTACTGCTTTGTGCAACTGGAGGTCAGCATTCATGTGTTTATTTTAAATTAAGTCTATATAAACCTGCCAAACTGGAAAATATCAATCTAGAATTGCCCAAATTGTTAAAAACTAGCTTTTTTTCCTGCATGCTGAACACAATATTTTCAGGTTGCAGCGACTGCTAATCTTCTTTAAAAGAGCCACGAGGTAAATGACGGGACAGGAGGATGATAGTTTTTGTGATCCCTTCCCAATCCCGCTGTCAATGATTTTTGAAATGTTTCTGCTTCCTCCAAGCCACAGCATGTCAAGCAGGCGGTTATTAATCATTACCCTTGGTGTTTTCTGCAATAAGACACTGAACTAAAGCGAGGTGTCGCAAATCTAATCAGCGTTTTCCCGTCACAGTGTAAACAGACTCCACTTAAAGGATGCAAGAATAACTCTAGAAAACATCCAACTCAGAGTTTTAGTCTTTGTTCAGTACTGATTGATGTGTGTTTGAGTTTCAGTCATTCCAAAAGCCAACAATACCAATCAGTTGGCCTTTGTGATATTTACATACCTTAAACAAACCGAAGCACTGATTGAACAAAACGCTTTCTGCTTGATTTTCTCACTTTGCATTCCGTTTCTTTATTTACTGCCGTTGCTTCACTCTTGCAGCAAAGTGAACACCAGCAAATAGCTGGCAGCGGAAACTATGGAGCAGTTCAATACTGACTGAACTAAAAACCGATGTGTTGATTAATCAATAAATAGTCATGCAGTTTAATTCCATCAGTTTTAATTCAATCAGTACAACTATTCCATTAAATAAACATTACACCTCATTCACATTATTCCATCTCCTGATGGCTTCTGTTACAATATCAACTAAATAAATAAATGAAATGAACATCTAATAAAATAATACATGAAATTAAAAAAAAAATCTATATTTTTATATTTATGCTCTATATTTTTATTTCTAGCGCTGTCACAAGACTTCCAGCTGCAGCCACTGAATTCCTCAGTGCTCCAAGGATCAGATGCACGGTTTAACGCCACAGTTCACGGAGAATGGCAGGTCATGACCTGGCATGTGAAAGGCTTTCTGGTCCTGTCCGTCTCCACCCGCACCGGTTTTAACGTCACCTCATCATCAGAACAGTTTTCTGCCAGATACTGCTCCAATGGGGACGTGGACTGTGTGGAGTTCACCATCCATAACGTCACCCGCAGTCAGGCGGGGCCGGTCACCTGCATCGTGCTCGGGGAGTACGGATCTAAGACGGCACAACTTCAGGTACAAGGTAAGGCTTGTGGCGCCCTTTTGACCTTTGACTTCATACAGGTTGCATAAAATCTAAGTTCCTGTTTAATGTGCACCACCCTACTGATTTGAGGGGCAGGGCCACATGGAAGAAAAACAATGACTCACACCCACACACATATTGACAATTTGTGATGAATTCGCCTAAAATACATGTTTTTGGTGGTGGGAGGAAGAACCTGGAGAGAAGGAAGGAAATATAACCACAAAGTAAGAAATTAAAACCCAGAAAACTTATTACTGTGAATCAATGGCCCGACCCACTGTGGCACTGTGATACCCAATACCCTACTCAGTGACAAAAAAAAAAAGAATCTTCATATTTTCAGCTACAAATTCACCTCAATTCAAGGCCGTATCACTCTTATTTGTTCTGTCACAGTCGTACATTTTCTGCGAGCCTGGTAAAGTTTAATATTCTGGAGCATCAGATGTTGAGGATTCATTTTGCTGTGTGTAAGCTCTCATGGGGACATCATTCTGTCAACTGTAGACATTATCCATGAAGTACAAAGTAAAAATCTGGTAATGACAAAGAATCCTTTCAAAACTATAATGATTCCGATTACAGCCAAAATCTGACTGGTTGTATCTCTGCCTCACCGAAATCTATTCATAATACTTGATCCTTGGTTCTTTTGCTGTCAGGATGACAGCAGGAGAACCAACAGCCTCCCCAACAGAGGCATCAATTCAGCTCAGTGTTTACACACACACACACACAAACCACTAACAAGGAGTGTAATGACCAGAATGTCCTCTAGGGGGCAGTAGTGAGCGCTGTTCAGCAGCTTCCGGTAGACTACTGGCTTCAAATCTACATAAAATGAGGGAACACTGCTCAAAGTTTACACCTGACTTAGTCAACCACACACAAACACACAAACACACAAACAGTAGGGCTCATTATCTCCTCATCACCTTCAGACCTGCTGCTCCTGACTGTCGGCTCCTTCCAGCTCAGTTAATTCAGGGAGGGGGGGGGGGTAATTAAAAGCAAAGTTGCTCTGTTGGACTGTGTGGACGGACTTATCTTATCTACCAGGATTCACACAATAATAAACAGACACAACATACCATTTTCACATGAATATAAAGTAGGTGAGTACCATCTGTGTTGGATTAAAACAAAAACATTTTAATGTCCGTATTGACTCATCATGAAGAACCTGACTTCATACCTTAATTTGCTCTGTCTGGAGATTTATATCACATTAAAAAAGATTATTCCTTCATCTGTATCCGCACTAAATGTAATAATGATCAACGGAGGAACAAGCCAACAAATGAACTGATGTAAACACAATACCCCTGGTGTTCATTTTAACATAATATGCACGTAATATAGCATCAAATTTTATTATACACTAAAGGTTTCTGGAGATAGATTTCTAATTGTAGCTGAAGTTTATTGTGTTAAGGCACAAATAAGCAAAAGCACAACTTTAGTTTATTAGTGCTGTCTTGATTGGCCCATTGATCAAGCATGTCAGCAACAGGTAACCCACCACATCCAATTATATTCATGCAGGTGTAATAATGTTAAAATACACCTCATTAGTGCATCAATATCCTGGATCAGTACCCTGGGTTTGTATCCTGGGTCAGTACCCTAGGTCAGTCTCCAGGGTCAGTATCTTGGATCAGTAACCTGGATCACAATCCTGGGTCAGTATCCTGGGTCACTACCCTAGATCTGAATCCTTGGTCAGTCTCCTGGGTCAGTATCCTGGGACAGTCTCCTGGGACAGTCTCCAGGGTCAGTATCTTGGGTCAATCCCTTGGGTCTAACCTCGTCTGTCTCTGCTTCTGTTGCTCAGAGAGTGGTACAGTCAGCATTATGGGAGGAAATGTGACGGCGGTGCAGGATGACCAGGTGGAGTTCCAGTGTATGACATCCGGTTGGTTCCCTGCTCCCAACATCAGCTGGTCTCTCAACGGGGAACCTGCGAGCAGCAGCCTGTACAACACCACCAACACTCCTGACGGGGATGCCTTTAACTCCACCAGCGTCCTGACCTTCCAGGCGGTCAGAAACACCACGGTGGTGTGTTGGGTGACTGTACCAACACTGCCAAACCCAATATCCAGCTCTAGCTTCTTGGCGGTCGGTAAGAAGATCATAGTGTTGTCTCCTTGAAGCCTGTCTGCCTCTGCTGGATGGGAGATGTAATAGTTAGCATAATGCAGATAATGAGGAGTTATGGTAGATTAGAGACCTCTATGGATAAACAGCACCACAGCATGACTCAATGTGTTGTTCTCGATCATTAGCATCTTCCATCAGGATGTATAATGAAAGTGTAATGATCCTTCTCTACGTTTGAAGCAAACGTATCAGAGATGTTAGACTACAATCAGTCTCTTTAGAAATTTAAGAACAACATAGCTCTCCTTTTCTTCTTGTATTCAGGGTTTTTAATTCAACAATAAAAATCTCTAAAGTCCTTCAAGTCTTACGCTCTTAATCCTGGTCTTTCTGGCACGAATAGTTCCCAAACCTCCTAATTGGACAGTGCTGATAGCCGTAGTCGTGTCCTTCGGAAGTGCTGGTCTTCTTGTTCTGCTCATCTATGGAATCATCTTCTGCTGCAGACGCAGGAAAGAAAAAAGTAAGGCCCTCATTATATCAATCAGATTTAATCTACTCTTTAAATTTCACAGATTTAAGTTTATTTTGACCTTTTTTGTAAAGTTCTGAAATAATAGGGGTGGTAGTAGCTCAGTCCACTGGGTCATCCCTAGCCCAAGAACCTTTCCCCAAGGGGATTATTAAAGTACATTTCTTCTTCTATAAAACTGATGTTGATGTGTTGAAAACTGTATATTAACCAATCTCTCAAATTTCTCCAGAATCCAACTATCAAGACGAAATGACGTAAGAAAACATAAATATCTCCTTACATTTTTACGTTATTTTTACGTTGGTAACAAGTTGGGTCGTCGTTTGTCCTTGTGCGTAGTAAGAGAGTGAGGACTCAGAGTCAGATAAGTGCTGTCAGTGTACCCGGGCAAAGGCAAGGCCAAGTGAATGCAGCATACGTGATGGAGGGTCAAACAAGTAAGACTGAATGCAAACACACTCAAGGTTTTAAATGAAAACAGCTTATATGTACAACCACTCTCCATTCTCTCCTCTCTATTCATAGATGTTGCTCCCAGCGAACACTCTGACAGTGGATTTTCCCAAACAAATGGCAATGAGGTAGAGTTTCCCAATGACAAATAAGGAAGAGACGTCACAGAGAGTGAGAATAAAGATGTCTCTGTGACTATTGATAGATTATCTGCGCATTTGTTGTGCAGCTGTATTCAGGCACAATAGTGATTCAAGTAGAAAACATCAGCATGTTAGCATCAGGATAAAGCACAAGAAGCTATGGTGTATTGCCTGCGCTAGACTCCATAAAGTATAAATGAAAAAGTTATCTTTTCCCTCAGCCAGTGTGCCTCCACATGGCTTTAGATAACATGAGTGGTGACTCCAATCGATCACTTTGCCTGGTTCCATTTATGAAGAAATTACCAGCCGTGTGGATTTATTATCCTCAATCGCAGAGATGCTGATGATTATTTGTGCCATTTATCAGGCATGCTACATTTGGATAATTCATTGTCTGATCATTCACTTAATTTAAGTAAAGAATGAGGTACCTCTTAAACAAATTTATTATTTAAGTCTCCAATTAGAGCCTAGTCATTTCAAGATGATTGCCTTCCCAGCAGGGCAATATAGTTATGTAAGATTTATGTTGAAGTAGCATGGAAGAAAAAGCTTGTGAAATATGAGTCCATATTGTTTAAAGTACAAATCTCCTATTTGAAAAGCAAATGAGACGTTTTGAATAATGTGTTTTCTTTTACCCCATAGCTGCCTGATGTTGTGAACAGTAACCAAAGGGAAAATGACTATAAAATTGCCTACAACACTTTGGATGAACCAGGCTTCAGGAAACACAGACATGTCACTATCGTGTAAGGACAGACAGAGGTTCCACATTAATGAATGTTTACAAGCATCGGAAGAACCCGGCCGGCACTTTGAGGCTTAAACTCAGGATCTAAAGATTGGAGATATGTGGAAGAAGGACTGGATCCATCTGGATTAAAGATGAAGCACTACAGTAACATCAAGGCTGCTGGCGATGGAGACATAAAATACACTGACTGTCTCTGCCTGTATATAATTGTATCGCAGAATGTAGAAATCACAGTACATATGTTGAAAACACAATTAGATTAAATGCAACTGGGGTTGAGTGCAGTTATTGTATAGATATTAATTTGAGAGAATTGGCTCCAGCAACCCCCGTGACCCAGGCAAGTGGAAAAGCGTGTCGGAAAATGTGAATGAATAATTTCAGAGTAATGATGTAATATAAGATCTTATATTAAAAACTTAAATATTTTGAGTAATGTGTACATCAAAGTATTTTATATGGGAGGTTGAAGTATGTGGTATAAGATTATGGAAGTATGTTGTAAAAGACATCAAAGCATGTTGTATATAACAACATTACAGATGAGAGACTTCCTTTTTTTGCCCATTTGGAAACTTTGATGTCATGTCATGATGTCATGATTGTTTCCCTTCATTATCCAGCCTTGACATGCAGTGTTTTGTAGAGACTTTTTTGTAAAATAAAAATATAACAATACTGTCTTCTGTCATTATTTAATCACTCCTCCACTTTGAATACAGACATCTTTGTTGGTGTCGCAGTTGTAATGCAGCTCATGTAATTCACCAGAAGCTGAATGAACTGCAACGACTTGAATTTCTGTGCTTTAATTTCCTAATTCACACGTCTGTTCTTGTTTGCTTGATGTACTTTAATAGTTCACCTGCAGACCAATCCTGCTTGAATGCCATTGACCCTTTAAATTGTAAAGAAACTCACTACTCTGGATTTGTTGGGAAAGACGCGGCAGCAGGGAGAAAACAATCCAATAGGGACACACATCAGCAGTGACGTGTCTCCCAGCCAATCGATCAGGTGATAACAGGATGTTCACTGCGGCGTGACAGAGATCCACAGCAGCAGGTCCAGATAATTAGAAGCTTAATTTAATCCATGATTAGATTTAATCTTTTTCAAAGTCGCCACAGCAAAAGTCCGAGTGGACAATTATCCTCTAGTTCCAAGTTTATGAATTAATTCTTCAATCTTATAATTATTGCATGCATCAGGTTGTTGTTTTTTTTCCCAATGTGAACTAATTGGTTTGCTTTAGGTCATAATAATCTCATAGTTGTTGGATTGTGGTGCTGCCACACCCCCATTTATGGGCTCCTTGACAGCAGTTGAGAGCAGCAGCTGGTGATAAAGTTTGTAAACTGGTCCAGTCTGGCGTTTGACTTCATATCCAACAAGTTGGGACCTTTTCATCGCCATAATGAACAGAATCCAGGAAATAATGAGAGTATTTTTCTGCACACATTCCTTGCTATCCTTATTTACAGAAACGCCTCCAGATGTCATTATTCATTTGACCTTTTTTGTGGCTGTCCATTATAACAACTTGTTCTTCTTGACAGAATAATGGAATGCAGTTTGCACCAGGAGAGCCGCATGAAACACTAAACCCATCTATTTTATGGGATTTGAAGTTCCTGCTGAAGGAATACCGTTGTCTTCCTCATTATCTCTGACTGGAGTTTGTCCAGGCGGCTCAAAGGAAGCCTGACTTTGTGGAACCCCCCCCCCCTCCTGGTTTGTTGATTTGATCTTTCACACCTCTGCAAGCATCAAGCGATGAGAAGTTCTGTCAGTCTAACAGGACGATCCCTCCACGTCTCAGAAACACTAAATCTGATTACCTGCATCCATGCTGGAAATCAAATCAGCGCCAGTAATGCTCACGTCTATCTGTCTTATTTTACAGTACACGGCGTAATGGAATAAACAATGAAACACAATCTCTTTTATTCTCTCTTCTGCGTGAATAACACTGATTACTTTATCTGGCTGGGGTTTCCTGCAGAAAAAGCAAGACTGGATTATTTTTGCTTCTCTTATTCAGCGTTTTAATTTGAGCAGGTGGCAAAAATAATTTTAGAAGTTGCTCGATTGGCTCTGCTAAATACGAGCATTTACTTAAGCAGCAGGCTGGCGGTGTAATGACGTGCGGTAATGACTATTGATAAGCCATATATAGACCGACTTGTACAGTCATGCTGGCTTTCAGAGACATTCCCTAAGCAGTTTCTCCATTAGCAAATTAATCTCCCAGAGCAGACTTCAATCATCAAATTGGCTCCGAGCAGGGATGGCACACATGCCTCCTGCTGGCTGGACATAATGGAAAGTAAGGGGCTGTTTGAACCAGCTGGGCTTCATTGTGAAATATTGGTGGCTACTGATATTATCATGGAAGGAAAAATAAACTATTGCTCCAGATTGAAACCATTTCTGTTGGCAGAACCTGTATTTTTCCTCCTTCTCCAACAGACAAATGTAACAGAACTCACAGTTGTTTGACTAAACTTAGCAATGGCCCCGCATCCTGACATATTTTCAGATGAAATGTTAATTCCAGTGTTTATTATAGCCTTTTCCTCTAATCAGGTTGGTGCCGATCAAAAAAACAAAACAAAAAAACACACAACAGGAATCTGATCGACTGATGATGTGAAAAAAAAACCTGATGTTTCCCTCCAGGGGTTACACTCTCCCTCCTGCTGTGAGGTCAAGCTGACTGATCATATTAGCAATGCAGATGGGACCTGTTGGGACCTTACCTCCTACAGGATGATGCACTCATCAAAAGATGCTGCAAAAAGATGTCTCTTCAGAGAACCAGCACCAAAAATAGCAGAAAGGTAGCAGCTATTATCTATAAATGGCTCGGTAAGGTTATAAGAAAGGAGCCGGATGACAGGAAGACAGAGAGAAGCTCACACATGGTAGTAAAATAAAAATCATCAGAACCCAACAATTAGAGATGTGTTTAAGTCTTGGGATTTCCAGAATTAACTTATAAATATTAGAAGAATAACAGAAAAATTAAGAATAAAAAGTCTTTATTCTTAATTCACACTTTATTCTTAATCTGCTTTAAGCTTTGAGAAGAAATCGTCTCCATCATCTGCTTCTCCTGTGACGTTAACATTCACGCGTCGTTCATTTAAAAAAAACAACAACAAAAAAAACCCCCCAGAAGAACAAGACCAACCATGTTAAGGGTTCTCCCATCACTACCGTTGTCCTGGTAACGCCAGCAGTGATACATATAGTAGCTGTGAGAAGGAAGAGATTCTCATCACGCTGATTTCTCTTGCTGATAAACCATCTGTGCAGATATCGTATGATCCGATGTGTCGATGCACCGAAATCGCATGACTACCTCAATTAATGTCACCATGACAACCACGCACTCTAACGGGACCTCTGACGTCATCGGGTACCGGAGCCCTGGGTCATTACATCCCCTCGTTTGCGTCGTTATTTACTCCTCTCGTGTTTCGCTGCTCTGAGTCGATGAGCTGCAAATGAAAATGTGTCCGAGCGGCGAAAAGGAGTTCATGAACGCCTTCGAGCCTTCGATGCTCGACCAGCAGCGTAAAGATGGACGCCATCATCCACAACCCCAGAACCAGAAGACCTCAGATTTATTACATTACATGAGCAGTAGTTCCCAGACGGCCTCCTGATGAGACAGAATGCAGACGCTCCCACAAACAAATAAATAGCATTTGTTAATGATGGTCTGTGCTACACTTAAACAGAATGGATTTAATCTTCCATGAGTAGAAACATATTTTTGGGCAGGACTAGAGATTCTTTCATTACATTTGATTTTCTTCTCGCCTAGGATTTGCTATAAACTTTTCCAGAACGTGCAGAAGACGATCCCGATGCAGACAGAATCCTGATTAAAGAATAAGCGGGCTTGTCTTTAGAGCACGGTGTGAGGAATAGATAAATAGGTGTAACTGATCTAGAAGACTTTTAACTCTACAAACGGATGAGATTCTGGGTCTGTGAGCAAACCGAAGAAATCCATTCCCAGGGTGACGGCTGATCAATTAGTCAGCAATCGTGGCCTCCCCCCCGGGGGGAACCGGACTCCAGTGGATCTCTGACTGGCTGATTTAGAGGATGTTTGTCTCAGCCTGATTAATGGTCGTCTTCTCTCACACACGTGTGTGTGTGCGTGTGTGTGTGTGGACATACCACGTTCCTGAGCCGGATCAATGAAAGCATCTGAAGCCAACTCCATTGATTAGTAAGGGAACGCTTCACTCAGTGAGTTGCAGGTGCTTTTCATGGTCGGCCACAAATAAAAAAAGTCTGAGGCGAGTTTTAGTCTCAGACAGGAGCTCCTATTAAATTGCATTTTGACATTCTTCCTCCTACGGGTTTGACAGCTTTTGTTTCAGCGCTTCTTGTTCACTTATAAACTCTTTGTGACGTCTTTGACAGCATCGAGGTGAAGTTCCTGCCGAGGTGCGAATCAGCAGAAGAAGGAAAAGGACAGTCAAAGTTTTATTATCTCCACCGAGGAGGTCGTGTGTTTCCTCCGTCGTTCCTTTGTGTGTTTGGTGATTGCAGAAAACAACCCCTAGAATAAATTAAATGAATCAAATTTAAATTTATTATTATTAACGTTATTATTACTATTTTTAATAATTGCAATCGCAATATTTATCAAAAAACGTTAAAATTTTAATAGCCGTTAGCATTCTCCTGCCTCCCCCAACTCTCTTTCCTCCCATCCCTCCATCTCTAGGCTCCGCCCATCGGAAGTTGTGGTTCTGCTGGAGGTTTCTTCCTGTTGAAAGGCGGTTATTTCTCACTGCGGCCTTCAAGTTGCTGCTCATGAGGGATTGTTGGGACTCCAGAAATATGGAGTCGATCTAGACCTTCTCTCCTTGGAAAATGTCTCAATACAGGTTTTGGTGACGTTAAAAGAAATGAAATTGAATTGAAGTGCTGCATCGATGACAGAAGAAACTAATAAACAGATTTTAATGGAATAGGCTTGAAGGGATGCAGTAAGGGAGAAACAAAAAGAATATGCAATTCTAAGTTTTTGTAATTATAAGCACAAAAAAACATGATGGATTTTTCTTGACACTGGGGTTGAGGGCGGGTCACGTGGCAAGGAAGACTCAAGCAGATCCTGGATGCATGAATATATGTAGAGAGTTTATTTTCCATGATTAATTTTCATCTCATGCACATTTCTGCATGATAGAAGGTAGAAGATTTGCGTCACGGGCTGAGTGTCATGTTGCTCTGAGAATAAATCCCCATCATCAGTTCCGTGATTAATTGATGTCTGTGGATCATCCTGAGAGCAAAAACATCCAAACACGTGTCAGACCCTCGGAAATATGAGGCAACTCCGGAGAGAGGAGCTGGAGACGGAGGAGATCCGTGCCTATTGGCTTCGTGGAGACGCGCCGTGGAGAGCGGGGCTGCCCGCGGTATAAAAGCGGCGCGTATGAGAGCGCGGTGCGCGTCACAGAGAGAGGACCGTTCCAGCTGGGGCCACATCACAGATCACTGGCAACCAGCACCGACAGACCCCACTCGCAGAGCAGCCATGAGTGAGGTAGGTGCTTCCAGTCGGGCTTTTCCGCTCCGTGTGGTCCCCCAGAGTCGAACAGGTTCGGGTTTTGCGCACCTGGAGCTGGAGGCGCAAAGGCGCACGGGCGCAAAGTTGGATGGATTCCCTTGTAAACGTTACGCTTAGTCCAAAATCCTCAGTTTGGAATGTGTGTCGCTTTATAACCTTATCAGGAATGGGGTTAAAGTGGAGTTAACTGCTTTTAAATGAATAATTAGTCGAATTAGAATAAAAGTGACGCTTCACTGGCTTGTAGAAACAACACAGTTCAGTTATTCTTTGTGTTTTCCACGCTTTGTGATGCTGGCTGGCAAACATGCATGATGGGTAGATGCTGACGGAGGGTGAAAATGAGCTGCAGGTCAAGTGATGAGTGTTTAAACTCCAAAACGACAGCCTGTGTGACCATCAAACCCACAACCCTGGTGATAAATGTGGCTCAAACGTGACTCAACCTTGACATTTGAACCCATGCTGGGTGAAACAGAGGCGGTTTTGAGTTTGCTTACAGCTTTTAAGGAGACTTTCAGGAGGTGACGGAGTCTCTGGTGGTGTCAGGGTGGATATTAGAGGCAACAATCCTCCCATGAAAAGGATTTATTGGCAACAAACACGTCTTGTAGCCACTGAATTATTCAGGGTTGGCTGCTATAACCCACAGAAATGAAACATCCTCCCAGCAGCACAGAGGAGCAGAGACTTCATGAAGTTTATTCCCCTGAATGAAGTGGATTCAGGCGGATATTAAGACATTTTATCCTGTCCTCAGCTCCTCTGTCTGAGTGTCATTATTATATCAATAAGAAGCTGCTGTAATCATTAAATATCACCTTTTGACAAACACACACACACACAGCTCCTCTTCCCTTAAAGTGAAGTTAGCATCTTATGAATAAGAAATTGCGCACAGGAAAACACAGGAACTCCAGTAGCCTCTCACGTCGATGGATTCCAACAGAGCCGAGACAGAGAAAAGACAACTGAATGAATAATTCACTGGAAATCGATGGCCACCTCCTCCATCCTCCTCCACGCTCTACTGCCCTCACCTTTATCCTGGTAGGACTCACAAAGTTTCCCTTGAGCTCCAGCTTTCATCAGAACGGAGCTGGAATTGTGTTTATTATTTAATTTATGGTTGATTTAGATCTATTTTGTCAAATTCCTCCAACCTTCACAGAATCATGAAATAAATTTAATGGTTCTGATTCTACACAGGCAGAAATCTCTGCCTCCAAATATTTGGATTTCATTATAGCACCCAAATAATCAATATTCTAATCAGAATGAATTTGATAATGTTCCAGGATTAACGTGAAGAATGGAGGACATAAGTGTGTGTGTTCAAAAAACATCAGGCAGTTTGATGCTCGTGTAGTGAAAAGTAGCTTAAATGAGCGCCGTCACCATAGCGATGAACAGTCCTGCACTACCAGCCTCACTAACAAGCCACAAAACATGGAGAGCGAAATTAACATTTAGCAGCGCTGCATTCGGCCACAGCATAAACATTTTAATGATAAATGTACACAAATGGAGGAAATTATCAGAATAAAATCCCTGATTTTACACAGATTTACAGTAAAATACACTAAACATCATTCCTGATCGATCATTAATGACGCCTCAGTTTGGAGGTTCATGTTTTTGTGTGTCTCTTGTGATCCCAGTACAACAAAAAACAACACAACAACACAATATGACACATTTCTAATTGTGCTTTTTGTCTTTACATGGTGATCTGGGGTTTAAATCCTTTATTTAATCCTTTATGTGGTTTGACATCATTTTAATTACTGCCAAATAGAATTTAAAAAAAAAAAGAAAGAAGGTGATTTCCACACAGACTCACCTGTATGGGTGGCACCAGGTGAGACAATGCCTGGGTGACTCAGGAGCTAACCATGCTAATGTGGTGTGACTGTGATGATCACTTCTTAGGGCTGGTTTTGTTGTTTTCCAACAGGAAACTGTTAAACTGCCCTAAACAAGCCCTAAACTGATTTTTAAAAAAAAGTCCACAAAACAGATATTTTCTTTTATATCTTCCTCCAAAATTGTACGATTTTTCAACATTTTCTCTATTTCGTTAAAATGTACTCGATGCGAGTCAGGGTTCTGGTGCGGATCCAGGATCTCAGTTATATCTTTTTTTTAAAAGAATGCATGTTTATAACATTACAATCCTAACCCCCTAGAGAATGTTCAAAACTATCAAAATAAGAGTCATGTTGTAATGAACTAAAAATTCTTAACATTCATTTCATGATATCTGACATTTCCTAGCCTGTAATCCTCTCCAGGTTAATTTCAGTAGGCTGTGCTTAAATGCTGCTCGACATTATATTTGCAGGATTTCATTGGTCTAATGGATGTAAAGTAATTCTACATGGATGTTGATTAAATTGCAATTGTTTATTTATCTGTACAAATCCTGTTTAAATGCTTGCAGGCCGTTGGCAGCATTAACGGAGGAGATCCAGTCTTTCAATCAATGCATCATTAAATGGTCTCCTGCTGGGTTCACTTAGCCCGTCCTTTAATTATAGTGAGAGCGGCGGCTCCTTGGCACCACCGTTTGTTCCATCATCCAAAGCGGACTACAGCGCCTTTTTTAGTATTAAATTAATGAGATAAGAGTGTTAAAAGTTGCTGATCAATGAAAAAAAAAAAAGGACAACAGGCTGAGTCAGCAAATTCCTTAAAACTCTCTTCTGCTGACTGAAGACTAATCAAGTGATTGAGATCTGCGCCGAAGCGGTGATTAAAAAGAGAAATCCCAGCACTCTGCAGGAAATGTTCAAACGTCATTTAGCTCCTACTGAGTTTGTGATTTTTTTTTTTCTTCTCCTCTCACCGCACTCTAAAAACGTTCTAATCTGCAATTCTCTGAGGTTTGCGGTGAAGCATATAGACTGACCCCAATCCTGCTTTAAACAATGAACAGAGATTACATTGAAATAATCTGTAATCCACCTAAACTGTCAGCAGACTTCGGCGGTGCCTTCGCTGTAACGTGGCCTCGGGGGTAATCCCGGATTCTCCTGAGGGAAAACGTCAAACATCGGCGAGCGAGGGGTGAACAGTCAACACGGGAGAAAATAGAGCATATTAGACTTAAATTACAGAGATGGGATTAGAGCTCTAGTAGCATCTACCGAGTCTTTTAACCTGCAGCTTTATGATGACACACCTGATCATACATTTAAAACACAATGCAGAGGGCATGACTCCTGATTTCAAGTGGCTTTAAATTATAAACAGATTAGAAGTATTTTGTTTGGCAGAACAATAAAAATGTGGTTGATAAATCTTTTAGATTTACCTCCAATATCGCTACTGAAATTTTAAGAAGTATCCCAAGTCTGGTCATTGTCAGCCAATTAACAACAGTCTGCAGTAAACAGATATTTATACAGAGTACAGCAGATCTGCTGGTAAAAATAAACGGCAGTGGCCGTCCGTGACATTAGAGAGGGACACATACGGTACATGTGACTGCAGTGTGCACGCCAGACCACTAGGTGGCGGCATCGCAGATTAAGATCACAGAAAAGACACACCTGAAATGTCATTGTCGTGCAAATAAACAGCAAAAATGCTGTTCACGTCAACCACCTTTTTTTTTTTTTGTTTGTTTCTCCTGCATTGACAATGAAGGTCATGTGACCGTGATGACATCGTAACGCCATCACCGTTGGTTCATGGCTGCTCAGTGGCGTCACTTCCGTCGCCGGTGGCGGGAATCTGCTCGGGATTGTGATGCTGTCTGTGACCCAGTTTTCTCCCAGTTAAATTGTTAATAGATCCAGAGTGCAGCCTGGAGTTCCTCTGGGAAATAAGATCCAAAAATAGCTCCCGACAATGGAAGGAGGTTTATTCTCACGTTTCCTCCCGTGTCTGACGGAAACCGTCAGTCAATCAACGAGAGAAGAACGAACCAGTTGGTCTGTAATTGTGTGTGTTGCGTTTTTTTTTCAGCACCACAAACTCAAATCTCCATCCGATCCGACGTGTCATCCTAAATAATATGTTCTGTGTGTCTGAGGAGGGATGAGCTAAAATAGACTTTAAAAGGCTGATATAAATAGTTTGGCCACTTTTAGATGATTTATCAGATTCTTGTAAAAACATTCCTTCATTTTCATCTGATAAAAACTGAAATGTGAACAAAATAATCCAAATTTAAAAAATTTGCCGTTTTTGTAAAAACATCATCAGTCAGCCGTGGCGGACGTTTGTTGCTGTCCAGAATGACATCATCATTAACGATGTCATCATCACTATTTGGTTGTCGCCGAACACTCCGGTTTGCCTCCGGGGGGTAGGGTGGGGTGGGGGGTGGTGGTTGATGGTTGATGGTTGATGCCGAATCGCTACGGAGATTCTCAACTCACTGCGAGAAAAAAGCCTCTAAGTATGATGACATTAACCCCGTTGTCACGGTTACGAATACTAGAGCCTGCACCTCTGGGCGACGGTATCAGTATTGTACAGCTAATTTGGACTTCACCGCTGCAGTCGCTGTTTAAAAATGCTTCCAGAAGCAGCTTCAACGTTTTAGCTCCGTGACATCACACGTCTTTTAACCCTGCGCGAACCCAGCAAGCTCTCGCTGGATGTTCAAAGCCTAGATTAAAATTTTTAATCCTCAATTGGCTGCTCCCAATTGTAGATTAAATAGAGTACCTTGCTAAGAGAGAGGCTTAGCCTGCCCAAATCTCATCTTTCAAATCACCCTTAAAAACTATTTTTAGGACGAGCTGCGGTGTAATCGCTCGGCTTTAACTCACCATCACGATTCTTTTGTTTTGTTTACTTCCGAATGTTCTTTAAAAAAAAAAATTTATTCTAAACTTTCTTCTTCTCTTCGGTTTCTAATTTTATACCACAAAGACTTTCACTGCTTTCATGACGCCATCAAGATGAAAACCTGATAGCAGCGTGATACAACCGTGATAAGCATGGTGAACGCAGCATGATAGCAAAATGAGCGACAACACATCATTTGTTTGATTAGATCACATGATGCAAATCAAACGAGATCGACTCGAGACTAAAATGAGCCATGACAAAAATCCCTCTGAAAAGTTTCCTATAATTCCTGTGTTTTCTTGGCGTTTTCTTCTTGTTTTTTTATTTTTATTTTTACCGTAGACACATAAAGCAGCGAAACCAGCGAGACAAAAGGAAATATTGTGAAGCAAAGGGAATGGTGTAGTAGTGAGAGGTATCCCCATGCACATCAGGACTGGTTATGCAAGCTGTGACTGTATCCAGGCAGAAAGTGAGGTGGGTGGGGGGCGTGATGAGGATCCACTGTGGTGAGAAGGAAAGAAAAAGCAGCAGAGGGATTCAGCATTTAAAAGATGTGGTCACGTTTTCGCTATTTCCCTTCCCATCATGCACGTCTCCAAGTCGGAGGCGAGGGAATAAGAAACCGCTGTCCAGTTACATCTGACCCCAACCTGTGATCAGAAAGCAGAGACTCGGTCAGCAAACTGAGGCCTAAGGCGATCTTTCAGTATTTATATATATATAAATACTGAAATACTATATATATATATATATATATATATATATATATATATATATATATATATATATATATATATATATATATATATATATATATATATATATATATATATATATATATACAATATATAGAACCTGTGAGCATGAGTTCCCTTTTCACTATTGCTTTAAAACGACACGCCGCAATACCTGAACCCGCCACTAGAGGCAGACTAAACAGGAATTCTTCCTGGGGACGTAATTTCCTCCATCAAATAAGTTTGATTATGTTGACAGGCCAAATGTTTTTTGTTTTTTTTGTTGTTTTTTTCTTCAATGCTGACTTTTTCTGACATTTTGAGGCAGAAATAGTGTTTTCCCAGACTTTTATCGCAACTCATTCGCCCACCGGAGACACAAATAGCACCCACACCTTCTGTTAGCCTGTACAGGGAGTCGTTTTTAGCTCCTACGTGAACACTACAAATATTTTCTGTCTGAAATTTGACCTTATATGGAAAGATCTTAATTAAACTTAAACTCCTCTCATATTTGTTAGGTTCTCTACAGCTATGGTCCATCTGCTTTGGCTATAAAAAGCAAATTGAAGCTAAAAGAAAATGTTAGAACAGATGAATAAAGAATAAATGCGAAATGGAAAGAATGGAAAGAAACATCTAAAATTTCATCCTACAGTTTCCTTTCCATCACTGCTTGTATTGCCTTTATCTAAATAGATATCTGGATATTTCCCTGCATCCTCAGCTGCGCTGACGGCTCACTCCGAGCTTATTGCCGCTCTGCTCCCAGACTCCCACTCTGTCTTCAGCCGAACGCCGGCCTGCTTCCTGGTGGGTGGAGGTGTGATGTATGGTGCCATCGCCGTAGCAATACAGAACAGCAGCGCACGGCGAAGCAGACGAGAGTCAGCATGGTGCTGGGAGTCCCAGCGGCTTTGACTCACTTTGAGTTGTGTGTGTGTGTGTAAACAGAAAAACAGATGGACAGGCTGCCAGATAACTTCTCTTCAGCTGGCACTGTCAGAGTCCTGGGGGATGGGGGAGGGGGGTGGGGGTGTCTTTTGGCAGTGTTATTCTGCTTCGTTCCATCTGGGCTCACATGACTCAAAACTGTTTTAAAATGCAATAAAAGCACAGGGTTAATAATTCAGTTTGGGGATGGCGAGGTGGAGAGATGAAGCTTTGAAATGGGATATTCTCAAAATCAAATCACTTTGATGCTCAGCGTGATGCAATATTTTTCAGAATTATATTTCCGCGAGCAAACAAAATTAAACGTGACTGATGTAACCGAAGCTAACGCGGACGAGAGTCGGTTGTGTCCACATTCAGAAGGTCTTATTTTCAGAGCTGAGTGGTTTTTGTCGGTCCGGTGGGACGACCGGAGCAGACAGAAACAGAACATGTCCTCTAGCATGTTCAGAGTTTAACACGCAAATGATTCTTTCTTGCATCACAGCATTACTTTTTTTTTTTTTTTTTGAGTGATGGCAATCTTAAAAACATGTTGTGGAATAAAAAGCATAAGTAGAATAATGCTTTTCTGTGTTTTTCTCTGCAGAGACAAGCATCTGGAGCGATGACTGAAAAGAGCAAACCGTCTGCTGGCCAAGGTGTGTTCAGAACGTGAGGCAGAACGACGCAGAGTGTTACTGATGGATTCCTTCTGACTGATGGCAATTTAACCCTTTGGCTATATAATGCTTTCCAAGTATCATCATGAATATTTACAAATATATTTGACTCGATATATGAAAAAAAATATGACTCTGAAATGATGATCATCTCTTCAGGTTAGCTGCGACTGCAGCATTGGTCTGTTTGTAGGTGATACAATAATATGTCTATCAGAATCTCATCGCTGAGGAATCAGAATATTTTTTTTTATTCGCTCTCAGTTAAGACCCACATTCAGAAGTCCACATTTACAGTTTTATTTTACCAAAAATTCCTTCAATTGGTTTCTGAAAATCAGGCAAGGAAGAGACGAACAGGCAAAACCCAAGAAACAAACAACTACGTATATGTGGAGACCTGAAAAAGTGTGATTGTCATAATAGGACCCCTGTTATGAATAGCAGGAGGCCAACTTGAAGAGCGAGGTACATCCCATCCCTCTTACACTGTCGGACACGTCATCGGTTTGAACGTGAAATCCAAATCTTTTGAGGTATGATGCTGTTAGATGTGGAACCTGGCAGAATTAGAGTGTGTGTTTGTCACCAGCTGGTCTTCTCTCTGCTGTTAACACACTGGTAACACACTGGTAACACACTGGTGGACTCCTGTCCCGTCTCGTGGGATGATGCTCCGTCCCGCTGGCGGCGGAGGCGGCGGCGGCGGCCAGGAGGTTTCTGAAGCGGCCTGATTGAGTCTGAAAGAGGTGTGAACCGCTGGTCCTTCTTCACACCCTCACACCTCTATCTTTACCCATTCCTTTTTAATTGAGGAGAGTCGCTCAAGTCCAGTTTGCTCCAATAAAGACTTTAAAAAAGTTTCACACTCAAAGTTTGGATCTGATGACTCCAGTTCGGTCCCAGTTCCTCCTTTTAACCCTTACTTTTCCATCGCAACTCCTTTTTTTACATCAATTGCTCGCTTATGTTATGGTTCAGATTATTATCACATCAACATTAGTCGGATATTCCTGTCAGTGTTTTATATTTTTTAATTGTTATTTCGTGAAGATATATGAACATTTACACTTCTTTTAATGGAATGGGAGCCGTTGTTGATTCACGTCGCCTCTGCTAGCAATGCATTCTGGGATCTTCTAATCCTCTGGAAACAATGGAGGGATGTCTGGATGGCTGGATGACCACCATCCATCACACACACACACGCACGCACACACACACACACACACACACACACACACACACACTCCCTATGGGGGGATCAGAGGTCTTTTTTTACTGTTTGCTAATAAACTGCCTCCTTCATTTTTCACCGTCAGTGCTTCGGTTGAGCACGTCACCTTTTTAAAGTTTCATTGTGGGGGGGGGTGTGTGTGTTCTGCGGCCCGTGCCTCCATCCGTCACCTCCAAAGACTCTCCAGCTGCTTTAAAATCTCACAGGAGCCAATTTGAACGTGACCTTTACCAAAGCCGCCATGGAAATACTCCCTCTGTGGCACTTTGATTCATTCACGCAGCGGCACGTGAACCAAAGAGTCGCCGCCGCCTCCCAGAATCTCACATCCCTCTGTGGCGTAAAGGGCATCCCATCCACCCCCTCGGTTTAAAAAGGTGCGGTTTGGGGTGTGTGTGTGTGTGTGTGTGTGTGTGGCTCCTCCGATCATAAAATATGAATGGGTTTTCCTTGTCATCCAAGGGCTTCACGGTCAGCAGAAGGAGGCCGCTAAACGTGAGTAGATCGTTTTAAAACATGAAACTAACGTGCACATCTCTCACTGCAGGTCACGTGCACGAGCACACGCGCACGAGCACTGCATGCACGGATCGTGACACATCTTCCTAACCTCTCACTATTTCCCTCTTCTCTCCCCGCCCTCCCCCAGATGAGAAGAAGTGCAGCCTCCCCCAGGACTTCGACATCGACATGGAGAACCCGGAGACGGAGAAGGCGGCCGTGGCGATCCAGTCGCAGTTCAGGAAGTTCCAGAAAAAGAAGCAGGACGCCAAGTCTTAGAGAGGGAAGGGGGTCGGCGGGGGTCATCCGGGTCGTCCCCTGACCCCGCCGGCGTAGGCCCAGATTTGCATGTTAACCAAGCTGTAATGAACTGATAACGGAGGGTGTGGGGGCGGGGCTAAATAGCATCCTTGTGAAAGTGTGTAATTATTAACTTATGGTGATTATTATATACAAACAACACAGAATATTAAAACAGTTTGGGTTTCAGGATTTTAATATTTACTATAATTTTGTTACTCCTGGTTTTTTGTTTTGTTTTATTGGTTTAGTGGTTCTTCAGTGTAGCTGCAGCTACACATTTTCTTCTTCTTCTGTGGTATTTAGTGTTTTATACCCGTTTTAATAACCAGTTAAGATAATTAGATCATCCTCCTCATTCATAATCTGAACCTGGAAGTAAAGCCACACACATCAAACCCCCCCAACTTCAGTTTTCAGACCGCTTGGGGGGGGGGGTCTGTTCATGATCTCACAGATGCCAGTGCTTTCACTGTGTATGTCCCTTTTTTGGTTTGTGTGTGTGTGTGTGTGTGTGTGTGTGTGTGTGTTGTGTGTGTGTTTGTGTGATATGAACCTCTCTGTTTCGACGCCGTGCTTTGCTTCCGATTGTGTTCTTGTTCCAACGTGATTTAAGTGGCGCGCCGTCCAGACGGCTCGGCCATGCTGTACAAACACACACACACACACACACACATTATGCATGCAAGACGCAAGCTTGCACTAAAGCACACACACACACACATGCATATGATGAAACACAAATAAATAAAGACATCTGAAAGGAGTTGGTTTGCTTTGCATCATTTGAACACGTCCTGCTGCTCCTGTTCAGTTAGAAATGATTGATTACGATATATTACAATATTTAGACTTCAGTCACATGTAGAGAAAAAACTTTCTGTAGATTTCAACACAAGATGGACGTGAAACCCTCGTCTTTAATCTGATGCTGCTCCAGATACTCATCACTGGCGTTAATTCACTGAATCAGTGTGACATGTTTGGGTTGTCTGGTCTGTCAAATCATTTAAAGAAGGAACGGATCAAACAGATTGAAGCCTTTTTTTCCCCCTCTATAAGCTGATTGGAGATGAGAGCAAATATTTGAGTACTGACAGTGAAAGATGAAGGATGGCGGCGCTCAGTCACTGGGAGTTCATCCCTTTATATTCCCAGTCTTTTTTTTTAAACTCCTCAGGCCGAATCCAGATCGCCTGAGGCTACCAGATAACAGAGTTCATAAACACATCACGAGTTTCGACTTCAGATGTCGTCGTGTTGAGGAGTTGTAAAATCCTCACTGAACCAGGTTAAGATCCTCAACCTCCAGATGAAGAATCACTATTTAGAAGCTCATTTTTTACACGTGGTGACACTTCAAATTTAAATTCACCATCAGGAGCTGTGAAACTCTGGTAACATTTGAAGAGAATCAGTCCTGCTCTGTGTTTTCCCATAATTCCTTTCACCAGTAAATCCATAAATGGAAGCGATTGATGGATCTGAGAAACGGCTTTGCAAAATAACTCTTGACATCATGTGACAGGAAATGCGATTGGCCATCCATCCATATTAATATTTAGTGATTAGCTGACTTTTATGTTTGAGACAACAATAAAATAAAATAAAAATTAAAAAACAAACACGTACAGTATTTCTATACTGCTAACCTTATCCCAAAAACACAATGAAGCCCAATGAGTTCACTACTCGTTCCAACAGCGCCGCCCGCAGGCCGCTCAGAGAACTACACCCCACCTGACCGCCTGATGGAAACCAGCGTCAGTCACTCATGTCAAAGCCGCTGAGGACACTTTGGGGAACAGCCATTTTATTAATCAAATTTGAACTTTGTGTTAGTTTTTCTTTATTCCAGTGTCACCGTGGCGATCACTCATGTTAAAAATAAAAAGTGACATTTTTTTTTCTTTTCTTCTCTTGTTAAAATGTAATAATCATAATGAAGACAAGCTCAATCATAGAAACTAATCATAGAAACCGACATAATGAACCTCACAGCATTTTGGATCAAACTCTTCTCCCTTTAGGCTAACTCAAAGATACAGAACCAACAGAACGGGCCAGGGCAGACAGCAACAGAAAACATTTTGTTACGTATATCCACATTTTTTAGATATTTCCATAGACATTATTGGTTTGGTTTGAAGGGGGAATTCTGCTGGATTGTCTCACGTATTTTTTTTTTTTTCCCTGTAGAGGAGAATTGCTGCAATGCAGCAACAGTAAATCTACTGAGGAGAGTGAGAGCCCTGAAGGCTCTACCTAGTGCACTGAGAGCAGGGGGGGATCTATCTGGACACACTTGAGTCGGGGGTGTTGTGAAGTGCAAACCATTAGTTCTCTAAACCCTCCCTTTTCTAGCTAACATCATTTACCAACCTGGCAAACAAGCAGTGGTAAACTACACCTGAATACACAGCCGGAGCGCGTCCGGCCCTGTAAGTATACTCACAACATAGTTATTTTCATCATTACAGTACAGTATAGAGCAATAGTTTTCATATACTTTTCTTTTTTCATATTGCACCATCAGAGAATGGGACACAGAGAAAGATCAACAGAGACTCCATTTCCTAATTAAAACAAGATATGTGCAAACATGACTAAGGACTTTATTAACCAAATCAATTCTTCCCTGTAATATCCACAAATAAAAGTGATTTCTCTTTTTATATATATATTTATAGTAATAAGAATAATAAATCTTCACATTGGATCATTTCATAGTGTGACAAAATGCTCGACTGGGCCGTCCAGCCACGATGGTAATCCTCATTGTCTATTAATTGGTCAGTCCCCATGCATCCATAGGAAATAGATTTTTTTATTTTTTATTATTATTATTATTTCTTCAAAAAAGTAACAATTTGAGAGCAGCTGAAAAGTTTGGACTGGTTTCAATTGCTTTCTTTCCAAGATTTCTCCCAAGTTTCATTCAGTGTTTCGGAAGGATAATCCGTTGGAAAAAAAGAAGAAAAAAGAAAAGGAAAAAAAAAGACTCAAAATCATCATCTTCTGCTCCAAAAGATGAAAATAAAGACGTCCGTCTTTCTTATGAAAACATTGTAGTGATAGTAGATCATTTGGTCATCAATAATTGATGATCATTAATAGCTTATAACTAATAATTAAGAATCACTGATTAATTATAGAGAATTAACAGTAATGAAGAATAAATAACGCTTCGTCGATCCTCGTTAGTTTGGCAAAGCTCCGGTGGGAGTCGATTCCAATGTGTGAAATTTTTTTTTTTTTTTTCCTCAAGTGAAACAAATAAAATAAAATAAAAAAAATTGGAAAAAGAAAAAATACAAACGATACTTAAAAGAAAACTCTAAAATAAATAAAAGGAGATTAGTAAAAGTGGGCCTCCCTTGACGGGAGGCGTATTTACAGAACTGTGTGGTGAGTCAGTTTACTGCACTTGAGTGTTAAGTCCAGTGTTAGAGTGAGTTCTGGTCCCCCCCCCACGCACCCCCCTGCTGTTATACCAGCGTGTAGGACTTTGCGTAGGGGTTGCTGCTCTGTTTGAGATGTCCTCGCGAGTCCAGCAGGGACTCCTGGGAGGTGCTGAGCTTGGCGGCCTGGGCCAGCTCCGAGCCCTCCCTGTGCGGGAGCGTGGCCGCGGAGCCGGGTTGCCACTGGGCCGCTGGGTCCCTGCTGGCCTGGGGGGCCTCTGTGGGCGTCGGTGGCGCCATGCGAGAGGGTCGCTTCAGCGAGCGACTCTTCTGGGGCTCCAGACAGGCCTGGCCCATGGCCGCTCGCTCCCCGCTGGCTGTCCCCCTCGACGAGCCCGAGCAGGACATGCCTCGGTTTAACAGGAAGTCCATGCGCAGGTACGGAGGGAGGTGAACCAGCTCGCCCCCTGGAGGACGACAAGCGCACATGTTAGAGGGAGAACGCACAAAAAAACAGACCTGTAACACAAATATCAAGAAGCTTTGTTCCATAGATTCGTATGGCGTTCTTGTGTGAAATGATAACGCTTCATCAATATCTATCAACATCCTTTTTGTATTTCACGATTTTTTAGTCTAGTTTTGCTCAGCCGATCATAATCAATACATTCTGAAACCTGTCGTTTGGATTAGCATTGTCAGCATGAGTTATTTTAGGCGTCAGTAGCAGACAGGAGGGTCAGATATTAGTGTTTCTGTCATCATCAGGTTGTTGGGGTTCGGGTGACCTCTGACATCCCATCCTCACCCGGTCTGTGGGCTTTGGGTACGGCCATGTTCATGACCCGGCTGACGTCCTGAGGTTTGGGTGGGGAAGCGGTGAAGCGGCAGATGCCCGACTCTGACGGCGTGCTGGAGGTCAGGCTGTCGGTGTAGTCGTTGGTGCCGGCCGTCATCTGCTCCGACGACGTGTCGGAGATGAAACACTCGGTGATGGTGAACTTGGCGTGACGCAGCTGCTCCTCCATCTTGGCGTGCTCGTAGGCCCTGGCCAGCTCCTCGTAGGTGGAGGAGGCGCTCTCCGTCGACACCATGCTGCTCCGAGCTCGGTCTGGACACGGGTTGGGGTTAGTTGGAGGAATTAGTGTCGAGTGTTAACGGAACGCTGGGATGTCAGGCGGTTAATAAAGTGACACTCCTTACCCGTGTCCTGAGATGGGCTGACGCTGTAGCTGTCACTTTCTTTGTCAACAGAACCTGCAACTCTGGGTGTGGGCAGCCTCCAGTCGGTGCTGAGGGTGTGGGAGGAGACGGTGGGGTGGGGGCGGTTCAGGGTCCACTGGCTGGCGTAGCGGTTGCGAGCAGCCGGGCCGGCTTTGGCTGTGCGGCGGGCTGTAGGGTCTGAGACAGAGGAAGTGTGTGTGTCTTAATCTTTGCTCCAAAATGCCCTACTTTAGTTTGGTTACGCAAGTAAACAAAAAGCGTACCGATGGAGGAAAAAGTCAGAAAGGAACCCAACATGTTTATTAAACGTGTCATGAAGTAAAAGAAAGTTTCCGTACTGGACTTACTGGTTCCTGGTCTGGCGTCAGACACGTCGACCAGCGGCCCGGTGGCCTGGGACAGCGACTGGTAGTGGACGGTGTGGGTGACCGTGGACGATTTCTGCTTCTGGGTCTCCCCGAAGTCGTTATCGGTCAGCAGCACAGTGGATCTGTCGTCTGTGGGGCAGCAGGAAGAACAAACTCAGCGCCGCATCGGTGTGTGTGTGTGTGTACGCAAGCGTCTGTCATGGGTGGGTGTGGGTGTGGGTGGAGGGGGGGCTCACCAACGGTCTCCATGGTGTCTCTCTCCTCGATGAGGAGCTGGGCTCTGGGGATGTCGATGTGCATTCGGAGCGTCTGCTGCTGTTTGTTGATTGGCTCTGCTGGACGGGTGTTTTTACTGCACAAACACAAACAACCAACTGGTGAGAACCCCCCCCCCACTGTCACATCGAACCCCCCCCCCCCCCAACCAACGACAGGCGGGAGTTTTGTTCTTACCTCATGAGCATCTCAGCCAGGCTTTTAGCATCTGGAACACAAAGCGTGAAATCATTTTACTCGTTCAGGAGGAGCGAGCGCGTCTAAAATCTGACACGCCACCGACTCCCACCTCTGAGCCTCTTCAGCCTCTGCTCCCTCCTCCTCCTCCTCAGCACCAGCAGGCCGATGAAGATCACCACAATGCCCACCAGCACACAGGAGATGGTCACCATCATCTTCAAACCTTCGCCGCCGCCGGAGTTGTTCTCGCTCACGTTGGGCGCCTTCACCAAAGGAGCGATGGTGCCTGTGTACGAGGAGAGCGGCGTGTCGTCACGAGCGCCGTGACATCACGATGATGTTTTCATCTGATTTTATTTCCGCTTTTAACTTATTTTAAGTAATTTTATTGGATTTTTATTTGACATTTTATTTAACTGCAAATATTTTCATGGTTTTATGGTGCTGTTGTGTTTTCTATTTGACGCCCTTTATCACAAATGTTTACAGCAGCTACTGAAAGTTAACATCGGTGTTTCCTGAGAAGAAAAGAGCGACCGTGTCGTTCCCCCGCCTGAACTCACTGCCGTCATAGCTGAGCGTCGCAAACTTGACTCTCTTCTCGGCGTAGCCGGCGCTGTTGTAGACCTTCATCTGCAGCTCGTACCAGGTGGCCTCCTGCAGGTCGTACAGGATGTAGCTTTTGGTGAGGGAGGTGCGCTGCGCCGTGGTCCACGTTGGGGAGTCCACGGAGCGGTACTCCAAGGTGAAGGAGGTGATGGGGCAGCCGCCGTTATTCCAGCCGTTCAGGTTGAGTTTGACCCGAGTGGCGTTGATGCTGGTGAAGAGCTCCTGTTCTTTAGAGTACTGAGGTTCTGCAGGAGGAACAACGCAGAGAAGCGAGAAAAACGTGTTCAGAGATGACTGAAAATAAGAAAATCAAATTTTTAACAACTAAGAATAACAATTTAGAGCCTGAAATCTATTTTATCAATAATCAATGGACTATTTTTTTACTCGATCGACTGAAAACCTGTAATGTGTTTGTGTCTTTAAAGAAAACCTTTATACTGATACCTTTCCCATGAGTCTTAGCTTCAATGATCTCGCTAATGCGCCCAGGCCCCACTGCATTCTGGGCAGTGAGAGTGAACTTGTACCAGGTGCCACATTTGAGGTTTTCCAGGCGGTAGGAGCGCTCACTGGGACTGATGGCGAAGTTCCCCCACTGCTCGCTGTTGTCCTCTGAGTACTGCAGGATGTAACCTGGAGGAGAACGCAGGGCGAGAACGTGAGTGAAGAGCAAATGGGGGTCACCGATGAGGATGAAAGACGAGGAAGATGAGTCAGACCTCTGATGGAGCTGCCTCCGTTGTCTCCGGGGATCCAGGAGAGGGTGATGGAGGTGGTGGTGGTCTTGGTCACGGTGAGGCGGGGCTGGTCAGGTGGGACTAAAGCAGGAGAACACGGTGAAGGTGTGTGAGTGTGTGTCGGCGTGGAACTACAAGAGTAGGACTTGTTAAACGTCTCTTACCTTGAACCTGCAGGTTGAGAACGATCTTGTCCGACCCAAAACTGTTACTGGCCACGCAAGTGTAGTTCCCAGAATCCTCTGCTTTCACAGTGCGAATGACGAGGCTGCCGTTTCCGTGGACGCTGCGCCGGCTGTCGATGGCAACAGGCGCCAGGGCGCCGTTGCTGAAAGGCAGACGTGTTCGTGTTTGGTCTGGTGTTTTCACAGAGACTCACTGAGTGTGTCGGAACTCTACTCACGTCTCCTTGAGCCACTTGATGGTCGGGGACGGGTCCCCCACTGCTTTACAGGGCAGCACGATGTCCCTCATCCAGGGGGTGGTCACCGTCCTGTTGAAGGTCAGGATACGAGCCGGAGCTGCAAACGCACAAACGTGCTACATCAGCCCACTGAGGAGATGATAAATCGTTTTCCCAATCAATCGGTATTGATCCATGGGTTCAGCTTCACCCACCTTCAGCCATGGGCTTGACGGTGATGAGCTCACTGGCGTTTCCGCGTCCCGCCGCCGTGACCGCCACCACCCAGATGCTGTACTGACGGTTCCTGCTCAGGTTGGGGATGCGGTAGAAGAACACATCCGGCGCCGCCTCGAACTCACTGCTCACCTGGAAGACATTCAAGACGGGTCAGGAAAGAGTTAAAAACCGTCACACACACTGATATTAAGAAGCAGTGAATTAACAGATTAGCGTTGTGGTAATCTGGGCTTTTCCAGGACAGACTGTGTGTTACCGTGGGGTGGGGGTTGGAGCAGAAGACGGTGTATTTCCTAATGATGCCGTTCACTTTGAGAGGAGGAAGCCAGGACACAAACACCACAGAGTTCGACGCAGCCGCCGCTTTCACGCCGGCCGGGGGACCAGGAACTGAAGAGAAAACACGTTCAAGTTAATGTTGTTGAAATCATCCTTTATGACTTTGCTTTTCTGTGTGGCACGAGATCATCGTGACTTTATTTGAAAGGGTTGGCTAATCCGCCTACCATCCTCCTTGGTGCGGGTGTAAATCTGTTCGCTGCGAACGCCGTCTCCGGCCCGGGTGAAGGCTAACACCTGGATGCTGTAGTTGGTGTACTTCTCCAGTCCATCCAGCTCCAGCGACGGCTTGGAGGTCGTAACGTTCCTGATCTCTCCCAGCTCTGATGTACCAGAAAGAGTCATTTATTAAAGACACCTCAGACTCGTAGGTAGAGACCAGACCCAAGGGTGCCTTGGATATAATTCCATATTCAGTTACAAAGTTGAATCTAAAGCCTGTTATGTTTAATGATACGATAAGTTTCTGCGATGTAAAGGTGGCAGGTCTTTAACTTTCTACCCTCAGCTGTTTTTCACGCAGGGTTAGAATCAACAGCTTTACCCACGCTGTCCAGTTTTGAGGTGTTTTCTGTCCACATATCATCTTAAACTGCTGGACAGAAATAATTTATCTTTGACTCATTCTTTGTTGTTGCTCTAAATGTGGTCATCTCAAAGGTGGATTTAATTCTCTCCTAAAGTTTCCAAATATAAGGAAATGATACCATGTTATTTAGTTCATTTTCTTTTCATATTGTCATTTTTATAATGTCGGTATCATTAATTTGCCTCTGAACTGTCGCTGGTACAGATCAATAGTTAAACAGGGCTTGTGTCGCCCTCTGCTGGTCACTAACCTTCTTTCTCACTGCTTTTGGAGCTGATTATTTTAAAATATTTTAAAATAACCACAATTAAGCTGCTCCTGATTAAGATGCGCTCACCTTAGACACAGCACTTTATATTTAATGCAGAATTTAAGCCAGAGCATTTACAAATAACCACGTTTAGATATCACTTTGAGGAGCCACAGACTGTTACTGTGCAAACTAGCCCAGTCTGTCAAGTTCTGTTCCATGGGCAGGCCAACATGATGTGACAACACAGGGGTCAAAGGTAATCATGCTGTCATAACCGATCCCTCTGGCGCAAATGTGGAGTGTGACAGCGGTGTGGCACGCTGTTTACATTAGTGGGAGTTGACTGTGTGAGTTTTTATATTTTTAGTGGTATGATCATCATTTAAATGAGGTTCCAATGAAAGAGTTTTGGTAAAGGTGATTTATACTGGCTTCACAAGTTGCCCAGATATAAATGTGTACCTCCATCAGGCAGGTTGGCCCAGTAGATGACCCTGAAGCCCAGCAGGTTTCCATTTAGAGCGTCTTTAGGGGGGGTCAGCCAGGACAGGGAGATGACCTCTGGGGATGTGGCGGTGGCCTGGACATTCTCTGGAGGACGACTGGGCACTGAGGAGGAAGATCCAGGGGTCAGACTATGACAATGTGGATTGATGCTCAGTTAAAGCCGCATGAGGCAGAAACCCCTGATCTCCACTAGGTGGAGCCACATCCTAACAGATCTCTCCGTTGTGGCGGATTGTTCAGAATATTCCGCACATCACCCCTCAGTTGAACACATTCTAGGTTTCATCTCACCATCCTCCAGCGTGGTAGCGGCCACTTCTGTGGAGGAGGGCCCCGTCCCGGCGCTGTTGCTCGCTTGCACCACGACTCCATACTGCGTGAACTTCTTCAGGTTGTCCAGCACCAGGTTTTCTGCGTTATCTCCTGTGGTCTCCACACTGATCACACTGAACTGGTAGTTTCCACCAGAGCTGTACTCCCTGTAGCCCACCTGGTAGCCCCTGATGGCGCCGTTCTGGAGGTGCTTCTTAGGTGTCTAGCAAAGGGGTAACAAGGTTTATTTCTACTTGACAGCAATGGTGCCACAGTTCCCATTTGTCTTCCACTGCTATGAATTATACAACCTGTCTGACTAATGCAGACAGGTACACATCAACCTGGACATAGAAGTGGGTTCATGTCACAAATGGAAATGAACACCTGATCCTGCAGAATGACGCATTATAACACCTCATATAAGAGGATACATAGATAAATCTATGAATCCCCCCCCACACGCCACGGGAATAAAGTTACGTTTTCTGGATAAAATATCCACACCTGTGAGGCCCCTGAACTTTAGAGAGCTGAGAGAAAATGTTCAACAGCAGCGGATTTACATCTTAAAATACACATGAAAGGAGGTCAAATGTATGATTTTAAGTCATCATATGAGAAAGACAAGAGAAAGCCCAATATGGCTGTAAAAGTAACAGCCAGAAATAGTGTTGCTGTACACGTAGAGCAAAATGAGCACACATGCTGTTTTACTGCAATACCCTGTTTTATATTCATAAGGTAATAGAAAGTCCCGGCCAGGAGTCGGCGCAGCCTAACTAGAACCTACATGTTTGATTTAATGACAGTATGCATCAAGCAAAACCATCTTCAAAACGATCCTCTTCGATTGCGCCTACATGAACGCGGATATATAACTAAATAAATACATCCTAAACCCACAGAGTGGGATTTACTTACCCGCCAGGTCACCCGAATGCTCTGAGAGGAGAGGGCTTCCAGCTGCACGTCCTGGGGTGGTCCATCAGGAGCTGAGATCACATACGCCCGCGTTAAAACCCACTAACAATATGAATGACAGATCTTCTTCTTTTTTTTGGTTATTAAACGTGAGGTTTGGTTTTTTTCGGAGGCTGCTGATGATGAGGAGGAGGAGAGTTGGGGATGAAGAGATGGGGGGGCTGATTTGTGAAGGGTCCAGCTTCAGTCTATTGAGCGTAGTGTGACTTTTACTACTGAGGCTGCTAATTGAAAAGTTCAGCTTTTAGTGAAGGGTCAGCGCGTGTTCAATAATGCAACAGAGCCAGTGGTGCTTATGTCACCGGGCTTTTAATGAATTTACTCCATCGGCCCTTCACCTCCTCCTGCCTCCCATCTTCCACTCACCTCGGACTTTTTTAACTGATGTGTTGACAAATTCTGGCATAGCCCTGGTGTATTTTAACCAAGAGTGACCTGAAGAGAAACCCCGGTTCCCACCTGCTTCGTCGGTGGTGATGGTGAGCTCGTTGCTGGCCTCGCTTTTGCCGATCAGGTTCTTGGCGAACATGCGGATGTTATAGGTGGAGGAAGGGTGGAGGTCGATGATGGTGGCCTGGTTGAGCTGAGGCGAGACGTCTTTGGTCTTCTGAGCCGTATCCCAGGAGGCTGTGGAGGGGAGATGGCGAGGTTTATTGAGGTCACGGAAGTCAAGGGACACGTCTAAGTGTATTAGGGCATTCTGCATTTCATTATATCTGAGACTAAGCCAATCAGTATCAACCATCATATTTTAACCAGTGGTAAATATGAAATATAATTCTTTCATTTTTGCTTTAATATGAGCTTTAATCTAATTAAAATGTCTACTTTTATACATTAATAATGACCCAACTACTTTCCTTGTACCTGATTTGTTCTTGCTTTCAATATCGAAGCCTGTGATTGGGCTGTTTCCATCAAATCCCATAGTCCAACGCAGTGCAATGGTTCTGTCCTTCACCTCTCTGATCTCCACCTCAGGGGGGTCTGGGGGCTCTATGGAGCACAAAGTTAATGCAGGCTGTTATTTTAATGCCACTGAGATTAAGAAAAACTTTACATTTGCCCCATCTGTAATCAGTAAGAAGGCAGAGAAGGGGTTTGGTTCTCTTGTGGTTTTGACCTTGAACTGTGAGCTGTATGATTCCTCTGTCTTCACCAAAGGAGTTGATAGCGTGGCAGGAGAAGAAGCCGGAGTCCTCCCTCACTGTGGGCATGATCTGATAGATACACAGGAATGATGATGTAAAGATGAGATACAGGTGGGTTCTACCTGGTACCTCGTGGATATGGACTTTAAAAAAAGGAATGGCAACATGTGGTTTACTTTACTTTTAGTTTATGGCTCATTCAAATGAAGCAATGATGAATTGTTCAGCAGCATAAGATAAGAGATAATTCCATCTCAGCTGTGACACCACAAGGATTTCATACAGCATAAAAAGCACAATGTTTGTTCTCCATCCCCAGGAGTCTCCCAATACCAACAAATCCTGTTTAACAGTCAACATTGGTAACTTTTAAAATTTTTAAATCATGTTTATTCCTGTAAGAATCTTCCTCTCTTCTGCAAAATAACAGGGATAACGCAAGTCTGAAATAACCTTGATAAAACATATAGCAAAGCTCTTGTTTAAAAGGAAAAAGGCACAAAAAAAAGGGTCTGACTCCATAGGGACAAAACATTTCAACATAATGTGGCTTCATTTTCAAATAATCTAAAAAATGGTCTCAAATTCATTTTTACGCTGCCAAAAAAACGTGGCCTCCTACCTGCAGGGTGGAGATGACTTCATCACCGACCTCCTTGACAGAAACCACGTAGCGGCTGGTCTCGGGGTTGATGATGCGTTCCTCCTTCTCCCAGCGCACCATGATGGGTTTCTCACCATGAGCTGTACAGCTCATCTTCTTCTCCTCACCCTGCGTGGCCAGAGTGGTGTTGGGGTAGGATGTGATCATGGCAGGAACTGGCATGAAGAAATAAAGAGAGGAGGTTTCTTGTTGTGTCTTGTTGAACCACATTGATATTTGGTCATATCAGTGCATATAGGACTGCAAAGAGGTCACTATTATTATTATTATTATTATTATTACTGATAGCCCCTGTTAGCTGGAACGCAATAGACTTCGTGTCCTGATCTGTGCTAGTAGTAGCTTGTTGAGGAAATGCAGAAATCTGATTGGCTGACAGGTGAGTATTAAAAATGCCTTGTTCGCAAGACTTTCTTTCATGAAACAAATAAAAACACAAAATTATCCCCGTCATCATTACACTAAACGGATCTATGCCTATTTAAAAACACACCATGTCATCTAATGACTATTCACGCAGCTGAAATTCCATAAAAATTATAAATAACCGTTTGTAAATTAAGAATACCCTCTTGACAGGATCTATGGCGACTCTGAGAACCATGCTGACATTAAACCCTCAGAGAAAAGGGCGTAGACCCTCGCTTTAATGTCGTGTTGAAGTCAACAAGCACACATCTTGTATCCGAGGGTTTTAACTGGTGCAGCGATGCTCTGACAATCCTCTGAAGACACAACGCTAAACACACTAACGACATGCATGCTTCATTACACCCACAGCAGAGTGTATAACAACCCTCTGCTCCCAGTTGCTCACACACAATCACACCCATGTACACACACAACAGCTTGTGCAAACTGAGAAATGTGTGTGTGTGTGTGTGCTCCTTCTCACACGTACACACAAACACACACAACGTGTGACCTCAGTGATGTGATGGGAAGTGTCAGGCAAGAGGTTGCAAACATTTAAGCCTCATCTCTTATTCACTCTGCAGCCATTTGGGGCCCGGCTGTGGAAAAGAACGCTGATTTATTTTGCATGACAAGTATGAATTTTTTGTGAGACACATTTGGATAAGTGAGGAGGGGGGGGGGGACTACTCAGACTTTATTTAAACGTTATCGTTTTGGTGCACAGCCACTTTCATTTTGCCGTGTAAGAGGCTCTGAGACACCCCCGGTGGAGGGGGGGGGGTGCTGTGGTGGTGGTGGTGGTGGGGGACGCAAAGACGGAGGAAAGATGGAGGGAGCTTCACCCACTCGATCCACAGAGAACGTCTGTAGTGTAAATATTAATGACCTTTAGCATCACAGCTCTGGGGGGGAATCACATTAAACTTAAAGTATATTTATGTTAAATAACACATTTTAAACAGTTTTTTAATATTACAGCCTGGCAGACACAGATATCAATACACTAACAGCACGATGTAGCTTTCACAAAGAGGAAACACTTTTTGCATCATTTTTATGCAATCATTGAAATCCACAGCTACGTTTTTGGAGACTGTTTTTTATTCCTGGGGCTGGTGCAGAGAAAATACTTTTACTGTTTTCTGATCAGCCTCATTATTTGTATTTTAAGATGCGAGTCACTCAGCAGTTCTCCAGCCGACATGTTGCAAACGTCAAATAAAGACCACAACGCACCAAAGCAAACAAATGAGGTATATCTGTATTTGTGTGTGTGCGCACACACATATGCATGTGTGTGTGTGTGCGTGTGTGCGTGTGAAAGCAGCCCAGCTGAGCCAGCCCTGAGGCACACTTTGTGGTCCTGTAATTGTTGTGTTGATTTATTTCTTTAATATCCAGTAGAATTATGGTAACAGGACTATTGGGAGGAGCAGAACGGGAAAAAACAGGAGGAAAAGAATCGAGTCTCTTGTCTCAGCAGGGATCAAATCCACTGATAGGTAATTCATGTGTGAACGCAAACACACACAAACATATAGGGTCGAGATTAAAGCTTAAAAAAGCGATTTAATTTTCACACGTTTTTCACTGCTTTGCTGAAAACTAGCTTTGTGAGATTGAATGTAGGTTCATTGGATGCAGCATGAAGAAATGAATACGCAAATCGCCAGGAAATACACTGTACTTCACACACTGGCCCTTTAAAATCTGATATATTATTAGCGTTTAATTTAATCAAATAATAATAATATGTAAAGAAAGAAAACAAACGGTGTAACTGTGTGCAGTGAATGTTGACTACACATCACAGTGTGCCTTTTTGTGGAGGTGAGGAGAGCCCTGTTCCTCCACAGCAACCCAGAGGGCAGTGATGATAAGCCTGAGCCTGCAGGGGATTGTGGGGGATAGGCTGGTTGTTCATAGGCTACTCCCGTGAGACAAAAGCCCCTCTCTCCCTCCCTCCCTCCCTCCTCGCAGGCCCCTTTTCACCTGGCCAGGTTACCATGCCAACCAGCATCGGACAGTCTCTCCTCTTCTCTTCTCTCCCCGCCTTGCCTCCCTCAGCTCCTTCCTCTCCCTCCTCCCCCGTCTCCTCTCTCTCTTAAAGAAGGGGCCGTTTCTAGACCTGCCATTGATTTTTAGCAGGGGTGTGATGATCATTACACAATCACAGCCTAAATGTTGCAACGGAGGGAAAAGAAGCTCCATTGTCTCTAACTGGTGGCGTTAGTGATGTGGAAAACTGAATCAGCCAAATGGAGGAGAATGAGAATGAGAACGGCTATTTCGTCGTGGTGCTCTCCATCGGTGATCACAGAGAGCTGGGGCGACTGGGGTGATGAGAACAGGGCTCATTTTTAGGAGCATTGTTTGAGCCAAAATGAAATGTTGCGAAACATTAAATATGCAATATTCACATTAACTAGATATCAAACCAGAGCAGCGGCATCTTATTTGAATCAATATCATCACTGAGGCTTTTTTTCCTCATAGAATATATTTACATAACCGCATTTTTACTGCAGCGATTAGCATTAAAAAAAACTACGTTTATGATCATAAACTCACCTTAAAATGAAACTGTTCTGCAGAGCCAATCAAACAGGAGAAGTTTTAATGCCATCAGTGTCTTATTATGCAAAAGAATCTATCATTAACTCTCAGCCTCACACAAAACTTGATGATGATGATGGTGGTGCGTTATGATCACCATTCAGCACGAGGTTTCCACAGGTTTGTGAACCATTAGCTGGACATGAACAGTCACACCGTGAAGATGTTTTAATCTGTGCATTCTAAAATTTTTGTGGAATTTTTTGGGTGTTTCCAACAAATCTGTGGATGACGGGCTTCCTATCACCCATGCTGAGGGGTATCTGTCCACATTTCACCTCACATGTCACTGGCTGCCTGGCTGGCCAGCGTTAACCCCACAGGGCACCGCGGCTCAATGCCGCCAGGAAGGGCCAGACGAGACAAGACGAGCCGGATGCATGCGGCTCCCTCTGCCCCGGAGGCATGCTGTAAGTGGGTGCTGGAGAAGAGCCGGCGTGGATGGGGGGTGGTGGTGGGGGGGCAGCTCTGCGTTGAAAGCAGAAGAATCACTGGTTCACTGGCTGCCTGTAATGTACTGAAATAATTCTCTTAGCTGCACAATTGGCTTGGACGTGAAGCATGATGCTAAATATATGCCTGAAAGATTGGACGGGATTCTGTGCTGGGGGGTGGGAGGGAGGGGGCTCGGATTCAGATGAGTAAATAAGATGAAAGAAAAGGAGATGAGAGGAAGAGGGGACTTCCTTGTGGTTGTCTGGAGGACGTGGTTCTATGGAGACCGCTCTGACCACAGGACCGTTTCCCACCTCTCCACAGCAAAGCCTCATTAAGTGCTCTGGCCTCATCACAGCCTCTGCTGACATTATGATGTCTAATAGGGCTGATTGGTCTTAACTGGTCCTGATAAACATTGAGTGGCTGTTGACTGACTGATAGCATCCACCATGGTTTGGGTAATGAATTGACTGAATGGCGTCTATTTTGAGGCGGGAGGTGGGGTGGGGGTGGGGGGTGCCTGACAGAAAACCTCCACCTGCAGCTGGTGTCGCCACAGAACAAACAGCGATTGCTGAGCTCGCAATGAATGAAAAATAACAATAAACACAAGTGCATCCAGCCACAATCAAACAAGCAGATGTGCACAACTTAATCCTTGCAGCTGGGGGGGGGGGGTGCGAGCAATATCCACTCGCTGTTAGCGCAATGATGTTCATACAGGATGATGCATGGGGTATTATGACGAGACATTAGTTTATGCACAGACGCTCATAACAATGAAAGTGCCAAGCTAGGGCATCACAATGGCTGCAATTCATTTCAAGGGGGGTCCACCACAATAGTCTGGCAGAGCGGGATCTATCTGAACCACTGCATTAGCTGCCTTCACCATTATTCTTTTGTAATGGCTGCACAGTATCTGTCTTTTCATTAGCGTGTGCAGCGCTTTGTGTGCAAATGTGTGTCTTTGTGTGTGCTTAGAAGCTTGTTTGCTCACCTGTGTCACATATATGACCAGATAGGATCGCCATGTAGGCTTGCTATACAATGCATCCAAGAGTTTCTGATGAATTATATTGATTTTTCCTCTGTCTGCTCACCGATACATCAAGCCACACTTGGACAGCCAATAATACACAGCGAAGATCATACTATCCATCACGTGAGTACTTCAGCGTGCGTCAGCTTGTGTGCCTCCCTAATTGGCTCCTAAGCCTCTTAAGTAGCTGCCAGTGTTCAAGTGGTGCAGGCCAGCTTGGATAAACAATATGAAAAGAGTACAGAGTGTACGGAATATCACAACGTCCAAAATTAGTGAGTGTTACAGCCGAACATGTTTAGTGTAGCGCACAGGCTCCAAACAGTGCCTATTAAGCACATGGAGAGGCTTTAAGGGTCAATGAGGTAGCCTGTATACACACACAGACACACACAGACACACACACACACACACACACACAGGCGCTAAGATGAGGTGCGGCTCTGATGGCGCTCAGGGAGATTCAGGTTACTACACAGAGAAGAATTACAACCAAACAACTATCACAACAACAGCCTGATATTTTGGCAACAGAGCATGCACACACACACGCACACACACACACACACACACCCACACACACACACACACACACAATGCAGATGCAGCACTCCCCTCCATACATGCATCGATTTTATGAGAAACATGATCATTTGATGGGCCGGCGAGCCATTTATGATGTGATCATGATCTTTTCGAATGTGATGAAATACTAAGAGGAGGTAAAAACAAAGAGACGCTATGTTTGTAATCAAAATAAATGGAGCAGCCTGTTTTTCAGCTGGGATTCAAAAAGCTAAATCAGAAGTTCTCATCAATAAAAACACGGAGAAGTTATTTCTGTGTCTGAGGGAACGTGGCGGTGGGAGGGTTGTGTTGTTGTGTTGTTTGTGCAATCAAGGAAGCATGAAGACCGTCAGACCTTTTAGGATGCATGTTAGAAAAATAAAACACATCTACATTCATCACCATCATCATCTCTGATTGGTTCAGTGTTGGAGCTGCCTGTATGTGTGACAACGACAAGTGTTACAGCCAGTCCGTTGACATACGTGGATCCGACATGAAGGTTAGGACAAAGAGACTTTACTGCATGAGATCAAGAAAAACAAAAGTGTGTATCTGTTGTTGGATGAACTATCTGAGCTGACACAAGAGGGGGAAATGAACATGGATAACCTATTCCAACTCCAGCCGTCTTTCCCCTCTCCCTCAGCCAATGGCCTGCCTGCATTTGAAATTTGGGGCTTAATGAAGACAAGTTAAGTCGTTGGCCACAGCGGATAAATGCTGTGCTTCCTCCAAACGACGCGGCAGCGATGTGGGGGCTGTGTGAGCTGCTTTCATGGAATTCTTCGAGGCAAAAAGCACAAGCCACGCCATGTCATCTTACTGTCGCAAACAAACTCCCGTTCACCACAACCTTTATGCTTCAGCGTTAACTCTTTACTTTAATATGAGACGAAGCTCTGAGTGTGAACGGCCAGAACACGAGAGGCTGAGAGTCTAATACAGTCGTTAGTGACTGTAACACATTAGACCCAACACACAAATATACGTTCTCACATTTTTAGGCGACGTTTTCCCACGACACCTACTTTTGACATTGAGATACATGGACTTGCTGACATCAGCTCCAACATCGTTGCTGACTCTACAGAGGTAGAAGCCGCTGTCCTCCTCCAGCACGTGCTTGATGAACAGCGAGCCGTTGATCAGCACCTCGATCCGAAAGCCTGAATTGAGGGCGATGGGTTTGAACTGAGGGACCCCGGCGCCTGTGTCGGAGAGCACAAAATAGTCAGGATACCCACGAACACTGAGAGCCGCTCCAAAACCGAAACTCTGAGAATGGAACCCCACTGAAGTGTCTGCTATAGAAGGAGGTGTTCAATGCTAATACAGTATACCGAAATGGTTTCAGAAACACCGAGGGAATTAAAGATTTCACTAAAAACTAAACAGCAACACTAGTAATCTGTTCCTGTGTGCAAATAATAAATTGAAGGCTGTGATAAATGCTCACTCAAACAAGATGATGGGTAGATAAATAACGTTTAACTGAAGCCGTTTCAACATTTCATCATCAACCAGTTATCACTCACAACCTAAAAGTGTTTATATGAACATAAGTAAGCAAAGAGATGATAACTGGTAAGGATGAATGTAGTCGATAGCCAGACTTTTCTGTGATTGTGTCACAGTGGGATAATGTGCATCTGTCTGTTATATAATCTCCCTCCTCTTTCCTTCTTGGAGAGAAATAAAAAGCTCTCTCTTGGCCTGTTGCTCTGTTTTATCTCACAGTGCTCGCTTAGATTGAGGTGGGTGTTATTATGCATTCAACCTCAAGGCTGTGGACGTTACGTTTGTTGGTCTGGCACTCATAAAAAGATCATCCAGCACAGAGAATAAACTTGCCAGAGGCCGAAAAAAAAACAACTAAACATACAATCTGACATGTCAACCAGTTAGAACTCTTAGAAAACTTGAACAAAACACTTCCAACTAACCTGGAAGAGATATGTGTGAGCCACTACAGTACTACATGTGTACTGTATGTTGATATGTGAGTATTATTACCTTTAGAGTACTCCCACTGGATAGTTGGAACAGGGTAGCCTTGAGCAGAACAGTTTAGTATCACAGCCTTTCCATAGATGCCATCCTGGTCCTTGGGTTGCACCACAAATTTGGGAGGAACTGCAAATGAAGTTGTCATTAAATTGTGCTCATGTGTCTCAATATCTTATCTATAAACACAAAAAGCTCTGTTTTCTCATCCAGAATTTGAATTGATAATAGACGAGTGAAGAAGCAGTCACCTCGGACAATGAGCTGGCTCTGGTGTTCCACGGCGGCGGCCTGGTTGCGTGCGATGCAGGTGTAGTTTCCGTTGTGCATCAGCGTGAGGTTGGAGATGCGCAGGGAGCTGGTGAAGTCTATGTTGTCTATGGTGACGCCCAGGCTGGCTGGGATTGGCCGGCCATCCTTTTGCCAGGTGATGAAGACAGGTTGGTCCCCTGACATGACCACGCAAGGGATGAAGACTCGCTGACCGATGGAAAATCGAGGGAACTCAAATGGGTGGATGGTGGGTGGGACTGGAAAAGAGACACGTAAATATATTTTACATTTCACGTTCAAGCTCAACAACCGAATGCCACATTTCATGTGCATATAAAAAAATAACAGGCTTACACACAGCACGGTTGAGCTACTTTATAAAACATTATCATTAGCCACAATTCTCTCGTTATCACCTCGTTCATGTTATTATTACACAAGCTACTGTAATTTTGCAGGAATGAGAGTAATATTTTATTACCTCTCCCAGCATGGAGCGGCTGAATTCCCTCTCAAAACAACATGCATATAACATTCTCTCTCAATCTTTCCAGCTCTCTGGGGACACTGTAGCCATCGTGAGAACCAGATGCTTTGGAAAATTAATGATTTAAAATAGCATTGGAATAAGCGGCACTTCAGCGCTTATTTAATTCACAACAAAATAGGCATAATAGGCTCCTGGGGATTCCCTCTCGGCAGCGGTGGAATGCTAAGCAGACGAGAGGCAAATTAGCCGAGGCGGAATGGCAGCAGAGTTTTGTCTACGATGTGTGATTTCCCCCTCGCACACTCCTTAGCACGTCAAGACCCGCCACAGACAGAGAGAGAGAGAGAGACATAGACAGACACAGAGAGCGGAGGGGGGTTTACCCCACACGACATTTCAAATTATGCAGCGTCATTGAAGAGAGGGAGCCATCTAAGGTTATCATCAGCTCAGCTCAGCACCGCTGCATATTCAGATGAGCCCCAGATAAACTGGCTGCATGATGGAGATGCTGGTTTTGCTATCAGTGTTGTGAGTGTGTCTGTGTTTTTTTTTCCCTTTTTGCAACTTGTGATATTCAAATATACCTCTGCAAATCTGTTTTTTTCTGCAACAAGGAGAGGGAGATACTAAAGTGATGCTTTCACGTATCTTTTAAAATGTGACGTACAATACATACGCCTGTTGGTGTGCAGACTGATGGTGTTTTAGAGATAAATGAGGGAGTAGCCATGAATGCACTCAGTAAAAGCTGACACATGTTTAGTGTTTGGGAAAATAACAAACTGGGATCTATAGCATATTTGAGATTGATAATAATCATAGACAACCCATGATTCCACAGGTGATTCTATGCTGAGCTCTCTCTTACCTTTCACAGTAACATAGACGCTCTGGTGCGTGGACAGCTGAGGCTGCACCAGCACATTACATGTGTACTCTCCTTCATCCACATCCTTCTGCACATCGAACAGCTTCAGGGTGCCGTTGTTCTCGAAGGCCCGTTGGCGGTGGTTGTATGGCAGCAAATTGGAGTCCTTGTACCACTTGATGGAGTAGTACGGGTAGCCAATGACACGGCAGTGAATATACATATCCCGGCCAGCGATGGCAGTGAGGTTTTTCATTGGTCTGATGCTGGCAGGCCCTTGAAGGATACATTGGAGAGACAACTCTCTTAAAATGATTTTGAGGCAGGGGGTGGTATAAACGATAGCTGCGTTGTGTTGTGTGTGTTTCTCAAGGCATTACAACGTTTACATGCCTTGATTCATTCTGATAGGAGCGATTCAAAGTGGTTTTAGATCGTAGTCACTCAACGAAAGACATCCAAGCAACTCAGTACCATAAATCAGACACGTCACGTCCTTCTTCCTTCCTAACAAACATGCTTTTTGCCTTATCAGAACCAGGGATTTGTGTCCTTCTGTTTCAGCTGGTAGCAAATATTATCTTTTGCTCCCACCTCTTTGGTGCCAACTGTGATTGCCTTCGACAGGCATTAGAGTAGAATGTTCCCTTTTAGCCACTCATGAAGCTATTATCAAAACCATTACTCATGTCGCTGGCTTTCACGCACACTTGTGAAAAACCAACAAAATAACCAATAGGCTTCTATAGCTCAGTGTCTATAAGGGAAATGGACTATTAGGCTTCTCTTTAAAGCACTTTAGAAGACAGTTTAACTAGGCTCTGTAGTGTACTTTGAGCAACAAGCATGTCCTGGGTTGCTACTCTCTTTAGCATGATTAAGGAGCCAACGATCTGAGAAACAGTCATTACACTTTCTCCACCGTGGCACCTTTGGAGATTTATCTTCATCGCTTGGCGGCGTCCGGCATCAGTGGACCATCGCTTCAGGGCAAGAAGATCACGCTTTTTAGTCTTACAACTTGCAAGAATGAGCACGGTCAAATTAAACCAATCAGTGTACAAAATGTAATTTCCCTCACTACAGTAGTGAAGCACTAATAACCTCACACTAAGCTCAGAAAGCTTGAGTGCTCCAGTGATATGGTTACGTGGCAACAGCTATCCAGCCAACCCTGTCCATGTGGAGAGCAGATAAACCACATTTTAGCTAAAGCTAAATCACCCCTACAATGACCCAATATAAAGCAATCAGCATGTGTTGGGTAGGAAGACAGGAAGTAGAAACCGTGCTAATACCAGAGGCTGATGACAGGAGGTGCAACAACAAGAGAAGCATCCTCCTCCAAAGCTACAAAAGCAAATTCGCTTCACAAACGTAGTCGGATATTCTTTGAATATGTCCGCCCTATGGCGCCCTAAAACAAAGCCAATCAAAAGTATTTAAGAAAACAGAATAAATCAAGACATGCTGATGTGTGTATGTGATGATGTGTTGGAAGAGTTGATCTGACAAGCACCTCTTACGTTTATTCGCGCCTGGTAGGAGACTGTCCCGGCCGAGTTGTTGCAGATGCAGCGGTACACCCCTCCGTCCGGCACCTGGGTCTGGCTGATGTTCAGGTGGCTTACCACGTGGCCCTCGCTGTTGGTGTAGTAGGAGATGCGGTGGCGGCTATCTCGTACCACGGGCTCGTCGTCCAGCGTCCACGTCACTCGGGGTTCAGGCGTGCCTTTCACCGTGCACGACAGTGACACAAACTCGTTGATGTTGTAAACTTTTTCGCTGAATGAAACCAGAATCTTCGGGGTGCCATCTGAGCAGTGGAAGGAGATACAGTCAGTTCCTTAAAAATAGAAATGTTACCCGGACAAATCAGAGGGATCGATGAGAAATCCCACCTTCCAGTATGACTTGAACGAAGTCCTGGGCAGACATCTTGCCGTGTCTGGCGAAGCACTGATAGGCGCCCCCGTCGCTCTTGGCCATACCAGCCATGACCAGATTCTCCCTGTTTTGGCCCGTCATGCGAACGCTGTTACTCGGGTAGATGAGCTCCCCGTTGCGGTACCAGGAGAGCTGGTACTCCTCAGAGCCAGTCACGCCACACGACAAAGAAACCTGACTTCCCACGCTGCCTTTCACCTTCCGTGGACTGACCGCCACCTTCAGGGGTTCTACAGAGGTAAGAGTTGGTTTGAATATTACATTTCCCCTAAAAATACTCAACAATCGGGGGGTTTGTCCGAGCTATGACGCGTTATACCAATGATTACATTCAAGCCCACTAACCCATGGGCACTGACCTTTCACTAGCAGCCTGCCAACCACCTCCGCATTGCCATATCCATTCCACACCTCGCACACATACGTCCCCGTGTCTGTGGGCTGCGCTCTCTCTATCAGCAGGCCTGTCACGCTCTGTCTGAACCGGGTGTCGGGCTCCAGCGGTCGGTTGTCCTTCAGCCAGCGGTATTTGGGTGCCGGGTGACCCGAGGCCTTGCAGGGCAACTCCACTCTGTGAGACGCCATCACCTCACGACGCTCGAAGCTGTCCAGGATGTGGGGAGCTGAGTTGGTGGGGTCTATTGGGGGGTACAGAAAGGAAGAAGTTTTTTAGTTGCTTTTTGATTTCATATCAACAACTTCCAATCTAACTTGTCATAAATATCAAACACATTGAAATGAATATTTTACTCATCACCATTCTGGAAAAGGAATGTCTCAAATACTTAACACGTGCGTCTAATGATTCATGATGTACGAGAGATTTCATCAGACAGGTGTTTTGACTTCATAACTGCTTAAGTTAAAGTAATAAATACATTAATAAACCCTGTATAGCTGTCATTAAAAGGCATATGTGCCTTTGCCTATTTATAAATTTTAGTGAATAAAAAATACCCAATAAAAACTAAAGATGATTTTTCACAGCAGATGCATCAAAAAAAGGCAAAAATAAAGGAGCAGAGCAGAAATATTGTGACTTTTAGTCTATGTTTGGTCCAAACCCTTAAAACTGTGGATCCCTTCACACTAAAGGCATCCACTGAAATTTCATGAGGACCCTCCTTGCTGGGTTAAAGTCTTTTTACACCTGGTTTAGATTTAAAAGCTGGAGACTCTAAACATCTACTCTGACAGGTTGAGTAGTGCTCTGACTGATGTGTAGAATGATGGAGTGTCCCTTTGTGGATTAAGCAAAGGAAGTACATTCTGTCCTAAAGCCCCCACCCATCCACCCTCCATCACTGTTGGTACTGATCTCATGACCTTCATCACATGTCATCCTCTCTTTAGTTCATGTGTTTGTTCCTGTCACTCTCCGATCAATTCAAATTATCTAGATCAATCTCTACAAGGACAAATTTATTTCCATATGCTCCTCTGTCAGTTTGCACACGTTGATTTTTGAAATCAGCCAAAAAAAAAAAAAATTCTACTACAGAAAACTTACTTATCCTGGTGTCATTTATTCATTTTCATTTAATCAAATACAAATTCCTTTACTTCTTAAATAAATTAGATGTGATTCCTTTTACTGATTTTGAATTGTCCAGCCATTTGACACCCCATTTTGACATTTCCTCCTACCTGAGACGATGAGGCGGGCGCTATTGCTCTGGCGGGTCTCTCCTGTGTATCGATGGCGTGTCATACACCTGTAGTTGTACAGCCCGTCCTCCATTTGCACATCCAGGATATACAGGGCTCCCGTGGATGTGATGAGAAACCGTGACACTGAAAGAAATAAGTGAAAGCCAGTGAGCCACTGCACATTATCATTGTGTAAGAGTAATTTCAAGCAATTACATCACAGATCTTAATGAATTTATGAAATAAAAACTTCTGCCTGCACGCCAAACACCACCAAAACTTGCCACCTCATATGACCAGTAACTACAGAGTAACGCCTCTGATCTAGATCTGGAATAAAATCAGTGAACACAATCAGCGCAATCCTGAAAATGCCCAACCCGAATAACCCACATTCTGTAAAAATTTAATGTGCAGAACTTGAACACACTGACGAATTAAAGGGATAAACACAGGATGTGATTTTTTTTCTGGATTTCATTAAAGGATGTTATATTTTATAGCTAATATGTTACAGTCATACAGTGCCAGGCAGCAGACTGTGTATATTCATTCTTATGCAGGGGGAATCACTACCTTAAGCATTCTAAAAGAAGAAAATAGAGAGAATCCCATTTTGAAGTCTCTTAGCAAATATTTGCAAGTCAAGTGAGGAACGCAGCTCTGTGTGATTGTAGTCGCCAAACATCTGCTGCAGCCCATTTAGCTCAGCACGGCTCTGAGGCACTGTGACAAGACTGTGTTGTGTAGCGGTGTAACACAGCTCGTTATCATGTAGCTCATCGCTCTCTTCTCTCTCTCCAGAGGGGAATTCTCTCTCTCTCTCTCTCTCTGCTCCAGACTAAAGCGCAGGAAGCCCGGGATCACAGAGAGCTTTGATAAGGCATGGGTGTGCAGGTCGTATGTGCTAATATCATGCTGATGTTATGCTAATTTCTCGTGAACAGACTGAAGTAGAAAGAGGTAGTCCGTGTTCATGAGGAGCGACGTGCACTGTAGCCGGTGGGCTGCTGGGGTATTCCATGTGACTGATGATGGAGAAGACTCTGTGATGGAGATCAAACAGGGTCGCCGTATGTTGAGGGACTCTGGGAATATTCATAAAGATAACATAATGTGGATGTAAAGAGAGTTTAATTACTCTGATTTACTAATTTCAGGACAGTTTAACACAGATTAACTTCGCTGCTATGGGCTCTTAAAATAATGGAAAGAAAGAAATCACTGTTACTTTAGGAAACAAACACAAAACAAGATAAATCCCTGCTGATATTTGCAGAAAATAAACATCTTTTAGTTACAGTGATTATTGATTACAGTAATAGTCCAAAATAGGGAGAAGAATCAGAAAGAAATGGGGGGAGGAAATGTAGAGCAAAGAGGAATCCACAGAGGATGGATGTGAGGATACTATTGTAAGCTGAAGATGACCTAGATAGTGACAGACCATAGTTCTGATATGCTGGCAGACAGGAGTGGTAGTATTAGGGCTGATTAATCAATTAACTTGAAGCGTTGATTAACTGTATGGATTGCACCGATAGGTATTGCATCACAATGCTGAGAGACAAAATAGCATCGCAAGAAAACGAGAAATGACCAGAAAATCACAGAAAGTGGTAAAAGTTTGGGTTTATTTTCAAACTAAAACAAAGCGATGAATCAAACTTTTAAAGTTCCACCATGTTGATGCAAAATTCACACAAAGAGCAGGTAACATTGACGTAAGTATGGAACATACTGGTAAATCAGTCGGATTGCTGACGGAGAAGAAGGTATGAAAACAATAACTGTATTTAAAGCCAGTCAGTTATGACACAGCACAGTCTGAATGCAGTGACTGAAAATACAATTCTACAATCAGGAACTGAAATGATTTCATGTCATTATTATGATTAACACACACACACACACACACACACACACACACACACACACACACACACACACACACACACACACACACACACACACACACACACACACACACAGGAGGGTGAGCCTTACCATAGTACAGAAATGTACATGAGCCAGTCTTCTATATTTATAGTTATTTTTTGCTGCTGACCTGTGAATGAGCAACTACTTGTTCTCTGACTGTTACTTTTATACATTTGCTTTATTTTTTTAATGAGGTAAAACTATTTCTGCTCTGATCTGTTTACTTGATTAACCACTGTTACAATCAGCAGAACACTGCAGCCACAGGTAGATCCTTAGCGTGTCAGTTGCCCTTTATCACATGAATAACTACGGAAACTAGCTTTACCATGTTATTTTATCAAATGTGAATTTTGCTGGTGGTGAGAAAAGTTTTGTTCTCAATGTAGGGCACAATTCAGAGAAAGCAAATGTGAAACATGTCTGTATCGCGTTTGCGAGGTACCTCTATGAATGAGGAGCTTTTATTCGAGCAGACTCGCTGTCACTATGACAAAAAAGCTAAGGGTAGGAGAGAAGTATGCCCCACTTAGGATGCATCTTACAACACATGCACGCATGCACACCCGCACACACACCTAATAAAATGGGGTTCTAAATAATCAATAATATGACTGGGAGCAGTCATAATATTAACGCTCATAACAGGGTTAACGCTGCAGTTTCCAACTGCATTAAACGAAATACTCTAAATTCTGAAAGACGAGATGCCTAAATCATGTAAAAAAACTAAGAGTTTTAATGTGAGTTTATTCCACTAACAGCATTGCACCAACACCAACAGGAGGCAAATTAAAAAGTCAATAAAACGTTATTTAAGAACCCTGATATAGAGAGTAGAAGGTTGTTATTAATTTAAAAACACATCCAAGGCCATTGTATTTGATTGTGTTTTTGGTTCTTGGTTGGAATCTATTCCATTTTTCTCAGAGCCAAATCACGTTCAGTACCAACAAACAGAATTAATGTCTTATTTGGAGCCGGGGGCTGCAGAACTGTATTATATGTGCATGTCCTTGTAATCTGAGGGCATTCTTGTTTATTCTCATTCCACTGCAGTCATCTCAAATCCCACTGGTTTGTGCGTCTGCATATTAAATTTTTTGTATGTGTGTGTGTGTGTGTGTGTCTGTGAATGCATGTGTTTCTACCCGTGTGCCTCCAGTGGGTGTGAATGTGTTTATGCAGCATACAGCTGCATGGAGGAATGGTCAATAATAACGATCGAAGGCACTCCACTATGCTTTTCCCTGCTTCTCTCTGCTCTCCCCGCTGAATACTAACCTCTTAAGAAACAGCCTCCACTGTTTTGCTGTGTGTGTTAACATGCTAGACATATAAGCATGTGCCGACACCTGGGTGTATTAGTATATATTTCTAAAACGATGGCTCTGCTTCATCCCAGGTGGTGAGTTGGACTATCAGTCGTCTCCTCTTCGCTTCCTGTGCCCACCCAGCTGCTTTGGCATCGATGGCGCCGAAAACACAAGTCCCTTTCTGTGGATTCACCCTCAATAGCTTTAATTAATCCCCCATATAAGCCACGCCGAGCCTGCAAGTAGGCTTGGTTCATTCAAATTGTGTTGCCTTGTGTTTGTTTGTCTTGCACAAAAAAACAGTGAAAAAGAATGGCACATTGAGACAGTGGTGAGTTGTAGGAGTTACAGAAAGAGTTGCCCTGGTTGCCTGAGTTGTTTCAATATTCTGTAATTGAGACACGAGGAGAAGAAAGATGAGATGGGAGGAGGGAAAGAAGAGATAGAGCGAGCGAGCCAGAGAGAGAGAAATAAAAGATCAAGAGGGAAGAGCACCTCTGGGATGCAACCACTCTCTGTCATCTAAAATGACTTACAAATTAGCTTACAGCTACATGCTCCCAGTGAAGGGGGGAAAAAATGACACAACTTTCATATGCTAATTCAGATCATGGCTAGGCAGAGCAATTATCACTAAAAAACCTTGAGCCCTGTCGGTCTGACAGATCTCAGCAGGAACCCTGTAGCTCTGTCTGTCTTCTTCCCATCGAGTTACTAAATTGCTGAACTCAATGCAGCAGACTTGGACTATCTTAAAGACTAAAAAGAATGTTAAAATCTTTTAGGACGTTTACATTTACAACCTCCTTTGTTAGGGAAAATGCAAGACAAACTGTGTCTGATGACCCTGAACAACCTGGAATCCGGTCACTCTGAAAAACGTTAAATTGTCCGAATGATCAAACACATGAGTCCGGATGCCACTTATGCTAAACCCGTAGCATTAGCTAAACAATGCAGATAAGAAGTGCTTCCTCATCACTCTGCTGGCAGCGTCCCCACTGAGCAACTGTTTTGGAGTGAATGAACAATTGGTGTGAGTTTCCCTGGAGACCAACAGTGTCACTGTAACCTTGGACCTGCAAAACCATAAGGCCTGAAAAGAAAAAGTTCAAAATTTGTCATCTAAGGACCCAGATGCTCCACAAAGAAATAAAAAAATAAAAACTTGAATATGAGTAAATTGATATGAAAATTGCCAGATATAAAATATTTTACAAACTGAACAGAAGAAACGGATTATTAGATGCAGATCTTTTGGACCCTTAATAGAATGTGTGAAACCTTTTCTCCACCATTATTTGAGATGTAGATAAAATATTCGAAGGAGAATCCATTAGGAGACAATACAAAAAAACAAAATATGGCAAAAAACAAGACAAAAAGATGAACCAGAAATGATATCCAGAGCTAGATCCATAATCAAATCCCAAATCTCTTACATTCTGTAAGTGTGCCATATGAGACGCCATATTGCTTCCTCATATAAAAATGTCACCGTCGCCAGAATTGCCGATGTAGTCTGCGAGTAATAATGAGTTGATGATGAGCGCACGAGGGCTCGTGTTGTAATTAGGCCCGTTCACAATTATTGGCAGAGTGACTCCACTTTGATCAGGCTGGGATAAGCGTCTCTATGGAGAGGGGGATCCCACCAATTTAAAGCCCCTCTAATAAAAAACATTTGTCATTCTTACAGGAGGAACACTGACAGCTGCTGGGGTTGCCATAGCAACACACCATTAGCTTAGCAAGCAATATTCCCAGTACTGTAAATGGTGAAAAGATGGAAACATAGAACACTTAGTGTCCAGTCAACATTTTGCTGTTTAGACAGAATAAAATGACAAAAGAAGAGATTTAATCCTCGTCATAGTAATGATTAATTATTAAATCTAACTATAAATTATTACCTTTCTGCTTTTCTATGTAATGACTTTACTCTTCTCTAAATTCTTGTTGTTCTTCATGGGGTTCCTTGCATCTCAAAGCAGAGCGCATTGAATGTTTGTTGTATGTTGGTGCTTTCTGCAAAGACCCAGAAGATAGAACTAAGATTTGGGTTACAATGTGTATGCAAAACAACTTCATGTGTGTGTCCTGTTCATTTCAGACAGCTCATCAAAGGGACCTCCGTTTAACATCAAAACAATTATTTAATATTTAATTTAATCTGTTAGTGGACTACAAATTAACATGCAAACAATTCTGATAATAGATTAAATCATTACCCCCAGCTATATACTAAGTAAAAATGACAAGCTTTATTCCAGTCTCTTCAATTTAAGGAATTATTTACTGCTTATCTTTGTCTTCACGATATTAAAATGAATAAATTAGACTTTTATGTCGAAGAGATCAAGACTCTCTCCATCCCATATAAAGACTGGAACAGAGTGAGTGCCCATAAGAATGTAGAAAGACATAAAACCAAGCACAGGTTCTTATTTTTCATTACACCTGGACAAGTTTAAAGCAGCATGTCTGGGTTTACCCCCAGACATATCTGTTTTACACCCAGATCTGTTTGAGTTGACTCACATTAGAGGGCTGAGCATTTTCGCTGCTGTTCCTAATCATCGGCAGCATCCCTCTGCTCATTAACTAGACACACACTAGCCCGGGGCTAACGGCCTCGTATGTCAACCACAGATAAAGATGTCATCTTCTGCTTGACTGAATAAACCGCTATTAAACCTAAATGCAAATGGGCGTTGAACGATATTCAAATCGAGAGGCAACAGGGAAGCTTAAACCCTGAGGCGCTTGGCCTCAACGGTGCCCCACATTCCTCTGTCATGTTAAAAAAGAGAACAATTCTACATACTCTCTGTCTACAGCGATGTTCTACATGACATAGAAGATCGAGAAATGAGATATACGAATAACCAATGATACATGAGGGTTTAGATGTATGTCGGCTTAAAGCAGCAGTTCATCCCCAAATCCAAAATAAATATTTTGTCCCTTTAAGCTGTAGTTGTATTTAACCATCTAGAATGTTTCAGCACGTTTGGTGTGAGGAGTTTTGAATGCTGGAGAGGACTTTATTTTAACGTAATGAACCCTTCGAAGTTGAATCTTTTTCTGTATGAATGTGAAAAAAGGAATCTTGCATCGTTATATGGTTACGAGGGAAGCTGCGGTACACGTTGATCCAATATGGTGATCCAACCTTTCCAAGGATTTCAAAAACACTGCTAATCTCACAACGATCATTTTTATGGAAAAAATCTGGCAGACAGTGACTACTATGACAGATTGTCTCTATTTTGAGGCAGTGAGAACTTTTTTTTCTTCTCCTTCCAGACAAATGTTTGTCGGCTGAAGTCAAAACTGAGGAGGGAAATCTCCATCACAATAGCTTCCAAATGTGTGTGTGTGTTTTTATCTACTGTGTGTGTGTGTGTGTGTGTGTGTGTGTGGCTGCATGTGAGGCGTAATTAGCTGGTGCTGGAGTGTAGTTATTATACCCCTGATGGCTGGGTGTTTACAATGCTATCATTGGCCTCTCTCTGGCCAACAGTAAATGAGCAAGTGTTGCGCCTCAATTGTATAATCATGAATATTCATCTCTTGGCCTGTGAGAACCTCTGAGTGTGTGATGCACTGGCAGGCATGAAGGAACCCATTACGATCCACTCAATCACAATCTCTCACTTTGTCTAATAAGTCAAGCAGACAACGATTCTATTATTGCCAAAACCCAAACAAACAGACTTTTTCTGAAGGGCAGAGGAAGAGATGGATCTCTTCGTACATGTGTATATGTATATACATACAGTATACTGAAGCTTCATGACAGCTCATGAGAAACTTGAATGTTGTTTGTTTCACCTGGAGATGAGAAGGATTAACTCAAAAGTCCCTGAGACACACCTTAAAAAATCATGTTTGTGAACGAATAAGAAGAGTTTCCACATATAATGTGGTTTTCATGCAAATGTGCACATCTCAGCAGGAAAGTTAATTACATCTTCTAAGTGAGAACAAGACAATCCTAAAGGCCTTCCAAACTGAGTGTAAAATAGTTGCTCCCGTGGTGTCATTCCCTTGAGACTTCATTGCACCACATTCCCACTTTTGGAAAAGGACTTAAATACAGTCCTCATTGGTGTTTCATGGAAATTTGTGGTGGCAAGTGGAGCAGGCGACGCTGCTCTGTGAGTAAAGCAGAGGGGGCACGAGGAGGATTAGATAATCAAACAGTTTGCCACTTTAAATAATCTCTGGCTCCTCTGGGGGAGGTGAGACTTAAAGCCGGAGCCCTTCTGATTTAATTGTCTGATTTCCCCATCATTACGGTTGAGGGCCTCAGTAATTCAGGCTTATTAAATATTCAGGAGCCACAGTTGAGGAGGGGAGGGAAGGAGGGAGCTGTGGGAGTAAAGATGAAGGTACAGAAGAGTGAGAGGAAGAGAGTGGGAGGAAGATGAGACGTATGTGTGCCGCTTTATGCAGGCATTGAAATAGATATTGTTTGATCCCTGCTGTTGTCATAAAAAAGCATGCAATGGGAACAGTTTTGCAGTTAATTGTTGGTCACTAAGAGGATAGAAAAAACCCAATACACACACTGTTAAACAATTTCCTCTCTACCTGACTGAGAACGCAATTGTTTGTGAATCAGTCTGATATTTTGGTGTGGATAAAACTATTCAGCAAGGACACAACAGGCGAAAAGTAAAAACCACTTTGACATGCTGTGAGAATTAAGTACACAAACAAACAGACTGCAGATCACATCACAGTGATAGTGCAAATGGGGTAAAGAGACAGAGCGGTAATCAGTTCCCCTGTCTGACCGTGACCCAGAGCTGCAGCGTCCAATCACAGCACTGTAGAAATTACATCATCTTCAACGCGTCAAGGTAATTTGACTAACTTCCATTAAAGTTCAGCTGGTTTTAATAACAGAGGTAGAAGCTCATCATGTCTCTCTGAGCTTGGGGAACTTGTATTAAGAAGAAATAATGGCTCAAAATTCACCTTAGAATGAAACATCATTGTTTGTAAAATTGAATGCATGAATACAGATAAGAATTTTTCAGTACTGTCATGAAAAACTTTGACTATCTTATCTCAAAAAATAAAATAAAATAAAATACTAAATTAGACACTGGAGACAAAAAAATAACTTAATTACACTATTACTGTATACTGGAATTTTTACAGATACTGACATTTTAAAATGTGGATGACTGGTACACATTTTTATTTTAAGACACCAAATTATCAATTTTTTCAAATGAGAAAAATAATTTCCAACCAATCAAAACTAATTTACAAATATCTGAGCCATGGATATCAGCAATATTTTTTTCACTGCTATGAAAAACAAGAATAAGTATAAGTAAGTCATTTTTTTAAAGGATTCTAACAGTGAAAATTTAAATGTTCTCTTTCAAATTTGATCCAGATATAATAATAACATATCTATAACTCATTTAAAAATAATACATATTTACATCAATTGCCATCATCTTTACAATAGTAAGAGTGAATGTGACCATTTTGACAAGTTTTAAACTTTTTGATACATAAAATGTGATTCTGACAAATTCTAGATAAGATGCATAATAATTATCAAGATTATTAACTTCACTAAAGTCTATTACATATATCATGCATGTCATCTGAAATAATTTCGTTGCAGAATTACATTTATAACTGTTACATTGCCCAAATGCAGATATCTATATCTGCTTTGTTAATACCAATAAATCAAATACGGGAACCTTCTTCATGGTGATACACAACATCAAATTTGCAGAAGGTAGAGCCAACAGCTAACAGTCAGCCTGGAATTAGAGCATTTTATAAATGTAAATACAGTGTAGAGATCAGAATAAAAATAAGACTAAGAAATGCTTAACAATTTATGTAACAACATCTATGTGGATCTTTTTGAACCAAGCAAAAACTCAATGTGACGTCGTACATTGTTTTATGTAGAATGTTTCAAAACTGTTTGTCAGTTCTGTCATTGCCAGTTGATTGTATTTGAATGATAGATCTGAGAAGGTGAGGATATTGATCACTACATCTTTATCCTGAGTGGATACTTACTAAGAACCTGACAATCATCCGAGGTTTGGTTCATTTATCCTTTCTTTAGCAAAGAAGCCCCATTCAAGTTTTAACCTACAAAGCAGCCATGCCCTAAAATACAACTTGATTTATTGCATTTTATAATCCAAATGTACCATTAGAAAAACATGCTCTATCAATGAAGATTTGAAACAAGTACAAATACAGTGTTTTCTGTAACACCTGTTGGATATTTCTATAGATGTAAACTGACAAATAGTTTCTGACAGGAAAACATTATTAAATATATTACTAATACTCTCCATAACCAAGGAGAGGAAGATGTAAGAACGGTTCCTCCAAGTAGCTGTCCATCCATCAGCAGGACTACCTTTCAACAAACTTCCTTGTGAAGGTTTCACAATATGTCATAGCGATTATTATAGTGTTTGATTACAAGATTATCTCAGGTTTGTTTTTATTATTCCACAATATTTATGACCAAGCTACATAGATTTAGATGACGGCACACCAATAAGATCTACAGCACATCTGTGAAATATATATTTAAGGGGTTTCAGAAAGGAGACAGGTGGATAATTTTCTGTTACTTGTCAATTTTTCCTCATTTTCATGTTTGAAAAATGCAATTAAACATCATACTAACTAAACTAAAAGACACATTAAATATTGATATACTAAAACTAAACACACAACATGTCAGCCATATGGGTCATCTTTAACGACCTGACTCCACACACCGTTTATCCTGTGTACATCTGCCCTGGTTTACAGGATGACTTCACTACCATGTAATCAAATTCACACGGAAGCCTCTGCCTTTTCCTACAATGGTCCAAAATCATCAGGAAAATATATCCCCTTCAATTTCAACTCCAACCCCCTCTCCTCCTTCATCCCCTGCGTTGCTGTCCCCTCCGTGTCCTCGCGTTTCATCTCTTGCCTTTTCCTTTCGTGCCACCCCCCCCCCCCTCTCCCTGCAGAGCATTAGCTTGCAGTGGTCAGGCCGCTTGACAGCTGCTCCACCTGAAGAATATCAATCAATGTTGCTGTGGAGACAGAACCAGGCTCTGCTCATTTGTTTCCCAACCTCCTTTTTTCTCGCAAGTTGCTTTTCATGAACTGGTGTTTGCTAGATTCTCTGATGTATTAATGTCTCACTGAAGTCACACAAAGGCTACAATACGTGGGTATTATTTAAGCTCAATGGGACAAGACTTCAACACCTATTTCTGCTAATTTATTTGAGGTCTGAGTAATTGAGTCTTGGAGGCAAACCTCAAGACGCCTCAGACTTTCTCTCCAGATGAGCCGGGCAGACAGGCGTGGGATGAGAGTGTCTATCACTGCCAACACATGACAGAAGAGTGAGCACTGTACAAATCATGTTTCTCAATATAGGACCACACTCAAATTGCTGCTAATCACCATTAATGACTCCTCCGTCCATTCATGCGTGAAAAACCTTAAGATGAAGTAACTACAAAAACACAACTCTCTTAAAAAGAAAAAGAACAATTCATCTTAGACCAGTCATATAATTCCTTGTAGCTGTTGCAATCCGCCTTTCCATACAGCACAAACTCCCACTTTGAGTAGGAACCAAAACATGCCGCCAACACCGCTAATATACATAATAGTGAGCAGCGAAATGACTCCCGGCAGACCAATCAACGCTGGTACCAGTGCCAGGGCCCGCCAACGGAGGGTTAAGTAAATATTGGCCGAAGCAGCTGCTCTCAGAGTACCATCGTCTGCCCATGTTCCTGCTTGGTCCCAGTCTGGTATAAATCACACACAGCAATTAGTGCCACACTGTCCCCCCGCCCTCGTTAAACAGCTCTGCCTGATGAGGAAGCCCATAAAGATACCAGCCTGCACGGATAGAGGAAGGAGGGATGTATGGATGGATGAGCACGTATGAGAAGAATGGATGGATGCTTAGCCAGTGATTTGATTCAAAGTTAAACAGTGTGATGATTGTATGTCCTGCGCTCTGGTTCAACTAAAATCAGCTTCACCCAAATATGCTCACAATACTAACATTCTGATGTCCTGAGTCGGGTCACATTGAACCACAAACGACCATCAGGTGTAGAGAAACCTGATGTTTAAATTAATACAGTTAACTTAAGGGTTTTGAGCTATGGTGGAATCACTTCCGTCAAATTCCTCCTCTGTGGAACACATCAACAAAGTGACATTTCCATCCTTAGAGCTACATCTGATCTGTGCCTGAGAAAAGTTGGCACACCCATCTTGAGGAGCGTATTCTGTAGCAATAGTTGGAAGATTTAGCAAATGTGTCCAACTGGCTACTCAGAAAAGAGAAATGAGCTTCTTATAGATCGAGCAGAGGCAAAAAGCAAAGGAGATAAAGATTCCTACTGTAGATCTGGCAGCTGTGATTCCTACATGTATTTTCTTGGCTGCAATAAACAGACCTGTAAAGGTGTGCAACTTCCATCAAAGAGGAGAGATATTGTCTGGCAAAAGATCAACTGTACAATTACAGCCCTGATGAGTGAGCAAGGACGGGTGCACTTTGTTTAGTAAAAACCTTTCAAATAAGTGTACTTAAAAAACCCCAAAAAAGATCAGATCAGAAAGCTTTTCTGAGACAGCAGTAGGAAACACCGATGTGGCCAAAGAGATGAACAAAGACAAACAGCTGCGACACTGAAATGAGTCATTTTCAATGGTACAAAATGTTTTTCAGTGAATGTAACATAACAATGTTGTAAAGAACAACGACCGTCACTGTGTTCCAAAACACAATGTTTCCACTATAAATAATGGCAATAAATGTTTCCGCAACTCATCAATAATTTTGTTTACTTATATGCAGGTGACATATGAAGTACGACTTAGCATAAAAAGGGCCTGATTGCAAACAATAATGCATCTAATAGCTTATTACCCAGCAGAAATAAACATAAAAACATTTTGTGTGCAGTTTTTGGCTTTCATGTAAAAGTGCAGTCTTTTCCTTGCAATGGATGTGTTTGAAAATCACAAGATGATGTGAATCTGAAAATGGATATCCACTCGGAAAGAGAAAAATAATGAGTGGAAATACTGGACCTCACTACCTCTTCCCTGTGTTGCTGTCTGTTTGCAGGAGAGTAGATAACAGATAACAGATAATACAACAGACTGTAGGGAAGCATTATAAACAAATGCTCGTTTTCTTTAAGTGCAACAAAAAGGAAAAGATAAGGTAAATTTATTACCCTGAAAAAAACAGATCATACATTTGGACAAATGCATCAAATTTGCACAAACTTCACAGGAAAGCACAAAATTGAATCTGTAATTTGCATTTAATTTGAAAATGAGAAAAATCTGTTTAGTACCTTGAGCGTGATCACATGCAGATTGCAGCCTTGAGCTGAGTCAAACGCATACAATCTCATTTTATAAATCATGCTGCAAAAAAAAAAGCGCTAAAAAAATGATCACAGCCTCTGATTTTTATCACTCATCAACTGCGATGTCCTGTGATCTAAAATACCCAATTAAACCTTCAATGTAATTTAGCTGACAGCTAAACAACAGCATCTGGAGAGAGCCGAAATAGCCATCAGCTCTTCAATTACCATATTGCTCTAAATTACCACAATCACCGGGGGAACATTTAACGTGCCACCACCCAGTGGAAAAAACAACAACTCTGCAAATAATGTCAGAATGAATGTAAATGATTTACATTCTGCTCTCTTTGTGAGTGTACTACCAGTTGCTGTTGTGTCCATGATAATTAGGAGGTAATAAAGACGTAATTGGGCACTGGGCGCATTGAGAGATGCTATAAGACAAACAGGCAGTGCTCAGGTACTAACAGACTTGTCAAAGGGATGATGCTCTATATGCAGACTCTCCACCACCACCTAACTGCCCCTCACAGACAAGAAGGCAGAAGAGAGGGGGATGAAGGAGGGGGAGGACTTATATGGATGAGGGGGATGGGGAAAATGGCTGGAGCAGGTGGAAAATGCTTGTTAGCGGTAGTGCTACCGGTGCAGTGAAAGCAACAAATAAAAGCTTCTCATTCAAAGAAAGCTTATTCTGTCCATACGTAGTCCCCCAGATATTCAGATATTCCTTTATACCATTTCTTTATTCCAACACGATTGCTTTATCCCTGATCTTTTTTTTCTCTTGTCTAGTCTTGCCATGTCTGCTGTGTGGTGCATGGAAAGATATGAACTATAGAAAAGAAGACAATTGTGCAAGAGCAATCTTTCTAAAATATGCCTACCCCCAAATTTTCCTTCTCTCTGTCTCTGTCAGACTGAGACAGTTTCTCCTGTTTAGGTGCATTGTGAGATAGAGAAAGAGGGAGAGAGAGGTGAGCTGGTTACTGTGGCAACCAGGAGAGTGACTCTTAGGCAATGGCATATAGGGAATGAGAGAGAGAGCAGTGGAGGGAGAGGAGGTGGAGAGAGGAGAGCACTGATGAAGGGATGTAGTAGATGGAGGGGAGGGTGGGGTAGAGGAGTGCAGGAGGCAGATCAGAGGGAGGTGTCAGTGTCTTACTGCGAACAGAGAGATTCACCCTCTTTTTCTACCCTGGCAGAAGAAAGGGAGGCAGAAACAAAAGGAACTGTCTTTTGAATGGTCGCTGCGCCGGATTGGACTGTCAGTGTTTCCTCCTAACAACCTCACTTAGCTTGCTGCTCCCACTCTCAAGACACTGCCTTACTCTGTACCTCTCTGTGTTTCCCTTTTAAAATATGCATAACATGCTATGTTAGGTAATCCTCAGATCAAAATATACCACTTATAACTGCTGGATTTGAGCAATGAAAATAATCAAAAATATACTTTAATATGATTAGAATTAGTCTTTTAAGCGTTATTATGACCGAGTTGACATTATAAAATGTCTGAATGAGAGGATAATTAAATTCAACAAATTATCACATCTGTTACACTAGATGTATCAAATGATTTCCAGCAATGAATCCTAACCAAAGTTCATGGTTATCCTTTTGCGTTGTCATTAAGTGACTAAGGTATGACAGGTAAGGCAGCAAAGTCTGCAAGAAATCCTGCAAACATTGTCAACCAAAGAGGTGAGGAGTCTATCAGCTATCTTGAAGATAAATTAGGATTTATTAGGCTTAGCGCGATGCAGCTGACCCGTATCACACCTGACCAGTATCACATCTGCATACAGATTTTGAGTCTCCCATTCCCTCCATCTCTCAACATACACTCGTTTAAACAGTGCAAATTACTCTTCATACTCGTTCCAGAGGCATTATGACTTTCCTGGCCTGTTGTGAAGACAAGAAGAGGATGATAGTAAATACCCTCCGACCTTCTGACAGGAGCCCACAGAGACACAGACTGCCACAAACAAACATAGCCATGGGGTAGTTGTAATGAATATGCCGCCCCCTATGGTGGGGATGACCTTATAAACAACCACAAACTGTCACTGTGGACAGGCCTGCTGGGAACTGCCCTCTGTGCAAGGGCAAATGGCCTGGAATTCACTGGACAGGACTGTTTAAACCCGCAAAAGAGAACCCAAAAGATGTGAGAGCATAGGATTCACCGCTGGGCAGCCAGGGATTATTATACATTTGTTTTTAATAATCAGTGAGAGATGCAACATTAACATCCAATCCTAAAACAGATTATATCTTTGCACACATCAAACATTTTCCCATTCATGACACAGCACATTACCAACCTGTTTGTTGTAGCTAGATCAAAAGTTCCATCAACGCAGCTGTGGCAAACACACTCCTACTGTGTCATGTAGCGCTTGACAAGTAAGTCAAGTGACTTACTGTAAGCGACTGCTTTTATAATAAAGACGAGCAACGCCTAAAAATCACTGTGATCCCAGTCAGGCGTTCTGAATCAAACAGCAGAGGAGAGACATCCTTGTGTTTCAAGGGGGGACTTTCATGTCACCATGAAGGAGACGGAGCGGAGGGTTAGAAGTCACGGCGCAGCATATGGCATCTTGAATTTTGGGCAATGAGAAGTGACAGGTTCCCTGAACATTTGGCAGGTGGTCGTGAATAGTTGGGCGTACGGGGAGAAAAGGGAGGTAAGGTGGGGGGAAAAAGGTGGAGGAGATGTGTGTGTGTGTGTGTGTGTGTGTTCCAGTGTGTGTGTGTGTGTGTGTGTGTTTTGGGTGGGAGGGGTAAGTGGGCAAGGTTGCTAAACAGTCCCATCTGTTCGTTTCCCGAGGCGCTACTCAGACAGTTAGCTACTGTCTTATGCAGATGAGGTGTTGCTGTCCTGGCTCCTTCCACTTATAGAGGATAAATAATGGTATAAATGTATAAATATATTTGAATAATGGGGAAACGAGGAGCAACAGGGTCAAGCTGCTTCAAAGGGAGCGCTTGGATTTTACTATGCAATGATCACAGCTCTCTCAGGATGTGTGAGTGCTGTAACTATGTCCTCATTAGGCTTTGCCTTCCTCTGGGCCTCAGCACCATCCCAAGAGAGAAATCTGCTTAACAGGGGTCCCTTAAACTCAATGAAAGGCTTTATATGAGCTACGAAGGTACAGCGAAATTTGAAGCAATGTTGATTATGTAGGTTGATATCAGCTGCAGGGGTGGTCCAGCCTGCTGTCAGCAGCAAAATTCCTACTTAGCTTTAAATACCAAGCACTGTACAATGACACAAAATCATATTTATGAAGGGCACTATTTTCTAAGGATGGTTATATTCTTAGAACTTTAGATGTTGGGTAGTTTACTATGTAGTTTTACTGTTTAGCTTTAGAGCAAAACCAGACAAAGTAACGCTAGGTAGGTTCAGATATCGATTTTTCTTTATGAAATTTTCAAAAATCTACACATTTACAGAATACAAAGTTATGTTAATATAAAATATTTAGATACTGCAGTCATGAAAACAATGAAAAAAGGCAAATGAAAAGTGCCAATGCAATTATTACCGTAATAATAGCAAGATATTGCTTTCTATGTGACTATACACGATGGCAACTGGTAAACTTCATTAGCACCTGCTATAGAAGCTATAGAGGCTTGTGCTACTTTTCCGTCCCTATGTCTCTCAGCATGTCTGCAGGCCCAGAAATTAAGTTTACAACCTACACTGTACTTTTCATTTTGAAAGGAGGGTTTTAAGGGATAAATGAATGAGATTCCTACATCACCCACGACTGTTCTCAGATAGACTCATGTCATGTATGTGCTCCCACTAAACGATCACGTATTCAAATGAGGATAAGGAGCTTTGGATGAAACGAGGGGGAGAGGAGTAGAGAAAAAAAAATGCTTGAAAAAAAGTGGAGGAAGGAAAGCAAAGCAAAGCCCGGACTGATTTGAATCTGGTAAACTGTCAGAGAGACGGATTACCTCACCAAATCCCTGTGGAAAATAGAAGCACGAGTTATTTACTAGCCTTACAACCAGCTGCAAACCATCTGTACTTAATTGTAAGACACAAACTTTATGAAGATCAAGTGGGGATTTGGACACAAAGCCTCTTACGCCACTGAATTGGTGTCCCTGCTTCGAGGGAGAGTATAGACCGGCACTCGAGACATGTCACATGTGGTTTACAGGACATGGACTCCACTGCTCTCTCCAATCTTTATTAGGACAGGAAATAAACGTTCAGACAGCAACCCTGAAGTGCAATACACAACAATGAATAGGAAAAACGACACTAAAAGAAAAATCATAACTCTCTAAACCCAGTGTCAACTCTGCACAATAAATCAACACGACAACTAATGACAACCATGACCAAGAAGCAGAAAACACACTGACTTTAACTTCCAATTGAAAAAAGAAGAACCTGCTGTCTAAATTTGGTAACTGGTTGGATTCACTGTTGAAGAAACAATGAGTGGCAATCTATGTCAGTCAGACTTACCGGTACCTTCCTTTTATAGATGTTCATGTTGTGTTTTCTATTTCCTGGTTTATGTTTTAGTTACTGTTATCTGCAGGATTTTTTTATTTGTTAGTGAGTTTTTTATTTTATTATTTACTTATTATTGCTTCTTTTCTATTTATTATTTGTTACTTTGTATTTATTTTTGTGATTTAAATTTAAGGCCCACCGTACGGTCATACAGCTCCATTTATGCAGACAGAAACTTTTCTAAAACAGACATGCAGCTTGATGTTACCAGCATCAAAACATTCAATCAACTTGATCCTGAATGACTTTTAACGTGACGCCATTCATTCGATCCCAATTAGTTACGTAAAAGTCCCGGCGACCCACACGAAGCCATACAAATCACGTGGAAGACAATACCGACACTGACCACAAGACGTAGGCCTGGTCCAGAGCCTGTGTGTGGCATTGTTTAATGTAGGTCGCTGTGCATTATGTTGTTCTTGGCAGCCATCTGAAGACAGGAGATAAGAGGTCCCGTCAAAGCCACTGAATGGCAGGTAGCCAGCTTAATCCTGTTTAATAAGATTTGGTCTGAATCTGGGGTGGGGCATGTTGGTGGGGTCACACGAGGAGCCTGTCGGGGTCAGACCGTGGCTTTGAAGGAGGCGTGCTCCCGAACACCGAAGCAGCACCTCTTTTCTTGTCCTCATCCCCAAATCCCTGAAATAAAGCCATATTATGGGGTTGCACACAATGCAATCAAACTTTGGTGCATCGCATTACAACCAACATAATGTTTCTATGTGTGTTACTGAATGGCAAAATAAGAAAGAAAAAAAAGTGTTTTTATCCAAAAGTACGTCACTTCTAAGAAACGTACAGACGGGTCACCCAGGAACAAATGTGGTGGGATGTAAGCCGCTGGACGCTTTAACTCATTTATTTTCTTCCACTGCGCTAATTCCTCCCGTCTCCATATGTTAAGGGGTGAAGAGGGAGGGGAAGTGTGAGCGCATATGTGTGTATGTGTTCGTGTGTGGGTGGGGGGGTGTCAGGGATTAGGTCTTCCTGTCTGGACATACGCCTTGTGTAATCACCACGAATAGGCGGGTCACCGTGGATCTCTGTCGAGGGTAGACCCTCCCCATCCCCCCAACGTCCACTAACTAACCACCTCTCTTAAATTAAATGTATTTTCATGTTTCAGATTTATTTTAGGGTTCCAGTATATTTGATTCCTGGTATTTATGAAAATCTAAAACGCTGCCGTGGGCAACCCAACCTGCATCGCAAAGACCTAAACTATTAAGTCATCTGTCTTCATCTGCCTGCAAATGAGAAAACCAACACATCTAAAGTAGATATCATCAGCTGTCAGCGAAAAAACACACCCAGTTCCACCAAGGTGCAGTTGTTTTATTCTTGGTCGCATCATAACTGGTAATAATCACCCCCCCCCACACACACACACACACACACCCCCAGGCCTCTACCTTCTCTCACCTCTCTTCATTAGCAGGTATAATCCCTGTTGGCCCATCTGCCAGAAGCCACAAAGCACAGAGCAAACAAGAGCAGAAGAAACCGACCATTATGGGGCCCATTTGAAAAGGTGGATTGATGACTCACGTGGACGTCGTGTTTGTTCAGGCCTCCCGCTAATGCGCTGCTATTTTCACACAGATAAGGAAGTATTTGAGCTGATTTTAGCTGATGGGCAGAGACAGCATCTCTCTCTAGGGGAGACAGGTGTGAGTGTCGCATCCATCCTAAAATACAGCTCTGATTATGAAGTAAATTACTGTTAATTTATCGAATCTAAACACAAAAATTATATTTACACAATCCCAATATTCAGTAACACTATGTCCTTTTACTTACAGCATTCATAGAGCCTTCATTAGATTTATGATGCTTTGTTTCATCGTTTCATGAAATATTCTCTTTCCACGTTCAGGAATCTATTGGTCAGGAATACAACAGAATTTTCCTAAGTGTGTTTTTCCTGTTCAGCTCATTTTCAATATGAATTTAGAAGCATCTCTGTAGCAACACAGGCTGGCTGACACAAAATGGCTGCCTGGGAGTGAAAGAGGCAGTAAGCCAGAGCAGCAGCAGCAGAAGCAGAAGCAGAAGCAGTCCATTTACAGCAAAGATTTTTACCAGCATCATTCTTTCCTCACATTTTTTTGGGAGACAAATGACAAATTTTCCATAAACCACCACTCGATTGCCCACCCTGCATCATGAAAAGACATTTACGGGCGTGCAGTGTGACCCCCGGGCTGCCCGAGCGGGATTATATTGTGGAGATGTAATCTTGGTTTGGGATCTAAAAGCTTCGAGGCGTTGGGAGTCACAATGTAATCACAGGGAACGTCTACACCCCAAGAATCAGACCAGCTGATAAATCCAAGTAGAGGTTTATCCGTGATGTCAATTAGAACATATGTTAGGACACTACCGCTGATGCAGGACACACTCAATGAACAAACACGTTGAAGATAGCACATACATTTTTTTTTAGGTCACTTTAAAGCCAATTAGTCATGTCTTTATTAAAGAAGTGTTAACATATATAATATATGTATGTTTAGAGCGATGTGTGATTTACTCCCACAGTGTATTTAATATTAAGATGACAGTATATGAATGCATTAAATCTTCCGCGTAGGAGGATGATAAAATTACTAAACAGAGCTGACAAACCAAGAAAAGGTGTGTGTGTGGCAAAAAAAAAATGTTGCACAAGGTCACATGATCTGGTTTCCATTTTGAAGTGTCCATCAAGCACAGAATCCTGTCAGATAAAGTAGAGACACACGAAGATAAACGCACACATCGCTTCAAACCTGCACCTCCCTGACACTGAGAGCACAGAGGTGACAGTTTAAAAAAAAAAAAAAACAGAGGAAAAAAGGAGGAACTGGCTAACGTAGAGCGAGCTTAATAGCTGCTGAGAGAGCGGAGCTTATCTTCCCACCACAGCTAATATGAGCTTGTCAATTAGATGAAAGGCTCTCTCTCCCTTCCTCTAATTTTTTGTTCAATTTCTCCAGGCAATTTCTTTAGGGTGGGGGGGGGGGAACCTGAGCAAAGCGCATTGGTTAAATGCACAAAGAGTCATAGCGAGCTCCAGCCAATCAGAAGCAGCTGACAGCGTTAACTCAGGCCCTCAGCAACAACATGACTATTTACTCTATGCAAGTTAAAAAAGATATTTAGGCTTCATCACTGCTTGAACAATAAAGCAAACAAACAAAAACATTAAATTAAATTATCTGTTTGCAAGAATTTATTTGTATTTAGTTGTATTTATTTTTCTGATAAACTCATTATTTTTTTTTATTTGAGATGCATTAAATATTTTCTATACACATTTATTATCAGTAATTGTGGAATAATGCAAAATAAGAACAATACCTGGAATAGAATGATTATTTTTCAAAGGCTGCAGAAGGAGCAGTAGCAGCCAAACAGGCTAATTAAAAATGTTTCCTGAGCTTTGTGAAGGCAGAGATATTTTTAGACAGTTCCCTCTGTATTTTGCATTATGGATTAACTCGGATTATGCAAAGGACCCTTTATGCATTTACTTTTCAGTTTAATTTCTTTGTCCTCTGAATCATTTTTACACACACTCCCTCTGCATTGTATCTTTCTCTATAGTCGTCAAGTGGAACTAAAGGATTATGCAAGCATTTCCGACCAATTTTGTTTCCTCACCTGAGACAAAATAATGTAAAGTAGTCGTTGGCAAGACCAACATTACATTTTAGAATAATATTATCGATACTAGGAGTTTTCAGGTGGAGGAAAATTCTTTAAAGCCCAGCATATAAATTTATCTAGAATGAAAAGCTGTGTAATTATTTTAAATATTGCCAGGAAATCGTGGATATTATCACAAAATGGAGTTTCACAAAATATGTTAATGTTTTTAAGGTGTCATTATATTAAATATAAAAATTTAGTATATTCGGAAAATATTGCTTTTTATTCAAAATTTTGTTTTAAATGTATTTAAATTGAAATTTTTAAGAAAATCAGAAAACACATTAAGCATTTTTGAGAGATTTTCTGTAGTTAAAATCTGTCATGTAAATTCTTATTTCATATTTCTTGTATATGAAAACGTTTATTTTGATAGTTCGTTTTGAAAATATTTTTGTCTAATTATAAATGATCTTTTAATTCACTAAATCCGAATTCATGTGAAGAATATAAAGATCTTTTTTTTTTGCATGTCACTTGAAATGCTTAGGTGAAACATTATTACTGAAGATGGAATAATAACAAAATAATAAAGCCAATTTTGCTTTTTTTTGAATGACCAATTGATCTACAGACTTCCCAGATCTTCTGGTCCAAAATGAATCTTAATAATTCCTTCACACCAACTGCAACATTCAGAGTCAAGGTTACACATCACAGCCTGAAAAATACTGCTGCAGGAGTGCAGCGATACATGACAGGGCACCTGGGCGAAGATGGGTGAGGTGTGTGTGTGTGTGTGTGGGGGGGGGAGGGGTTACAATTCCCAGAATGCACTCTGAATGCAGCATGCATTGCTTGGGGATATCACTTTCCTTGCTGCTTGAGACACCCATCTATCAAGGTGATTTCCCTTGACGGCTCGTCTTGGAAATACTTTTCCACAGGTCACCTTTACGTGGCAGCCGACTCCCCACTGAATGAACGGACTTCATTATTCATAGTTCTGATTAGCAGGGGGGAGGAATCCTCATCACGGTTATCCTGTTACAGGCTGAGGAAGAAGCAACGGTTTGTTTGTTACTCATGGGATACATATTTCTCATCGCACTTGTATCTATGACGATTTTTGAGAGAAAGAAATTAAATCTTTGAATTCCAGGTTAAGCAACCCATGTTTAAGGCCTGCCGAGTTCTGCCTGTAAACAGCTATGATTTATTGAAACGTCTGTGTCAACAATATGAGACATCATTGTGTATTCGCACGGTCACACGTTAGCCACGGTGATGTGTTGATGTTCAGTGACATTTAATTTCTTGCCTGTCCCTTGTTCTAAGCGTCACGGTGAAGACATGACTCTGAAGGCCTCCACGTCTGTATTCTGTCTGCATTCTTGTCTGCGTTAAAACTCGAGCCTTGATTTCTTCTTTTCCTCCTTCTTTCGTTTACTTCCTTGCAGTAAAATGCCGCAAAGACGGGGATGAAGGGAGAAAGGGAGAGAAAGATATTTAAAAAAAAAAGGGGAGGGAGGGTGTGAATAGACAAAGTGAGTGGCATGCATGGACAGCCCCTCTGTCTCTCAAAGACACTGCAGCAGCTGCCTGCACGCGATAAGAGCAACCATTCACAGCCAACTCCCCCTTTCTCCTCCTACACACCAACACACACAGCGATACACTTTTTTCCTCTCCCTTGCTGTCTCCCTACCGCGCACACACACACACACACACACACACACACACACACACACACACGCGCACACGCACACACACACACACACACACACACACACACACACAATCACACACACTTTACATGCATATCAGCCACTTTGCAGGTTCCTACACAGTACAGGGATGCTGTGATTTTCAAGCAGCCTTTGTCACCAGTCAAAGGATTTCCCTATAAATCATTTTGCTTTTTTTTTTCCCAAAAATTTTCTGACGTAAAAATGTGGCAGGGTTACACATGGATGAGATGGAGAAGTGTGAGGGGAATCACCTTTCTTTTCTTTCCTTTTTTTTTTTGTATCCCTGACAAGAGAGTAGTGACGTACTGAAGCGCTCACGGGCAGCAACGCAGGTGTTTCTCCAGAGCTGCAAGAGAAGCTTATCTAACGATTCCCAGCGTCCATCACTGATTCTGATGCCTGATGTTTTATTTATCAAACATCTTCAATGACTTAATTTGAAAAAAAACAAAAACCAACTGCTTAATCCCAGCAGTATGTTTAATTTATCATCTCTGGATGATCAGTCTCGAGCCACGTCGCTCGTAATTTGCCTATAAAGTGAGCATCATCGTGTCTGAACCATAACTTGACTTATGCCACCTTGCATTACTGAGACGTTTAGGCGTGAACGCATCATTGATGTCATGTTGCCTCCTCCCAACCAGACAGGAAGTGACATCAGTAAACTAAGTCCTCTGACATATACAGCCTCAATGTTTAATACCAAACATATTACATGGATTGTATCTGTAATACAATCATTAATGCAATAAAGCCTTCCCCAAAAATGTGTCACATGTGAAAATATCTGCAGTGAAACCCAAACCCGATCACTTTTATATATTGATAACTTCCAGCTGAAATCCACACAGTCCACCGAATGTTTAAGTGCCAATTAATTGGTGGCTCCTTCCATGATTAGCTCATGTTGAGCTTACAGCTAATCTGTATGTTGGCGGGGAGCCAAGCATGACCTGGCTTCCATCCAGGTCCAGGAGTCGAGGAGGCGGCGGCGGCGGCGGCGGCCGTGAACGGGCCCAGCCCAGTGCTGAGCAGCCTGGAGAAGATGTGCCAGACTGCAGCGGCACAAAGGAGACCTCACTGTTTATCAAAGATTAAGCAGTGTTTAGTATCCCCCCTCCTCCTTCTGACCCTCCTCCTCCTCCTGCCTGCACACACACACACACATACACACACACACACACACACACACACACACACAAGCACACCACCACCACATCCTACTCATACCCTAATTGTTCCAAGCCCGATAGTTTAATAAAAACCAAATTGCAGTTTTTGGTGAGCAAACAGCCCAGTGCACAGGTGGGAGTGTGATCATTGCAGTGAAGGGAGAGAAAGGCCATCAGCCAATCTAATTAATATCTCTGTCAGTCTTGGGCTAAGACTGGATCAGCAGGCTGTGTGGAGAGGGATGTAGTGAGCACACACAGCGTCATTTGATGGTGATGCTCCGCAGCGTCATCGGACACTTGTGACATGTTTTGTTCATTTCAGTCATCACGAATGGAAAATTCCACAATTCAGGCGTGTTTTCCACCTGCGATGCTGAACTGAACGTTCATGAAAACATTTTTTGCTGTAGGAGTCACAATCAGGATAACATGACATGTCTTACTAGACATTTCTGGAATGACTCCAGGGTTTGGACTGAAGTGAAGTAAACATTGAGCTCCTTTGCCCCGTGTAAACAGAAGGACAGTTTATGATATCCTTTATAAACTAATGTGTGAACTATCTAGATTTTATATCCCTTTGTAAGTTTATAGCATAAGATACATAGAATAAATTTTGTTTGCTATGTTAAGAAGCTTTGTGAAGCCAAAATAAACCCATGAACCATGATGATAGCTGCCTGGGTTATATTAAAACAACTCACATTTTTTGTCCTTAAATAAAGATTGAAAAATAAATATATATGACTCCTAATTTTTTTTAACCCATATGTTGTAAGCACACTGCCCAGCCCAAGTATATATAATCCGTCATGTTCCCATAATGCTTTGTGGCAGCTGCAGCCAGATTCATGCACACAGGTATTGATTTTCTTCCCAGTTTTTTTTTTTTTCCCTTCAGTGCAACCCTTTATTTATCTCGCTAAGCCCCTGCTACCAGGCTAGAAGCAGCTTGTGGTTTGTGAGGAAGCACAGTGAATTCAACATGAGAGCTGCTTAGCACATAACCTGGATTTATTTTCATTTATCTGTTATTTATCTGCCACCACCGCTCTGCAGCCGAGCATAAACCTGTCCATGTGCAGGTATGTGTGTGTGTGTGTGTGTGTGTGTGTTTGTGCCTTCCGTCCATCCACACGTACAAACACTCCGCTCTCTGCAGGCCACCTGACCCATTTTTCTGTGTGAATAACAAGACTGCATCCAATCATGAGCAGACAGAATGTTGGAATAAGACTATATACATCCAGCCCGTCACACGTCACAGCCTCAACCCTGCCTGTCAACAGAGAGGCAGGGCTGGGGAGGAAGGGGGGGGGGTTCGCAATCCTCTCTCCCTCTCTCCCCCCGCCTCAACCCCCCTCCTCCCTTCACATCTCCGTCACACAGGGGCCAGTAAAACCATTACACACCCATCCCAGCCCCCAGTTCAAGGTTGTGCTGCGCCAATGGCTGCGCTTCCTGCAAAGCATTCTAAGAAACGGGCAAAAAACCGACAGCGAGGCCGACATCAACAAGAACCATTTATCATATCGAACTACCTGTAGAATGCACATATGGTATGCAGATAATTTAGCGCTAATTCCCCACATTCTGCATGTCAAATATATGCAAAATGTACGATTCATCTTAATTTTGCTTACATCAAGTGTTTGAACCTAGACTGACGTTTGATCGGCTGAACATCAGCTGCCTACAGATGGAGGAGGGGAAACAGTCGTGCTGTGGAAACACACGATAAGTCCAGCAGCCTTTTGATAGTAACTCTTGATATTTGCTTCAAAGGCCCATTATACACAGCCAATTAAACCGACATACTGACGCTGGCTCTTCTCCCTTTTGGCACTGGCTGCAGGGATGGAGACTAGCTGCAGAAATAACTCCAGTGCAAATTCCAAATGTCAACAAACATGAAATAAACTGTGAAACGCACAATACGGCTTCACAAATGGCAAGACTGGAAGTGTTAGAGCAATCTGTAGCATCTCTAAACAAATGTCTCTACGTTCCATCAAAGCCAGCAGCGTGTAGAGGGTGCAGTTTAATTTTCTGGTGTGCGTACGCAGGCATGTAACAGTTCATACGTGTGTGAAGTGGTGACAGAAGCAGAGTGCAGGAAAAAGAAAAGACAAACGGGATGAGGGAGGGCTGAGGGGAGCAGAGAGAATCAGCGCGATGGCCAGCGGCCCTTGTGCTAAGCTCGTGCGGTGAATGAAAAGAAGCCCTCGTGTGGGTGTTTGTGTGTTTTTTGTTTTGTTTTTTATATATGTGTGGAAGTCTCTGCAGTAGCGCCGGGGGGGTTGGCCCCCTCTCGTCCCTGCTGGTGTTGAATGCAGAGCAGGCAGCATCAGGCTGAGGCAAATGACTACAAGGCCTCCACAGTGACTGCAGCGCCGGCTGCACCTGGGGGAACGGCCCAACGCAGCGACGGAGACGCAGCTAGTCCCCGATCCATCACAGCATCCAACAGGAGGTGAACACAGTCGCACCAGGGAGGGGCATGACTAAATTACAGCCGATTTTACAATTTTACTGACACAGATCTCTTAACAATCAATCACGCTGTTCATCTGGGCCTACTCGTATTGTTTATCGGCACACACTGCTACAAGCTAACCTACTTTAAAGGCAAGCTAGCCCAACATGATTTAGGGTATAGATCATCTTCAACACAACAGGAGTCTTAATACACACACACACACACACACACGCACACACACACACACAGTTAGAAATCAACCCCATTTTTTTTGCTATTCCTCTATGTACTAAAGCAAATGACCACAAATAATAATGACAAATTATTATTTTTTTACATGTGACCAAAAAAAAGACTACAAGGACACCCAGTAGGGCACATAAATCTGTACCATGACTTTTAATTTAATTAAACCTTAATCTATATTAAATGAGACATAAATGGCTGCCCTCAAGTTCAAGTCCTTTATCTGAATCAACTCTAATATTTACGGGCCTTCTCCCCAAATTTTCTGAAACATCCAACAAGTTTCATTAAAATCTGTCATGTAGTTTTTCTATAGTTTTTCTATAATCCTGTTAGGGGCGGCAGTGGCTCAGTGGTAAAGCGGGCGGTAGAGCAGGTCGTCCTATGATTCAAGATCGGCGGTTCGATTCCCGCTCCCGCCCCCCCCAAAATATACCCGGAGATGAGCTAACAGTGGGAGGTGTCAGCTCATCTCCGGAGCACTGCCGAGGCACCCTTGAGCAAGGTGCCGTCCCCTTTACAAAAAAATTGCTCATTTGAGGCGCACCAAAAAGGAGCTGCCTGCCACTCTACCTCCCCTGCATGCCCACAGGCCCCCTTGTGTGTGTGTGTGTGATACAGGGGCCTGTACTCACATGTATGCATGCGTTTGTAATCAGTAGCTAGAGTGTGCTGTCTTAATTTCCCTTCGGGGATCAAACCAGTATATAAAATTAAAAAAAAAATTAAAAAAAATTAAGAGTCCAATGAACTCCTGTGAAAACACTAGCTACTTAGCAAAGGTTAAAAAACTGAGTTGTTTCCGTAGGAGGCACCCCCATTTTCACCGTCTCTCCTGACCTCTATGATGTAGCAATGTCCCTGCATATCAATCAACTACCACAATAAAAAGAAAAAAAAAAGAGATAACATCCCAAATATTTCTTAAAACTGCGTCTATATCCTTATCATCGAAAGATAAATGGAAAATACCCCGTTGGTGCTTCTCTCACTCTGTTTTCCTCATTGACCTTTTAAATTCTCTTCTTCTAGGCCCTGATTTGGGATTACTGTTTGGCATCTTGACAGGGATTAACTCCGCTGGTCAGGCAGGAGGCAGCGGTCCGACGCAGTGTTCAGCTGACGTCACAACATCAATGCGCCGCTAATGCTTTCTTTTTTGGGCTCGCATGGTTTGCTCAGTATTTACACCAACAACAAGATAAGATGAACTGAGATTGTGGGGGGGTATTATGGTGACAACACATGTATAGTCTGCCAATAGGAATGTTGAATTATCAGTGGAGTTAATGAATTAAGTTGGGGTCAGCGTTGCCCTTTTCATTCCTCCTGACGACAGGCTTTCTTTAAGAGCCTTATCATATAATGACAGATTCCCCTCCATTGTGTTCATGAATCATAGTAAACCAGTAAACCAATCACGATGACTTGGTCCTGATTGGCTCCTGTTCCTAAATTCTCTCTGAAATCCTCTTAGTCGGTGCAGTTTGCAGGTTTTGAACTGAATACCCACCACCACCACCACCACCACGACCCCTCCCACCCCCGGTTGCCTTGATTCTCACAAAGGTGAATGAAAGATTGCAAGCATTTCATATTGTCTTTGTTTTCAGAAAAGACTCTTCACTTTAATGCCATTATTAAAGAATAATATAAAATATTCCTGATTAGTCCTTCTATCCAGAACTGAATTAAATTTAAAATTTTCACAAGCACAAAAACAAAATGGCTTTGACTCTTGAATCTCATTGGTCAGCAAGACATGTATACTTGCTTCAGTCCATATGTAACTACCGTATCTGACAGGTGTTATTGGCTGACCTGACTGAATGCATTTTTCATCATAATTTTCAATTCTTTCTCTAATGGACACCGTGGTTCTTTAAGTGCTGCTTTGTTAGCCTACCCCTGCAACAACGCAGAGAGCTCCAGGTCCAGCGAGACCTCCAGAGGGCCTGATGGGGCCCGATGCATCATGCTTCACCTTCCAAACCGAAAAAGCCGACTCAATTATTCATGTGATAGACAGAAAAAATACATTTTGAAAACTTCCGAGTGTTGATATTATTTTTAATTCATAAAAAGTTATAATGTTGAAGATCGGTCATCAGCATGGTAGGTTAGGCCATCTGTCGTCAAACTGTCAGGCTCATAGACATGGATACACACACATACAGTACACTTAAAATGTGTGTGGTGGAGGATGAGGGCAATGGACAGTGCGTCAGTAGGATGCGTGCGCTGAGTCGTGAATAAAGACCATTTGCTCATGGATTCATAGGCTTCTGTCATCCATTATTTAGCATGGGGAAGAGCATTGGAATGGTGCTTGGGTGATTTTTTTGACAGCGTTTACATGGCTGATGGCTACAGCCGTGATGATTTTTTACAGCTCAGAACAAACCCTTTGTTCTGACGATGCTGAAACTTTTGTGTTTTCCTATATTCCAAAACATTCAGTTAAAAACAGCCGTACTGTAAAGGAACCCATCAATTGAATATTAAGTTCAAAGATCCATCTGGAGCGAGACACCATCTGCACAGTAAACATTCCATCAGCAGTGTAACCCTTGGATATGCCCATATTCGGAAGCTTGCTTGCTTGCGGCAAATCCATTTATGGGCAATTAAGAGATTGCTATAGATTTCAACATGGCCAATTTGGTCTCGGCAGACAAATGTGAAACGTTTACAAAAAAACCCAACAACAACAAATAAAAAGCAGTGGCTATCTAGCATTTGCCCTCCATCCAAAAGCAAAATGACATTAGCTCTTGTCTATTGAGTTTGCTAAATGCCCCACATAAAGTGAATTTGCCCCTGAAGGCTGGGGAAACAATCACATAGGCGAATGTTCCATTTAAGTGATTTGAATGATCGGAGCGCTGCGGTGCCTCCTATCAGCCAGAGAAATGGGTCAATACACTGAGACTAAGTGACATGGCTGGCAGCCTGTGCTCTCGTGGAAGACCAGGCAGAGGAAGAGGAGCAGGACCTCACTGTCATTGGGTCAGACAGATATGGACGCACGCACGCACACACACACACACCCCTGGCAACCTGCACAAGCCAGGATTCTTTTGTGTAGACCACTCACTTCTGGTGTCACAAAGCCTTTCACATGACAAAGGCAGCTTTTCATTCAGTTTCCAAGGACAGACATCAATTAAGGTTTATCAGTGGTGGGTTTTTTTTTTTCAGGCAACAACCTTAACTGTCATATAAGACACAATATTAACAGCCATTGTTTAGGTAATCATCATGAGATAAAACCAAAAAAAAAAAAAACATCCAGGAAGCCCTGCTTTAGTTTCTAGTGTAAGAGGGTTTTACTTTCGTTAATGGCTGTCTGGAGTATTTAAGATGACAAAAAAAATACTGAAATTTCCTTTCCTGTGCTTCTACATGTCCCATTGAGCCATGCCGCATTTCCTTTCCCCAAAGTAAAAAGAAAATGTACCTGTATCTCCCTGTACTTTTTCCTTGCTCCATTATAATCATGGAAAGAAAGCTTAATAGCATCCCAGTAACAAACCTAAATAATTGTTCTTCTGTGTTGTAAAACCAATCTGCAGATTTCCAGCCATCGCTGACCTAATGGCTCACAACCATCTATTCATATTTGTTTGTGGTGAGTATATCTGTATCAAGGTAATAAATTCTATATACATCTTGTTAAATCAATCATGCAGGCTCTTCTTGGGCCTAATCTCTCATATCAACTAATGAGTCATAAGAAGAGCCTCACAAGAGCAACAAAAACTACTGTCTTTCAAATATTCATTACTGCTATAAAAAAATGCCATGACTTACTTTCAGCGTTGATTGACATTGTGTCCTTTTCCCAGGACACAACAGTGATGTAGGCCTCCACCGAGGCAGGGATAATGCACTTGAAGACCACCACATTGCCTCTCATGGCTTTCTGGTCCTCCACCCGGACAGTGTAGGGCTCTCGTAGGACTGGGAGGATGATACAGACAAAATAGTGAGTTAAAACAGCAGCCTGTGATTGTTTGGGTTTGAAACAATATAATTTGGATGTTCATGAACAGCGAAACTCACCAGCCTTAATGTGCACATCTTGGCTCCTGATTCTCCCTGAGGGGTTCTCCGCTGTGCAATAGTAGGTGTTGTCGTGGATGAGTTTGCTGAAGCTGGAAGGAGGGATGTGGAAGATCTGAAGGGTGCCGTTGGGGTGCACATGGCGGATCCCTGGCACGTCATAGATCTCCTCGCCAGTGGCCAGGTACCAGCGCAGTGAGACAGGGGGCACGCCTGCGGCGGGACAGGGCACCGATGTCCCTGTGGTGCTGGCAAACACTACCTCTTGCACAGATGCATTGACAAAATATAAGCTGGAACGTAGATCTTCACAGAAAACTACAGGGAGACAAATGAGAAGAAAATTACAATTCATTTTACTTCATAAGAGAACTTTAACACTACATTAAGTGATGAGATCCACCCACTACTGTCAAATCAACTGTTATATCTGAGTGATATAAGTTATATCTGAGTGATGGCCAAGAGTGTGTGTATGTTTGTGTGTGTTGTGTGTATGTGCTAGCAATCAGCACTGGATGTGAAAGAGAAGTAACAGCAGACATGTCTGTAAACCTACAACATGCACCACATATGTGAATAAGAAAGAATAGTAAATGTCATTGATTAAAAGTTTGACTATTTTGAGTCCATTACACATTTAAATCTGTTTTCAAGTTGTAGAAAAAGAGAACCATTGTCTGGCACCGGGTTCTTCTCACATGAAATGATATACGGTTTTTCTCTGTAATTATGCAACTTTAATAATAAAAGCGGGATTTGAGGATTTCAGTCAAACAAAACAAAACTTTTGACGATGTCTCAGTGGCCTCCGGCGATGTTTCACCAATTTCTGACTGAAAAAATAATCAGCAGATGTATCAGCCCTACAGAAAACACATAAACACAGATACAGACACACAATGCACTAACTGGAAAGCTTGAAGGCAAACACAAACAAACACAGCACTCTGAAATCCAGAGAGTTTTTGTGGCTTTAGAAGTATTTGTTTACAATAATAGAAGACATTTTTCTACTTAAAAATGCAGGTAAAAAATGTAACAACCCAAACGGTCCAAGAATAATAGATGGTGGTACAATATGCTGCATTGCATGATAAAACAAGTTCACAAGGCCAAATTTGTGTCTCCAAGGTTTTATGTCTGTGTTTACCTGTTTACGCATGGCTTCTCTACTCACTGACTGAATACATTTTCGTTAATCTCACAAAAAAGTAATCCATCGTGGCAGCATTTTGTTTCTGATGTGTTGGATACTAACTAACAATCAGTTTTCGCAATCGTAATTTGGATATTGGCAAAAAAACCCCAACACAATTTGGTTTGGAGCCAATTTGTCGTGCTCGTCCACCCAGCATGCATCTGGGGATGTTTCCAAGTCATCTTAACTAATGAAGCAAGTCGAGGTAATGTGATGCACTTCCCCGGTGGTAAGTTACTCTGTCGGATAAAAACTGACAACACAACTTTGCTTTAATGGACAACCCACACTGTTGGCATGAAGCCAGTGTATGTATACTGGCTTGAGCCCAAGGAAGGCTGGAGGACTTATCTAATACATCCCTTCGTTTTTAATATTTCTCCTGTTTTGAGTCGTGGGGAAAATAAGTGTTAGATAACAGCAGAACTCTGACTGTAAAATATTTCTATAAATCTAAGGATTTGAGGATTCTTTCTTTGCTATTACTGTTACTTATTGGTGTGTTCATAACTCCACCTGTCACCCCGCACAAACCCAAGTTCCTCTGATTACAGAAGAAGGTGATAACACATGCATCTCTTCTGATGGACACGTAATTATTTTGATCAATCGTTTTGTCATTATTGAGCTAAATGAATAGCTCTATTAATCATTGTCCCAATAGATGCCAGTTCACAGCAGCAGAGTACCTCCTACCTTTAAGGGAGAGGAAAAAGTGGTTTTGAAATTAATTTCATAACTGTTTTTATATATTCTGTTGTATAAATAAACACAACTGCAATGTTGTAATAAAGTGTTAAAAATGAGACAAACCTGAAACACGTGAACCAAAGCCAGTCTTTGTATTTTTTAATATATTGTCTTATTTGTGTGTTATATTTGTTGCATGCGTTGTTATACTGCATTTCATGTTTTATTTCTTTGAAGCACTTTTAAAACTCTTTTCCTAACTTCTTTTACTTTACAAAACATCCTCTGTTTGCATATTTTTTCTGAAATCTCCTGTCTTTACAGACAAAAATTTGCTTGGATGTTGACAGGTAACGTTTTGTGCTAACACATTCGATATGACTGAAGGACATGTTCGGACAATGACAGATTAGTACAATGAAAATGTGAAGAATGACACCATGGAAGCAGGTTTTTTTTCATGCCTAATAAAACTGCTATAAATTATGTGAGACTACTCTGCACAACCATTCCTTGGGGTGTCTGTAAAGAATAACCTACTCTTTCATGTAAATCATAAGGCATAAAAAGCTCATTTGCATGTGATAATTCCACAATAAACAAACCATAAGGTGTATATACAGCTGGTGTTAACAGCCAGTGACCCTCTAAATATTTCAGACATCTCTGCTGTACCTCTACAGTCTCTCAGTATCGCTGTCTCTTTTTCTCTACTGCCAGCCCTCGTCTGCGACAGCTGCCAATCCCCCCTCCCCGGAGACCAAACATTTTAGCGCTTCATAAATTCCTAATGAGCGCACTCAAATCACCGGCCACTTTCACCAACTGGTCGTTCAACCTGTTACAGCAAACAAACACTGCCGAGTACACATGTTTCTGCACATTTTCTAGCAGCGCTCACTTCACACATGCAGTACTCTGAAGACTCTGGAGGTGTTGAAAAGCTACAAGACCGTAGTTTCCTATCCAAAGGGTGGACAGAAAAGCCAGAGCAGCCACAGTACAAGATATTTCCAGCTTGACCATACTGAAATGTTTACATATAAATGATTTTGGACAAGTTTACAATGATGCGTCATTTTACCAAATTGTGAGTAACCTGATAACTGCTGAAAAAAAGGAAACAGGTCTTATAGTTTAAAGCATTATTAAAGAGCAACAAAGATCAGTACTGTAGAGTAGGAAGCTATATAAATGTGAACTAACCTATAAACTTATGGATAGGTCTTTTCAAAACATTTGGACAGACTACAGGACCATAACGTGGTAACAAAAATAAAGATGTAAATGCAACAGGGACGAACAAAAAAGGAAAAATCTCTAGGTTATTGACAAGCTGTATTTTGTTTACTATTAAAAAATAAAAGTTGCAGAAAGTCACTCAAGCGTCAGTGTGTTTTGATGAACGTGTCTTGTGAAAATTAGGGTGATGTCTCAGTGGAAGGAAGAAAGCTACATCTCCTTGGAAAAAACTTCTCAGGGAATATATTTTCTAGATTATGCGTTCAAGATCGTTTACATCTCCGGTGCTTTGCATGAGTAAAGGCTACATTTATTTGTAATCATCCATTGGGGACATCGATGGCGACGGTGCGTGGTTGCTACACTAGCAAACACACACTTAATGAGGCCCAACAGCCATCAGGCAACCTCTGGTCTGAGTGTGTTTGAAAGGTGACTGGTTAAAGACGAAACGTTCTCTCATAACGACATTTGCACCAACTCATAAAAAATTGAGACCCCACCACCACCACCACTACCTCCTCTAGCATTCATTCTGGGTGGCTGATTTCTTAAGAGAAGGAGGCCTGATGGACGGAGAGCCCTGCCAGATTTCGATAGTTCAGACAGATACAGTGGGAGTGCATTTATTTTTCAGTGCAGCGCCAAGGAAAACAGCGGAGGTGGGGGTTGAGTGGGGAAAGCACTCTGACATGCAACTATTAGAGAGAGAGAGAAAGAGAGAAAGGAGAAGAAGAGGAGAAGTGGCATGACAAAGGTCAAAGCATGCTGCAACTCAGCTGTATCTCACAACCACCTTCAAATGAATACTTTCTTTCCTCCTTATTAATTAATCTGATTTCCCAACTCGGCTTCGTCTGTTTGTTTCTCTCTAACCTTCATCTCTTCTTCACGCTCCTCCGATCCCGTCTCTCACGTCCTGACTTAAGAATGTGAAACGCCGCATTTAAAGGAGGATCTAGGCTAAATAAAATCACAGCACATACAGATGAAAGGAAGCCTGTAAATAACAAATTACATAAACATTATTTTGAATGCTCAATTGCAAATTAATATTCCACCACTTTTCACCCTAACTTATCATAGAAGCAAAGGAGATAGTCTGTGGGTGGCTGCAGGCAGTCATCAAGTTTGTCTACAGCACCATCAATAATAATCTGATGAGCAGCTGTCATAAAATAGTGAGATATAAAGTACAAATGGGTGTCTCAGAGATATGCAATGCATTGTTTTTATGGGGATAACTTTTTGAGGATCTATTGGTAAAACTGACAACACGGGAGTAGATCAAAACAACAGTGGTCTGGATCTTGAAAGGAGAGAGGAAGGATTTGTGTGGACCCTATCGATGGTCGTCAGTCGTCGTCGGCGTTAGCAGATTAAGGCGAAGCTTTGGTCCACGCCTCAAAGGATTTCTGTCTCAGCTGATAGCGCTGGGTGTCCCAGCCTGAATTTCAAATGAATTATCTTCTTTAGAGGTTCATGATGATGTTTATGAAGTCTGATCATTCTTGTGTTCTGTCTGCACACTGAAGAGATTTTGGATAACATAAGTTATTTTTTATTTTTAGACCAAAGTCCTCAAACGCAGAAATCGCTGATATCATTCTCTCTCCATCTTCATCCTTCGGCTTCACAAACACTCCTGTGATGTTACACCGCTCTCACTAACAGCCACCATATGTCCATCCATGCTGGCGCCCTTCCTGATCCACATTAGTTTGCCATGAGTGCAAACCACAAAGAGGAAAAAGTGATATTGTTCAATTATGAATCCAACACATGTATAATAGATGGACTCTTTTTATACTGGTGTTTTCTGTCTTAGCAGGGCTCACCAGAGGGGCAGGAAATGGGGTCCTTTTCCGTTAGTGAGGTGGGTCCTTTCTTCTCCGGGGTGAAATAATGCTTGGCTCAGTCCCCAATGTCAGCACCTATTGGTGGCGGGCCCCGCTGATGCCTCTAATCGTGGAATGCAGGGGACTCCTAATGCAATCTCCCCCATAGTGGAGCCTCTGCTACTGTGCTTGGAGCTCAAGGGCACCAGACACGCTTCGGTCAAGGAGAGTGCATGCTGGCGTGTCAGAAGGATGAGGGGGGATGAGCGTTAATGTCACAGAGTCCCCCAACATAGAGGCTGATGTGGGCTCGGCTGACAGGTGAAACTGCAGCTGGTAGCTGAGCCTGAATGTTACAGAAAATATGTCTCACATGCAGCCATGCTGTATTTTTTATATGTTGACAGTGAAAACCAGATCTTTATCGATATTCCCATGGAAAAACATAAAAAAAACCAGGCTCTATTTTGCCTGTTGTGTGGTCAACAGGACCCACGAAGCCCCACTCTAACAGTGTCCATCAGTGGCCGCTTCCAAATCACACAGGCAATTTATTTAAGTAAATGTCTAATCAATACAGATCCCACTAACCCGCAGCATAAAAAGGCCTTTGCATTAGCCTGTGCATTAGTCCACTGATGTGTCAGGGGCTTTCAGCCTGGCCTGTGTTTACCTCAACCAAAAACCATTATTCAGCCTCACATGAACATCGGGAGTCTCTTGCTTTCTTGTCCAAATTACAAAAAGCTCATTGATGCTTCATGTGTTTATGCAACGTCTGATGTTCACCCTTTATTCCATGATTTTTCACACTGAATTAGCCGTTAGCCAACCCGTGTCTTTCCGGGCCGAGGCCACTCATATATTTTAACATCTCCGTCCAACAGAGCCTCAGCCACAGTGTGGTTCTTACCAGGTCAGGGACCTCTGCGGTGCTACAGTGGGTACCGGGGCATCAAGACATTAGGGCAACTCCGCTGGGGCAAACAAGCAGTGAGTCACACTGACAGCTCATGGCAGGCAATGCAGGTAATTAAGGCAGAGCTCTGCAGAGACCGCCTGGGGAGGGAGAGTGTGGGGGTAGGACAACGCCAAAGGGGGGAGGGATAGGGAGGGGTAGGGATGGGGCGGAGGACAGGACGGCCTCACGATGACAGTGAGTAAGCATCCCAACCCTCCTCCATCCCGGCAACCTCCGACCCCTCCTCCTCTGCCCTCGGGGTTTACACAATAAGCAGTAAAGAGAAGCGCCAGAGATGCAGATCTGAGAACAAGGTCCCACAACTCTCCTAAAACACCAACTCCCAATTTGCTCTCATGAATAATGTGGAGGGGTGCACTCAGTGCCAGAGGAGCTGCTGTGTAAAACAATGATACCCTCCTCTGATGTCAACTCTCTCTGGAGGGTGAGACGGGAGTCACCGTGGAGTGGGTTAGCTGATACATATGAATGCTCATTTACATGCACGCCAACAGCAGAGAAGGAAGTTCCCCTGCGTTGAATTTAAAGACTCTAATGAGTTACATCACCGAGATGGAAAATGGACAAATGGTACAAATTGGCTGAGACAGAGAAACAGAAGAGCAGAAAAGCTATGAGGCAAAGTGAGAAGCTGTCATGAGTAAGTAAACAATCTCCTTCTGCAGCCGCTGAAGCTAACATGAAAAGGCACATCAAGAAGAAAAGTAAAAACAGCCATATGAGACAGCCATAACGCTCCATTACCCATCAGTACGCAGTAATGAAATGACCGCTTGTATTTAATATAGAAACTTCTAAAATTATCTCATGATTATTGAGGTTGAATCAGAGCTTTATGTAGATGTCTTTCAGATGTCACTGTGAGTTCAGGGAGTCATGTCGTAACTCTCCTCTATCTCATTCAGCCCCAGTTCTTCACATGCGGTGAGAAATTACCTCAGTTAGTATCTGTCAGTGTTGTGTCACACGTTTTAATAGTCTACAAGGTTATCAGAGGCATGCTGTTGGATGCCCATAAATAATGATGTGAAATATATCAGATTAAAATGCAAGTCTTGCCATGCCAGGTTGTATTCAGTGGCCTAGTATTTGATGCTTTTTTTATTCATGAAATTGAAATCTAAAATTGTGTCAAGGTAATAATGAAAAAGGTCTCCTCAAGCAAGCGTAATGTTATGCTGGAAGCACGGTTTTCTTGGTGCTAATGCTGGTCAGCCTCTCTATTGGTCCACCACTATCTCAACAACTATTGGATGGATCACCACAGACGTTTGAACAGAAAGTTATCGCTCAAGACAATAAAGTCTCAATCTTGCTAATTTGCAAACTTTTCACCAGCAATAATCTATCAGTGCTGACCTGTTATGCTCTGTGCCACAGCCTCCCGAAACATTGTACAAAAGAAACAACCAGCAGAAGTGAAAGTCAAATGTTGGCATGACAGAAAGCTTCTTTGAGCCTGTGACATTCCTGAAGTTGGCTCTAAATGCATGAAATAGCAGTCGTGGTGTTGAGACCTATTTGTCAGCATTATCAATGCAGTTTTTTGTTTGTGCGGCTTAAGAAATTGTGGGAGCATGGGAGTTTTTTCAAAAAACTGAAGTACAATGGGATTTTTTTTTTATCTCAATATTTTTATCTTGATGGTAATGGTAGCCCGTTAGCTTAGCGTAGCACTAACTTTGCACAGTTGATTTCAGTATTAAGCTGATTAGCTTCAACAGCAGCTTCATCATGCACTAACATAATGACAGATCAATTCTGTCATCTTCAACAAAAATCTGAAGAAGTATACTATTAGAAAATATGTTGCTAGAGATTCACCTTGAACATTTTCCAATTCAAAACCTTTATTTCAAACCGCTATTTTATAACAGTGCCTACAAAAGAATAATGTTAACACAAGCACATTATCAGTTTCTCAGATGATTTTGAAATCAGATGATGTAAAAAAAAAAAAAAAGAGTTCTTGGCTCATTTTTATGCAGGAGAAAATTTCAGTGAGATGTTAGAGCTGTTGTAGATGTGCAGCAACATTTGTATGGAATATATGCCAGGACAATAAATTGTGTACTGTGCATGTTTTTAAAGAATGCATAAGATGCCTGACTTCTATTTTAATAAGATCCCTCCTACCTCTGCCTGCTATACTGTCAAGTGACTGAGCTCAGAGACAGAGAGGGAGAGAGGACGTAAATCTCCGGTGAGCTGAGAGGACATTAAACCCAGCAGGGAGGGATGAACGAGGAGATTAGCTGGAAGAGTAAGGCTGACAGCTAGAAGGTTTCTATATTATACTACAGCACAGCACAGGAACCTATGGCTTATATACATTTCACATACATCACAATAGAAAAATGACAAGACAGTAGGTTTATGTTGTTTCACCATGCAGAAGGGTATCAACTGAATTGAAATCTAATGATGAATTTTCTTAAACAGCCAGGGTTCTCATGTAAACTTGCATGAAACTGATAATCAAATTTCAGTTGATTCCACAAATATTTGAAGGTTAAATGTGAAAAAATAATGGTAAAGCGGGTAGGCGGGTTTCTGATTCTGCACGTGATTTGTCAATTTGTGACATATGTGGAAGTTGAAGATGATAAACAGGAAGTAGAAACAACAGGATCAGGCATGTTTCTGTTCTAAAAGCAGTCTAACAAAATCCCACATCTCCAGGTACAAGTGTATGGAATGTAAAAGGTGTTTACACCACAAAAACATCAATGAATTTGAAATCCAGACTGTAGAAGTGAGGTGCTGCGCTTACATGCATTAATCATAAAATATACTGTACTTATGTTTTAAAACAGTCTCAAAACATGGCGAGGAAAGAGATGTTTGGTTGAAAAGGCTCAAAGAGATGAGCATGGGTCTGCTAACATCGTAACAAAAATTAGAAATAATCAATTTATTTTCAGGACAGAAATAAATGTGCTCGTGCTTGACAGGGGAGGGCAAATCAGAGTCCTGGGGTTAAATGGGATTGTGGGTCAAATGACGAGACATGGCTGCCTTTCCGCTGAAAGCCAACCTCTCATGCCTCAGAAAAATCAACCCCCACTCATCAACACTCGCACCCCCCATGCCCAAGGCCAGAGAATTTCATCTTCAGCAACCCCACTGCGCCCTCCCCTCTGCAAACACACCCTGAAACAGTTCACTACATGAATTTAAAAAATTTAAATATCATCTATCTATTTCCTTGAACTCTTAAATTCTTTTTTTACTTATGAAGCATGATGGGAAAGAGTACAACTTTATGATCCCTGGGTGGCACTGAAACCTGTGGTGGAGGGTTATTTAATACGTGTGCCTTATTATGAGGTCCTACATAAGCATTATTATAAATCACCCTGATGGTTCCACAGTCAAATGAGCATAATGGAAACAGGCAACAGTTGCCATCTGCATTAAAGCTGAACTCAATCTGCAAACCGACCTTTATTAGTCATCATGTATTCAGTGATTACCAAACCACAGGACACCAGGAACTGTGTTTTATGCATGTTCACTGCACCATCCCAATGCAATCTTCCATACAGTACATCCAGTCCTATATCTGTACTGCATGCATCACACACTCTCCAAACACTACCAGGCAGCAAAAGACAAACCAATGTATTCAGAGCATTTAGCGCCTGGGATTAATCAAATTATAATTTAATCATCTGATCAAACAGCAATTAGCATAATCACTTGTGGGGAAGGCCTGATAGAGTGGAGGCTGGAGCAGAAAGGAGCTAGGGGCTAGTGACACTTTAATGAAACATTTGCCAGAATGTTTGAAAATGTTACACGTTTCAGGCTTCAGGAACTGAGAAGGATTTGAATGTTAATCAGCACGGTTTGGTTACGCATAATGAACACATCCAATAGTCAGCCAAAGGGAAACAAAGTACCGCTGAGGTCCCAACTTTGTCTTCTGTGGATTAATTTTTTTTTCCATTTAAAAAAAAAAAGAGCAACTAGCATGAAATGTAAATATAATTATTTTTATTTTAAACCAGTTCTCTCTACTCCATTTATGAAGCCAGAGTTTGGTAAAGCAGCTGATTATATTCATGATCCTGATCCTGATCATCACCAAAATCTAACGACCTCAAGGATATAACAGGGACCATTTTTGGTGAAAATCTCATCGAAATTCAAATGAGTTTTTGCATAATGCTGCACATAAACAGACAGAAAGACAAACAAACAGAACAGGTCCACTTGTTTCTAGGGAGTTCAATGTATTATATGTTTGTGTTTTAAAAACTAATAACTTTAAAACTCTACACTTAATGGCTATATAATAAATGTAAACTGACACTGACATGCATAATACATTAGGGCACATACAGTAGGTGCCACCCTTAGTTACAGATGTGCACTTCATTCTTGCGACATTTGATGTCAAAGATGCCCACTGCTCAAAGTACTGGAAATCAAGATTTGCGGGAGATTTAATTTTTATAAAATAGATTCTTGATTGTTGCTTGACAAGAAAATCTGCAACTAAAGGAAGGTTATTGTTCAGTGAACACTTTAAATATTTCAAAGTCAATCTTGAATTAAAAATTCTCAATACAATCCTTGACCTCTGGAGTGAGGTCAAACACATGGTTTGACAACATTTCAACAATACTTCTAAGATTTTAATTTAAACAGAAATTATCAACGTGATAAAGTATAGAGCGTGCAGACTAAGACAAGATGTTATAAATGTAATTAGTCTTAATCAGTCATGCAAGACATCACTGCTTGACTATACAAAGTACATGTTCTTAAAATTGACTGCCTTGAGGTGAACTTAGCTTAGATTTTCCTGAAACCTGCTTTAACCTACTGACCTATTTCATGATGAAAGCTTACAGACGCAAACAGCACAACTAAATGTCACCTTGTTAACACCGCCGACCAGCTGACCAATGCTAAAAGCTATGGTTCAATGTTTTGTTGGTTGTTTTTTTTTTACCATGGACATACAGTATGTTACTGTCATACAGCTTTGCAACATCCGTTTTTGGGAACACTGTAATATGTCACACAAAATGTCAAAGCCCCCTCATTCAAATTATAAATTTTAAAATGTGATTTATGGCTTTCAATGCCATTTCAGTGTCACCAAACAATCATCTGCTTTTTAAATCAGATCAAAATCCACACCACAATCCAAAATAAAAAAGAATCACATATATATGTTGTAAACTTACAAAAGATTATTCAAAAATGTGTCATTGGTGACTCCATCTGCCATCTATTGAGGCTTGATAAAGAATGATAGATAGATAGATAGATAGATAGATAGATAGATAGATAGATAGATAGATAGATAGATAGATAGATAGATAGATAGATAGATAGATAGATAGATAGATAGATACTTTATACTTTCAAAAACTTACTGTGTCTTTATCAACAGATAAAGACAGTTACCTTCATTTTTCAATTCATTTTCTAAACTACGATTCAGTCCGTAACTCTTAAAACATCCGATGGATTTCCATGAACTTTTGTGTAAGAATGGGGCAAGTGCAAAGGAAGGAATCCTCACTTTTTGGAGTGGAACCCAATGAAGAAAAAAAGAAATCTGCAATGTCCTTTTACTTGGCTGAGACCTGTAATGTGTAATTTAGACATACATGAATGCCAGATATTGATAAGCATCTGGATCAATGTGTATTTATCTCTAAATCACAGGCTCAGGATTCTCTTAACGGCTGCTACAGGATCTGACACACTGATGACGACAGAACATCCTTTACCCTATCGCCACCTTGGCAAGTTAGCTTCATGTTTTACTAGCATTTTATAAATCACACTGTTGGCTTATCGGCCTGTCACAGATCATCACTGAAAAAAGTTGTTTGCTCATCGACAACTTTCTTAAACTACACTATACCAATTGAAATGTGCAAAACTGTACAATATAACAGGAACTCCATTACAAGCTATATTTTCTTCCTATTGGATGTAAAATAAATATGCATATAAAGGTCTTCAATGTCCTTTAAATGCTGCAATATAAGTGTGTAATACACCACAGGGATTAAATAACTCTTTCTGCATGAAGAACCATGTTGATTTAATATGATTCTTTAAGCTTTAGATACAACATAACACAAGCTGACTCTGTGTCCCTCTCCCCCCTCCCTTTCTGCTTCACTACACACTATCATCTCCTTAAGCATTCCGATCTGGGTTAAATGAAACCTTTAACAGTTCAATGTGCACCCATTACCATATGCTTGAGCATACTCCCTTCTAAACGACAAAGCAAAGGCGCAGGCGCGCACAGCGGAAAAACACGAAAAAATCTAATCCCCACAACGCAACAAAACCTGATGTGATCGGCGAGTCCATGACAACAGCGTGCTGCTGATACACGTTAATGCAACGCTTACTGCAGAAAGGAAACAGAAAAACCTGATGGCAGTAAAATGTCTGAAAATATTACAGCAATAAAAAATTAAAACACCCTTCTAGCACACTTTGTTTCTGAAATTACATCACGCAATGTGAGAGTTTAAAATTTTCTTTCCATTCTTGTAAGGTCTTAAACACATGCTGCTATTAGGCATTCACGATCGCCTGCCTTTTGTCAACTGGTTTCAAGACATTAATGTTCGAATAAGGGATGCAATAGTTTGCTGATGTGTGTTAATGTAACTCTGTCAAGCAGTCCTGGCTCTATCAGAAGTGACATGTATTCCGGAAGATGCTGGTGAGCACAGACCTAGTTTCCCACTGGCCTTAGTGTGACCTTTCAGTAGAGCTGTAGACTGGAGAGAATTGGAAGAATTCAACAACAGAACAGAATCAGACTTTGTTGACAACGTCAGATCATCCAACTCCTCTGTTCAATACAGATCCTGATGGTTCATGACCAGACCTGTGCCATAGAAATACAGTTATATACTTTATTTTGGATTCCGATGTTGTTGTCTGGTTATAATCTATTCCGATATTGTTTGAACTGCCTATCCAAGCTGATATCGGTGGGAGGCAGGGACACCCGACCATTCTCACTCACCATCACACCTAACAGGTAATTTAGAGTTGCTGCTTCAGCTGTGTTACATGTCTTTGGGATGCTGGGGGAAGGCAGAGAACCCACATAGCCAAACCTCTACACAGAACCAGCACCAGGTTTGGATTGGAAAATCCAGAACCTGTGCAGGTTTAAAAGAATAACATTCAATGGAAAAATGTGATGTGTATAATGTGTTACAGACATTTCCATTTTAAAAAATAAAATATCTCATCACTGAAGGATCTACAGATACATTTTCTTATCATTATTCTTATTATCTTATTGATAAAACCTAAATGGCAGTGTAAACTGTAAATGCAATTACACCCTTATGTCTTCAAATGAACCCACAAAATGAGATTTCTCTGTGATGCGGTAAACTACAGACATATGTTCCAATCGATCAGATGCCGTTAATTGTTATCATTATGTTGTTACACACAGTTCAGTGATGTCCTTATGTGTGACAGCCTCATTGTCTCTCAGTCTGTCTCCAGCAGGGCTGATATTGCTTTATTGCTGCTACCTAACGATGGTTGACAGGTTTTCAAATTCTCAGGCGTTTGTATCTGTGATCATCCAGGAATAGATGTTTAGCATGAAGGAGCTGTGGGATCATTTTCTCTGCTCAATCGATTGATTGTTTTTTGTTTTTTTTTTGAAAAACAAAATCCAATCACATCTGGATTAGTAAGAAATGAACATTTTAAGACAATGCTTGTGTTTTCATAAGCGGACGTGCCCTTTCCCCCAAACCTCTTTGCCATCCTAAACCGAAAGCTAAAAATAAACATGCGCAGAGTGATACTAAGAGCCAATTGAGGAGCCTCGCTGTATATTTACACAGCTTATTAGTGTCCAATTGAGCATGTGTCAGATTTCCCCTCCGGCATAGCTGAGGAAAAACAACATTATGCCATCTCCCAATTTTATCTCTTCATAGCTGGAATATGTTGTTCCAGTTCCATTTAGGTTTTAATAGACACTTCTGCGAGAGCACTTAAAAAGCTCAAGCACTGCCGAAGTGAACTCCACAGCAGATTTTACTCTCTGCAGCAGCGCATTGTTTATATCTGCTGTAGATGAGCCCAAAGATAAAGCGTGAAAATGGATTTTCTCAAATGCAAAATGGGGTTTGGACAGTTGGTACTATTCACAAATGACCACAGCATAGCTGGAGTAGCACGATTCCATGAATGGGTGATGGATATATCAATATTTAGATTTTAAAAAATGTGAAACAGATAAGAATCATGTCAGGAGTTTGAGCCATTAAGCATTTAAATCAAATCAAGGGGGAAATGAAAGACTGGATCAGGAAGCATCACCAGGCTCACCTGAGCAGAGTGCTGTGATGCTCGAGCCCAATGCCCACACTGCAGCAGCACTCATTACACAGGTCTCCATAGAGACAACCTCAGCAGCCCTGACTGGACCAGAGCCCTAAAAGCATTCATTTTAGGAGATGCATCTGCGTCCAGAAGAGGTACGGCTCCTGTTGGAGCCTGCTCATTAGGACTAATCTATGCAGGACTGTTGTGAGCGAATCAACAGCCTGATGCAGAAAGATAAATACAAAGACGTGAAAATAAAACCCAAACACATAAAATCTTTGAATCAACAGGAAAAAGTCAGCATCAAATAAACCGAGTTTGCCGGAATGGTACTGCATCAGCAGAGACCACAAACGCAGCATTCATCAGCATCGCAGATGCTGTTGCTGCCATTCAAAGTTTCCGTGCAGCAGCAGCCATTTTGCAGCGCTGTTGCCTGAACCAAAGAGACTGAAACAGCTATTCAAAAGCAAAGCGATAGACTGTGGCCGGCAAACGCACATCTCTGCACAGCAGCGAGTCAGATTTAAAATGGACATCAGTGTCCTCTGTTCCTTGAAATTGTGTCTCCTCTGGAACAGAGAGGAGTCTTTGCTACATCACCGCTTTTACTCCATCCTCCTATAAATAAACACTGCCTTCATTGAACCCTTCAGCACGGCCACAAAATGGTTTTCTTGTCATCTTTGTTTGACGCATCGACCCTCTACTCTCAGTTTACGTTCTGTCCACTTTGGATTTTTAAATTTTTTTTACCCGTCTGCCGTTCAAAACAGTTTCTAAATACGCCAATTTTCTTTCAAGCTGATTTCTGCCCCCCAACAAACGCACACTCCCCCCCCAACACATACACACACATCACAGCCCCTTGTCCTCCTTATTGCCCCCCTTCCTCACACACCCTTCTTGTATTTGCAGAAAAAATCAGTCACTTTTAGACTGAAAATACACACAATGGGCATTAGTGAAATGTTTTGAGGAATTCTCTATGAACTGAACGGGATCTAGATGCGTTCTGAAAGACGTGCACCGGGCAAAGGGTGATAAGGGCTTGTCTCTTTTTTTTCCAATCCAAAATGACTCCATGTCTGTGCTTCTAATATGGCGGGTGCAATGCCAGAAAAAAGCATAGACAAGCGATTTAATCTTGTTTCTAGAAGATACTTGACAGGTCTGACAGAAAAGAAGTTATTTATTTTAAATATTCAAGCACAGGACAATTATGCTGCAGCATGCAGGCATAAACCTGACATTTTTAATTTGTATACATCCTGTATTTTTAGATTTAATAATTCATTTCTTGATCCTTAAAGAAATCATTTCTGAAATATTAGGTAAATGATGGCTTGTTTTTAAAAAAATTACACACAGATTGGAGATTTTTGCAAACAAATGTTGATTACACCGAGCAACCTTACAAATGTGTTACAACAAATTCATTTTGAAAAAGATAATTTTGCATAACTCATTTTTGTTAAAAAAAAAAAAAAAGGATGAATCAAAACATAATAATATGCAGATTAAGGATCTAAAATGAAGTGTGAGGATGCACCCTGACTGAGGCCCAGTGCAGTTTGATGAGAAATAAACAATCATTTATGGCACAAACTGAGAATGAAACAAATTAATTTGAATATTTTACTCTAGGCCTAGACTTTCTTAAACATGAACTGTAAAAGAAACTCAAATGAAAATACATTTAAAAGCCTTGTTCCTCATGCAGCACAGGCTGCACCTCATCACTCAACCTACATTTCTCCTCTGTGTGTGTGCGTGTGTGTGTGTGTGTGCCTCATCCTCTCCAATAAAAGGGGGATATTAAATGTTGCACGACTCATTCTTACACTTAAATTATATCAATGTTAATGCTGATCTAACTATTAAACCATTAGTAAAATGCTGCTTGTGTCAGAAACACAGAAACAGCCTTCAATTAAAAATCAAATTAAATCAAATCAGTATATCCAGTGTGGAAATTCTTGCAAACTCGTTGTGATCTTATTTGTGCCCTGAGCCTGCTGGGATCCTTGACATAAACTTGAAGTTTAATGTGCACAAACGCATCACCTACCATTCAAGATGCACTGGGAAAAGATGAGAGCCAATATCCACATGCCCCGCTCCGTTCAATATCCAAGCTTATGCTTTTTCTTCTGCTCTTCCCGCACTCTTTCTTCTTGTTATTTCCTCCTTTAATTTCTTCAACAAGTCAATGAACGAGGAAGGGGAGCTTGCAAATCTCTCTCCCTCGCTCTCTTTCTCTCCCTCTTTTTTCTCAATCCTTCACGCCGGAGAAGATGAAGAGGAGGAGGTTCGAGTGCCTTCCCTTCTTTCCTGCAGCTGATTGTCTTCTGCTACGGCGGGAGATAGTTATGATCCACAATTGTGCGTTCCCGTCTTTGGACTGACCGCACCGCACCGCGCCGGGCCTCAGTGCAGCCGTCCCCCCGTGTCGGAGCGCTGCTCTGCGTGGAACATGAGGGAGCTCCGCTCGGTGCGCTCTGGTCCAGGTGCGCTGTGCCGCTGCTGAGTCAGAGTCTGGAGACGCATAGGACAAACTGCCTATGCGCACAGCCAACTCCAAGGTAAAACAATTAAAACAACAGAATAAATAATAAAGGCTCCAAAAGCGGAATAAAGAAAATAATCAATAAATAATAACCAATGATTTGGGGCAACTGAAAACAGTCAAACGTGTCACCTTTGAAACGCGTAAAAATGCGTAAAAGTTGGATTTTTTTTCGAGCATTAATGAGCGCATTGAGTCGATTGCTAGCTGCGCTGGAAACTCATTCTCTCTTCGCCGCCTCTCTCCGTCCGGCGAGCAACAAGCACACGCATCTTCCCCCCGCAGCCGCACACACAAACTGCGCACACTAGTCCCTGCGCTTAAAACCTGCCCTGCCTCAGAGCACAGTGGAATAAACCCTCGCCTTCTTCTCCGCAGCCGCTTCTCTCCCTCTCCATTGCCTTAAAGGTGCATGGGTGGGGTGGGGGTGTGTGTGAGGGGGCGCACAGCTGAACGTCTGAAGGAGCATTTAAAGAAAAGAAAAAAACTCTTTTGTTTTATCTCCGACAAGACGGATCACGGCGTCCCAACCGGAGGAGAGAAACTGTAAATTAACATGAAAGTGGAAATTGGCGCATGCAGGATATCCCTCTATGGTTCGCAGGTAGTGCTGTTGTGTAGCAGGCTGGAGGAGGGATGCTGAAGGAGAGAGGGAGTGAGGGAGAGGGAGTGATGCAGGCTACACCTGACTGGATACCATGTAGGCGTTTGAGGGAGAAAATGCTAAATTATCTTAATTGGTGGAGCTCAGATCCTGTCTTTTAATGTGTTTTATGGATAATTTATGAGCCCCAGGGGCGTTTGGGGATCCTTCCAGCCTTACCCTTGCATTCATTAATTGACCTTGACAAATATAAGCAGCGACCCCCCCCCCATCACACCACCCTCCCCAATGCACCAGGGGGCATCAAACAGCGGCCATGTCAGGCATCCACAGCTGCCTGCAGTGGTTCACCTTCAGGAGAAGACCGGATCATTATGTGAGAAGGAAAGCACATAATGAAAGAGTGGTGTGAATGTATTTCATTTTAAATTATTATTAACATGTAAGCACAGATCTTAATACATCCTTCGTTTTATAGAATTATTTTGCCCCTCTGAGGAGACGTGAGAAGAAGAGGCAGAGGATAAGTGCTTCCTTTTGAATCCTCGGCGAGCACACATCCATGTTGTGTTGTTCAGGCGCGCTGTTGTGATAAGAAAGTCACATTTGCGCTAAATGTTGAATTTGAAATGATTCTGAAGGCGCTGACACAATGGTGACTGCAGAGACATCCGCTGCCATGTCACTGAATTTAGCTCGGCCCATTTATGTTGAAATGCTGTAGCAGGCGAGCCGGGCTTTAGCCCTCCGCCCGGATGCACTGTCTGTCTCTTAGGCTCAGCATCCACATCAGAACCTGCACATGAAAATGCTCTGCACCAGGAATACAGGACCTGTCACCGCCTGTCTGCCCCCTGCATGCGCTTCCAGCCAGGCTTCCCCAAAATAAAACAGATCGTTATCACTGACTGCAACCGTTCCAGCCGCGATGACAGGGAGGAAAACAGGAACCATTTCTCATATATTGGATACAAAAGTTGTTGTTTTTTGTTTGTTCGCCTTTTGTTTTTTTCCCTGTCAGTCTCATTGGCTCCCAGCAGTGTCAACGTGTGCAGTTGTGTTCACTCTGATGTGAAAACCTTTTCTTCTTTCATTTACTACAGTGCAGCCCTGGTCTGAAGCCTGGAACTCTACAACTTCTGTCTACCATCACAAACCATCCAGTTTGCTCCAGATGCAGGCACCTACTGACTGTCTACATACAGACCTAATGATATTCAACCGCATATTTTTGTGTTTAACTCCTATTACATCTGTGATGCAGTTGTGGATTACTGTGTTTCTTCCTAATCTGACTTTGAACTAGGAAGACTGGGATGTCCAACACGAGGGCACAAAAGGAACGGGAACGCAGATTAAATACTAAAGGAGGAAGGAATTCAGAAGACGTAGTTGAGGATAATCAGAACAATCTGGTCAATCACAGGAGGAGGGATGTAACTTGACAGATTAACAGACAAAAAGAAATCATGACATAGATAATCAGGTTTAAGCACTAAAAAGAGTTAGGGGAGGATCATGGGGTTTTTTTTAAATAGCTAGTTTTGTTGTACAAAAAAAAAGTTGGAAACTCTCCTGGACATAATTGCAAAATTTGCTTTTTGTATGACACAGAACTGAACTGCTTATGTATATGAATGCTAACAAAACAGTAATGGAACCGTTCAATACTTTATTCTTGGGACTTGACCAGGAAAGTGCTAATTTAGTAATATATAAGTGTAATATTTACCTTGTTGGTCATCTTAGTTTAATGTGTTTTATGTTATAAATGTTGATAATAATCACCAAACACAAAGCCCAACTGCGGCTGATGGGAAGAGCGACAGTTCTTCTTTGTCTGGACCAGATTTCATGGTGCTCCATCCAGCAGTCAAGTCGTTTCACTGGAAAGCACATCTGTCAGCCTTACACCGCTGCTGGAGGACAGAGGAAGGATGGCTGTCAGAGAGGTACATCATCAGGGGATGATGAATGTGCTCAGAAAATTTCACATCCGTCCATCTGGCTGTTGTGGACGTTTTAGTGGTGGACTGTTGCTAGCCTAACTTGTTATTTCCAGCTCATTGAGCGCTGCAGCAACACAACAAACTATCACGCTGTCAGCGGGGAGTGCAGACTCTGTTGTGCAGTGCCTATTAGCAGTTTGAACAAAATTAGCCACAGGTGTAACCACATAGACTAAACCAATGAGAGACACGTGTGGGAAAGCCAGGGGTTACGCGAGGTCACCAGAAGACAGTAATACTGAGTGAAATGTGAGAACAACATTACGTCTGTACTCATTTTTTTCCAGCAAAAGCAAAAGCTGCTCTGTCCAACACCGATATACTGTATACTGTATATATATCGATGTTGGACAGACACATATACATACATCTGAACATATATATATATAGAGAAAGATACATAGATAGACCGACAGACAGGTACTATATATAGAGAGATATAAATATACTGTAGATACTGTAGATATAAATAGATATATAGATATGTACCTCTCATAGTGTCTTAAAGATGATGAATGACAGCAGGTTCTTCACCACCTGGGTCTGACTGCTGAATAATTCACATCACATTATGAGGCAGAAGAGGAGGAAGAGTCCAGCGTACATCCTGAGTCCTTCCTATCATTAGATCAGCTTTGAATCTTCCTCTCCATACATAAATTCTGAACAGAATGTGTGACAGTGTCACAATTCATGTTTAATGAGTCGACATGTCTCCAGAATAAAAAAAGAAGGAGAATTTGTGTTCCCTTTGAGAGGGACTGCTCGCCATTAGATGGATAACAAGCTGGATCAGCTTTAAAGTAAGTTAGATAGGGCTAGCTTCACACAGCGGTGTGTCCGCGACAAAGAGATGCTCTCAAAGACAAAGCAACAAGGACCTTTAAGGACAAATCCTCATGATGATTCTCCGATCACAAACGGCGTACATCTACACCCAGCTGCAGATGGAGAGGCTGGGATTTCCATCTCATCTGCCTCATTTCATGGTCAGAAGATCTGAGACAAAAAGACCAAAGAAATTCTATGATTTTAGGGTTATTAAGGCCAATTGAGTCCAAGGAGACAGTTCCACTGACTTCACATAAGCGTTTCTCATATGTTAGCAGCAGCAGTCCTAATTAGACGACGAAATAAATGCCAGTAGTGCTCGAGTTAACAAGGCTGAAAACGACTGATTTACCCTCGCTGGCTCCATAATCACCCGTCTCATACAGTAGCAGCCGGAGCTCATTGACGGTGCACCTTAATGAATCTATATATTGATTCCCATCATTGACTACTTTGCATGTCATGGCTCAGTGCCCTCCTGTCCCATCCTGATGGAGCAGACAAGAAGGCCATTAACAGATTTTAGGTGTGATTTGAAGAAAAGGGAGTCATGGCTTTGGCGTTCTAAATTGATTATCGAGGCAGCAATGCAGAAAAGGTTATTCTATTTTGTCAGAACAGGGTTCCATCCAGAATTATGTTTACAATATCAATTCATACATATTAAATTCAGTCTGTACAAGGAGGTTTGATGCAAACCTGGTTCCCTAATTTATAATATCCCACTAATGTGCCAAACCACTAACATTAAAACAATAAAAAATTGAATACTGTCATAAAATTATGATTACATTAAGAGACCAAGGTCTGCTTTAGGGCTCAGTGTGAGTTTAAGTATAATTATATGACAACTTTAGCACTGTGACAACCATATGTGTCGCAAACAGAATGATAAAATCATTGTCGTTTTATAGTGGAGTCTTCAACAAAGCCAAGCAATCATCCACAATGTTGTCAGGCTTACTGATGCCTTTCTGTTAGATTTAAGGTGGCGATAATCATACATTCTGGATTTCATTGTCTCTTAAAAGCAAAGAAGTTCATTCACCTTTGAACGCAGTTTGAGAAGTTCTTCTTTCCTGTAGTCTATTTCCATTTTGTATTTTCTGTGGAACATTTGGGTCTAGGGTTGGGTTTTTCATCATAACAAGCAAAAAGGATTCCTTTGATTGACATTATATTTTTTAGGCACACATTTGACACATACTTCAATATTTTTCACAGCTCATATCGTGGGTTAACCTCATCCTACGCACTATGTCAACTGCAGTGACTTTAAATTAAACTAAATCTTGCCTTACAGAGTTTTCAACAGCTTTGAGGATAAAAAAATCTTTCTTATAAATTCACTGAACTGAAACATGAAGATGCAGGTTTTCCCTATTAAAATACAAAGCTTTGGCATAAGTTAAAAGTTCAGTGCGGTCATTCAAACATGACAATCATACTTTACAGAACGGAATACAGTAAACACATCCCAGTTTGACTCTCCTGGTCCGTAACTGTCCAACACCGGGTAGCAGTGTTGCTTAGTAACCACAGCACATGACTGACCTTATCGGTGTGGTCATAAAAATGTATGAAGTCCTTTTATTCATTTTCCATTCTCTCTCTCTCTCTCTCTCTCTCTCTCTCTCTCTCTCTCTCACGGATGTGTTCATCTAAAATACATTTGTGTGTGTATGTGTATGTGTGTGTGTGATCGAGAGAGAGGGGGGCGGAGAGAGAAAGAGAGCAGCAGGGCAGTAATAGAGTACTACACCTCACACTCTACTCCATCCAGTTGAATGATGGGAGGGAGGCAGAGGAGAACAGTGAAGGATTTCAAGGCAACATTTTCATCAAAGCCACTCAAAGTATCCAGAGTCCACAAACATAAGGAAATCTGGATTATGCATCATTTAATCTACGATATGGGATGTTTTCAGGATCACATCACTGGAATCTACTTAGTGAACCTGAATCTGTCTAGTTTACACTGTCTTAATCTGGGTTTAATCCCCAAAACATATTTATGAAACTGACTGAAGTATTATGGGCTGTGTAGGATGGGCCCATGGGTGGGGAGGGCTCTACTAAGGGCGGTGCTGACAATCCCACATGGGGCATTAAGCGCCGCCGTCTGTCGGCTCATTGACACATGATCACAGCGACTGGCTTCCTTGCAAAGTGCTGCTTCGCCGTTCACACGAGGAGCGCAGATGTTAGCCCCACCCTCACCATCTTCACGCCCCGACAACATCTGTGCAGCTGCGTCAGCGGCTGCCACGAGCAACCGGGAACGCTACAACCCGCTCTTGAACTGTTGATAGCTAGGGGCAGGTCGGCACAGATGGCACGAAGGGGTGTGAGGGGACTGGCACTGGGTGGGGGGTGGGGGGGCAGGTAGAGACCAGGGCTCCCATCTGACCTTAGCACTGGCACTCTGCCCCGGGGCATCCTCACCGTTTACTCGTCAGTCAGGAGCCTGTCAGGAGCTGGAAGTTACCTTCCACGAAATAGTGTAGTCTTTGGGCGTTTTGTCTGGAGTGGGAGAATGATGGAGCATTCCAGAGAATGGTTTGATTGGCTGCTACAAAAAGACAAAGCATCTTTAGACACCGTTGACTGACCCGTTACAGAAATAAGTTACTCCCTGAAGGTGGGATTACCTTTGAGAAAAATATTTTTCTTCTAAATGTTGTGAAATTCATGTGGACAAAAAGTCTCGAATGAACTCATGAGCTGGACTGTTATTCTTTTTGTCTGCTTGTACAGTAAGAGATATTAGTCTATTAATATATATTGATGGATCATTAGTCTGAAGCTACCTATAATAATCTTAGTGTCTAAAACATGTCTCTCCCCACATTTTCAGTTATGGTAATCAATATAATAATAAACTGAATACCTGACACATCATTAGCATAAATCTTCTCCTTATCACAAGGTGAGCATGTGCAGCTTATAAAGGTGATAAAATATAAAAGTAATCATAAAACGTTGCTTCAAACACCTAAATGTGGAACTATCTCATTTTGTAAGGGATCATAATGTATGTATGGAGAAAGTTATGCATGTATTGATTTATTGATGGGTGGGACAGTGGAGCAGTGAGTAGCGCTGCCGCCTTACAACAAGAATGTTCTGGGTTCTACTTTATCGATTGACTTCAACAGAATTCAGGTGTCCCTCCCTGTTAATGATCTTTTGTTTGAAATGAAGATACACCAAAGCGACAGAACCAGCTGCAGTGTGTTTTAAACTGATTTAGGATTTAGGGTTAATTATGTAAAATGTGCATCCTGATTTTGCTTTCACTTCAACCCTCATGCTTCCTCGTTCAAGATGATGCAGTGCTGAGTGAAGAATCAAGCTGCAGACCACTCGGGACCCTCCCCAAACTGCCTCATCAGTGTGAGGGTGAAGCAGAGCAGACAGCCAGATCGCAAAGGCTGCTGACTGCAGCATGGGGCATCGCCCAGCGGGGGCTCTGAGTCTGACCTGGACTGGCTGGCTAGGGCGTGGGGCCAGCACGGAAGAAAAGCGCTTTAAGGATGAAGCATGTGGTCAGGTCAGCTCTTCTCCTTCTCTTCAACCCCTTCACAGCTCCCCCCTTAATCCCAGCCTGATGCTCCCTCTTTCCAACCTCAGCCCCCCCACCCCCATCCCACACATCCCAAGGAAATGTCAACAGATGCCCAGCGTCTACGACAGGCATTATGTTCTTAGAGGATGTCCTGGTAATTCTGCTTTTTTCTAGGCTGTTGATTATTACTGTACCGCAGACATGTGAGGATGAGCTGCAGCACGGAGGACAACAGGTATCTGTGTCTACCCACTGGGTCACATGACCATGTGGTCAAGGCAAAACAAGACCTTCAGACCCAGAGGGGGCATTTGTCTGTTTGGAGCATAAGACGAGGTGAAGGCATTAGCATTCAGAGAATAAACAGACAGACAGCTTTTTAATGATGTAGTTCATCGTTATTATCAGTAATACTTGTATGGAGGGAATAACTAAATGGTACTCGGGGATATCTGAATAACAATGCACCAACATGTGCATTTACTGTTGTATTTTCTAACATGTTAGTCATCAAGAATTTAAAACCGGAGGAGCAAGACTTCATTTGTTATAAGGAAACGTGTCAATCACGGCAACTCGGGGAGAAAGTGGTTTGTCAGACCCCGAGGGGGCCACACTGACCTAAATACAAAATTGTCAACAGCAATTCTACGCTGACCAACCGTAAGAGAGCACTGGGGACACAAACATTTAAGTCTGCAAAGATCAGTTAAAAGGCCTCAACTGGGAACCAGAATCTCCAGGGCTGCCTGAATGTTTAATAGAACAGTTCCATGTTACATAAAACAGATTTGATGCTTTGCAAATGCAAAATAAATGTTTTCATCTTGGTAAAATGGACATGCTTCTACACAAGGAGATCAGATTAATGGAAAACAGCTGATTATTCGTAAACCCTTTTGTTGTCCCTCTTGTTTACTTGTCTCCAGGTTCACAAAGATGTTTTTGCCGTATTGTTTTTAAAAAAAATAAATGTATGGTACAAACAGATTAAAGTTAAAGGATGTTTTTCTTCATCCAGTGTCAGTGGTGCTGAGTTTGAGGAAGACTCGGTGAGTACTAATGACATCTAGTGGTTGGAGGTGGTCACTGCAGGGAGAATACCATGAAAGTCCTGCCATATCAGCACAGTGGTGATGACGCTGTGGGTTTGTTTTTGTTGATGTCATCACACTGATTTAGCCAGGCCCTGAGATTAACTTTTTTTCTTGGTAGCACTGGTGCTCCCAAATTTAGAAGTTAGTAGCACCAGCAAAGACTTTAGGAGCACCTACCAAAAAGCAAGGCCTACAGACAATATATGTAACATGGCATGTATTTTATTCACAGAACCGTCAACACTTTTGTAAACATGTTTGTAACATTAGTTAGGTCTCCTGGCTCTCAGTCCCTCTCTCATCCACCTTTTCACTGAAGGCCCAGCAACAAAGTTCTCCTTAGGAGGACCCTCTACATGGAGAGAGAGAAAGAGCAAGAGAGAAGAGGAAAAAAAGGCGCACCAGATTTTTTCCCCCTAGTTGCACCAGTGCTCCCAAATATATTTAATCGTCGCACTGATAAAAATTTGGGCGCATATGCGACCAAAATGGTCGCAATTTCGAGCCCTGTTAGCTGTCTGAAAGTAAGATTCTTAAATTTCAAATTCATTTTAAGTAATTTGTCAACATCTCCACAAGTCTGACATGCATGTAAATTACTGTAGTATTTAAATTTTATGAAGTTAATACATTTAGATCTTATAGGGAAACATGTTGCACCACAGTGCATCCAGTGCATCAATTAGGCTTTCAAAAATTACAAGAAAATTGAAAGAATCATAACACACTGAAGTCAATCAATTATATATTTAGAAAGGTAAGGGGTTTGCATTGACAAGCAGGTTGTTGTATTAAATTATTTGAATATACTGTATTAGTTTTAAACATACGAAATTTTGTGATTTTTTTACAGAGGCCAGAAAGCAGAGAAATCAATTTACAGAGCAAAGTAGGAATTCTGACATTTGAGAAAGTCAATCCAGCAAAAACTTTCTCTCTTGTTAATCACTATATAATAAGCATATCGTCTTAAATCATCAATACATAAAACTTACTTATGAACAGCAGTATACATAAAGTACTTTACACAAGCATCAATAGATTGCTATTTCCGCATTAATGAATCAGTAATAAAAGTGCAGAAGCATCATTTCAGGTAGCAGTAAAATACAAATGGGGGTAATACACCACTATTAGCCATAAACTGACCTTAGTACAAGCATTGATTAATTTATTTCCTTGATAGACAATTTTAGCGGTTCACAATGAAATTAGAAAATAATACCGACAAATTTAAAAAAAGAAAGAAAAAATAAATAAATCAATGGAGATTTTCCTTCACTGACTCCAGCTGATATCCTGTACTTTTGTGAATAGAATTTCCTATATGACCTTTGCTCTGTGTATAAAAGCTGTGCACACAAGTGTATGTGTCGTGAGCTGGGCTGCACCCGTAGCTCAATACTGGTTGACCTACAAAACCAGTGAGAGTGCTGATGTTCATCACAACCGCAGGACCCTTGTGTGTCGTAAAGACTCACGCTGATCTGAGAGTCTATGAGGCTTGACGCGTGACATCGACCTCACGAAAGAACAGGGGGGGGGGGTAAACACACAACTGCCCAGTAACAAGAGCTGTCTCCTCATTGGCTGCTCAAGAATGTTGCATTGATCACACTCTGTGCAAAAATGACACATGTGATTTTGATCTGTGTACACACAGGCAGGATTATAATAAAATGCTCACACACAGCAGCTTGTGAGTCTGCATCCACATTTGAAGGCTTGGGAGTACAGTATATTCATTCTTCATAACCCTCTCAGACACAAAAATGTGCATTATGCATATACAGATCTCACACTGACCAAGTATTGTTGAGAGCTTGGAGATGAACAACCACAGTAAGCCTCTTAAACTATTAACTATATCTTAAACTATATCTATCATCTGGAAATGAAGTTTTTCCACAACTACTATGAGCATTTAGTAGATGTACAATTTCCAACAACCCATGCTTTTAGCTAAAAACATTAATTTGGCCTGAAAACAACATGGGTGTTTCCTGATAATCCCACCTTTGCAGTAGAATATTCTCAAAGATGCTGGTGGATAAGAATTGTGCAAAAAAATGCCTAATTTTTTTTTGTTTTTGTTTCTACAAATAAATGTTATTAAACCATCTATAAAAATAGTGATAATTAGAAAAATGTAATGGAAGCTAGCAGAAGCTTTTATTGTTTGGCTGCAATTATTTCCTAATTTACTTCCCATTATTAATAAAACCTGTTTATTTGTAAGACCTAACACATAGTAAAAATTGCTTGGCCCAATATCCCAGGGCTCAAGACAGCATTTAACTCTTTATTTTGTTTGGCCAACAGCCTGAAATATTCAATTTTAATTTTGTTATTTGAGGATGTTGCTTGAAAATTGATTAAACTGTTATCTAGACAGTTTTTCCCCTAAATCACTCCTTAAATAATTGCATCAGCTCTAGAAAATGTTTCTACCCAGCAGACACTCAGGAGGTGGCATGACAGTTGTGACTACATGTGAAAACAGATCTACACCATACTACACAACAACACAAAGTTGAAAATGAATAACTAATGAGCAATGCAAAGATGGTGCACAGCAAAGAACACGTGTATACAGGTATAGAGGTATTTAAGGTAAATGCAGTAACACAACTGAACAGAAGGGTCCTAGAACACATTATCTCCTGAGATGGATGAACTATATATTTACATCTATTAATTTCCTGTTCTAAGACCACTGAGCACCTCCCCTGTCATGGATAGAGCACATTTTTTCATGCAGCACAAAAACTGCTCCTCAGCTACAGCAGTGAGTCTGGGGAGCTAATTTTGGGATCTAGTGAAATCATTGTGTGCTCAACACTACGGGGTTCCCTGCCTTCCCACGCCTCATTTGAGAGGCAACAAGAAAAAAGGCAAATATGAAAGGCGGTCCCCACAGTTGGAGATGATGCACCAAGGGTCCTCTTGCTAAGCAGACAGCTATTCAAATGAGTGGCTAATTGTGGCATCTGTGAATCCCTTTAAGAGGTGTTGGTGTAGTATCAGGGGCCTGCTAATTGGTACAAACAGGTAGCAGATGTAGATGAGCATCTGCTTTTTAGTGAGCCAACCTCCGAGAGGAAAGGAGAGGAATGATTCCAGATGATGATTATCTGTGGTTTTGTTGCCCATGACAATCACAATTTTATATTTCTTTAAGAGCAGAACTGTAAATTTGTTCATAAATCAGATACAACTGATAGGAAAATGATTCCAGAACTACAATTATTATATTATTACTATTATTATTTTTATGAATACTTACAGACATGAATTGGAGTATAATGCAGCAACATTGACATTTTCTGAGTTTCCATACCTCTGAAATCTCTTGCTCATGTAAGTACTAGTCCAAAATCAACGTAATATTACTTCTACAGCTTTTTTTTTAATGACCGCCATCTAGTACAGAAATAGCCTAAAAATAGATAGTTGAGTGTTGACATCAAACACTAATTGAGCTGTTAGATGTTCCTTCTTCTTATAATTTCCTAGCTGCAGTTAAAAAAAAAAAAAAAAAAAACAGTTCAGGACTCATTCCTTACTTTTTTGAGAATCCACTCTTTCATTGAAGTTGGTCTAGACGTGTCTCTTCTGAATGGATCCCTGCCTGGATCTTCATCATCACAAAATGTTATGACGCATGGAGGGAAAACATCACACAGAATTACATTTGTGGGGTTTTATTGCACAGTTTTATTTGATAGAAGTTCATGCATTAATGCAATCTCAATGTACATCAAATACTTCATAAAACCTCTACAAGTAAATAAAAAAAATAGGTGTTTTCATTTGTTTGATTAAATATCTCCTCATGGTAAAAGTTATATATAAAACTTGAACACTGGGAACAGAGTTATATATAATTTTGCTATTTACCACAGGGGCATTTGCTATATAATTAAACTAAACGTCTCCAATGAAACAGATATACTGTCCTGCTACACAATCCTGTACAGCACATATACACCTAGTTTGTGGATCAACGAGGTCAAACCAGAAACACCTGTGTATGACGTCACATGAGTTCACATACATACCGTCAGTATAGATGTCCTACTTCAAAAATAACAACAAGTTTCAGGTACACAAATTTTCCTACAGTAACTTTAGGTCTTCATTTTCAGAAAAGCAGAAACATTTGGTAAAACGTCACCACTGGAGACAGGCCGGTTATTACCAACTAGCTAGCTAACATTTACACTCAATAAATAAGGAAAGAAATCACGTTCAGTAACACCATAAAGATATGAAGGACAAAAAAAAAAAAGTCAACATTTTACACAACTTCACACGCAGTTCACATCATTACCTCACCTATTAAATGGGAAAACCGAGTTTTCGTTGGACAACAGCATTCTTTCCCCTCTTCTCTCTGCCTCACGTAACTTGAACTCGCCCGCGCGCTCGAACGGATCTCAAGCTCACGTCGATATGTCGCTCAGGCGGCGACAGCGACACCTGCTGGTGGTTTATTGGTACTACCTATGAAAAACTCCCATCTGTGTAACGATGTTCAGTACTGTACAAAATTATATAAAATCAAAATTATAGTCCTCATGACAAAACCCCAAAATTCCAAAAAAGTTGGGATTTTGAATAATGCCAGTAAAAACAGTTGTGCAGTTTTTAGCAATTTTTTATAAACCTCAGAACAGTTAAATACAATATAAAGACAATATATATTTTTAAAGCTTTGTTTGTTTTCATAAAATATGCTCTCAAATAACCTCATTGTAAAGGTATTTTCATTTGTCCTGCAGTAGTTTAGAGATCGCTATGAGCCCTTCAGTAACAGTCAAACCGGAAAGGTTTCTTCTGTCAGCCAGGTATTTGCCTAAAAACATGATGGTAAACGAATGTGTTCTTCAGCTATTTATGCGGGACATTTGTCACTAAATGTCAGCACCAACTAGCATATAAAAACGGTATGATAATACATCATTTTTACTTATTTATTTACGCAGTCTTTTGGATCAACAAGTGTATTATAAGGTTCAAATTTAAAGTGCAAACAGTGTGTTACTGCTGATCGGTGAGGCGGTTCATCTTCAGGATCTGTCACTCATTCTGTGGAAATAAAAAAAAAGAATCATATACATATATGAACCCAAAATATACACTACTCGTGGCTAATACATCCTTTCTGCTCCTGTAAATATTAAGATTCTTTATTGGTGGTGTGCTGCTGTATTAAGGACACATTTTTTTGTTTTAATGTGAAAACAATTGACTTTCATGCATCAGGTAGCAAGCAAAAGGGACCCATTGTCATGTTGCTTCTGTTTGTTCCTTTTTTTGTCCTAAAATGTTGATAAACTGATCAAGAGTTCCCATTGGTAATAATTTGATCTTTGTTCTTCTGGTAACAGATGACTATTAAGGGAAACTATACTCAGTCAGATGCAAAAGAGAACAGAATTCATTGGTGCGATTAGAGGAATGACAGAGGAATGCATAGGAGTTAACATTATGTACCAGCAATTGCTCTGCTATCCAGTCCATAAAGTAGGTGACGTTGCCATAAACTCCTGGCTTGTTCCTGAGAGCGCATCCGATCCCCCAGCTGGTGTCTCCTGCCAGCCACCATGAATTCCCCTCCTTGACCACCAGGGGGCCTCCACTGTCACCCTGCCGCACACAGGAGGAACCAATTTGATGCTTTACTTTTATTGTAATTACTTTAAAATGCCTTGTAACTCACTCATATGAGAAATTAGTGTGGAATAATTACTTTGTTTGAATAAATAAATGTGTGTGTCCAGACATACCTGACAGGTGTCGACTCCTCCCTGCAGCTCTCCGGCACAGAGCATGTTTCTGGTCACCCCTCCATTCAACACGGCGGGAGCGTTACAGGTCTCTCTGCTGTAAATGGTGACTTGAGCCTGATTTAGTATGTTAGGGGACGGACCTGGAAAATAACATTAATGATTGCACAAAGAGTTTGCTCAATCAAGTGTTAAAAAAGCAGTTCCCTTGAACTTTAAACCTTAAAAAGATGGCGACCCTTGACCCCGCTGCACAGCAAACACTAGCAGTCCAACATGAGTCTATCTAACTCTGGAGTGTTACAACAAATCACCCACTCAAAGCACCATCAGATCTGGATTCACATCTGGATCAGAACCACAGTGAGAGTTAAAACACTAGAAATGTGACCGGGCAATTATTTTATTGCTTTTTAAAAAATACTTTTTATTATTATGCTATTTGCAAACAAATTCATCAAAGCTGCGAAGCAAATGTGTATCATGTATGATGTCATAGTTTCTCGTCATTCCTCCATCATTCGTCCTTCCGTTGTTATCAATACACTGAACACATGTAGACAAGCCAGTCTTTATAGCGCTTTACGCCTTAGTTGTACAACTTTGTAGTAATCTAAACAAATGCGAATCAGGAAATGTGTCCTTCTCTTGTAGTCAAGACATTTGATTCACCACTATATACAAAACCACCAAAAATGAATGGGTTTTGACTGACCAGATTGACGCAGGCTTCCCCATCCTGAGATCCAAGCCCTGTGTCCGGGTGAGATGTTTATCCCATCATTAGGCAGACATACTGGTTTCCTTGTATCTGAGACGTGAATAGAGGTGTGATGCCATCAGAAATGAAGATGTGAGTCAGTTACTGAAAAGTGAATTTTAGAAGGGACTCCTTACCTGTAAAAGTCAGAGGCGTAGTGAGCTTTAGAAGAGCGATATCATTGTCGTTCGTTCCAGAGTTATATCCTTCATGACTGATGATCTTGCTGACTCTACTGCCAGATTCGAAGTTCATTCGAAACAAGCTCACATCTCCAGAGTGTACCCTCCACCGTGCAGGATCAGAATTCCTATCATGAGGCAGGACAGTTAGATGCAGGAAAAAAAATCTCCTTCCTGAATGACAGTAAAATCAAATATGAGCAAACGAGTCAAATGACACGAACAACCATCCTGGTACTCACCGCCCAAAGCAGTGAGCAGCGGATAGAATCCAGGAAGACCGGATGATGGAACCTCCACAGACATGTTGGCCAGAAATCTGGAGGCTGACTTGCCACGGCCACGCCCCGTTTACCGCTTCAGTGCCCCCCACTATACGAGTATTAGGCGCTGCTAAGCTCTGTCCACATTCTGAGGATACAGGAAAAGAGAAAGACTCTAAAATCCAATAAATTTTTTTAAAAAAAATCAAAAATCTATCTAAAACTGTTGAGGCTTTCTGACATCCCAGTACCTTACCGATACACGTGAGTGCGACGACTCCGGCTGAGCAAGTTTCGCTGCAAAGATAAGAATGAAAAAATGTAATATTTGAGACAACACAACCCAAACAAGAAACTGATGTGAGGTGTTTACATCTAGGTGGGCTCACCTGTGAGTCAGCCGTGAGCGTAAACCTGAATCCGGATTGCTGCCGGGTTCCAGCTTCAGGTAACCATTGGAGCCCAGCGACCCGGCGCTGACTCGGCTGTAGGACACAAAATCCTGCCTGTGGGATGGAAAATGAGGGAAAACATCCCATCAGAAATGTAGGATAACTTCAATTCACCATCCTTAGATGGGACTGGATGTGACTGTGATTGGATGAGCTGCTTGGATCTGCTTGAGGAGCCACACTGGAAATGACTTATCTAAACGGGAGCATCATTTACTAAATTAAAATCTCATTGTGTTTATGGAGATTTAAAATTAATGAGTGATGCCATAAACCCATTCAGAAACTGTTTACTGAGGCCATAAATGGAGTGATAACAATGTCTATTTTCTCATAAGCCTACACACAGCCACACCCCTTTTTGCAGCCAGAAGGGTGGGTCTATTCTGGATATAAGGAACAATAGACCCAGAAGTTCCACCTGCTGATCCTACATAACAATGGGATATCATCTTTAAGATAAATGGAAAGCGATGGCCCCCCTTTTTCCAAAATCAAACCAAAATTCCCGGAACGTTGAAGAAGATTTTATGGAAATTTGTGTGGTGTTTTCTGCAACATATGGCAGCCATCACTGAACGGAAAGCCTGAAGGGGTCACCTGTTGAACCCCATCATCGCACACGCCTCCCTCCCGTAGTTGTCGTCCCAGCCGTCGGCGCACACCGGCATCCACGTGGATCTGTCGGATTCGTAACTCCCCAGGATGGAATCGATGCCAAGGAGGCGAACTGAGAGGAAGATGGAAAGTCAGACACAGTGATGCGCAAAACACGCAACATCCACGCGTGGACGATTGGCGCATTTCTCACAGCAGCGCCGCTCATCCTCCCCGTCGGGACAGTCCCGGACCCCGTCACACCACTGGGCCCGGTTCAGACATCTCCCGCCGACCCTGCACGGCCTCCCGAGGAAACACCTGAAGAACACTGGGGGGAAAAAAACACGCGTGAACTACAGTCACGTGACGACTGAAGACACGAGGATCGTTGAACACACTCACCGTAATACCAGACCAACACGCCGATCGCTATCAGGACGGCAATCACGAACGCAACGATGGCAAAAGTGAACTTCAAGGTACATTTCTTTCTGCTCTGTTCTGCAAGGAAACAGAACATTTTACATCAAAACAAGTTTAAACTGAATGTTTACATCAGTATGTGTAAAACAAACAAATTCAGACTGAATATTTACATTATCATCTGTAAAACAAGTAATTTTACTTTCGTGGGTTTTTTTTTGTTGCGCTAAAATATAAAGACTTATGTGAAAGAGTTTGAACGTCACTGAGAGCTCAGCTGAACAAATGAAGAGAGGATGAAGTACAGAAGAAGGAATGAATAAAAGACAGATGAATGGAGAATTTAAGGAGTGTTGAAGGAGTGGAAGAAGAATGGAAGGTGAGAGAAGACGAAAGAATGAACAATGAAGATGAGAGAAGAAGAAAAGATGAATGAAGAATTAAGGACCAGAGGATGACAAAATGAAGAGAGCGAAGGAAGAATTAAATATGAAAGAAAGACGAATTAATAAAGAAGGAAGTAAGAATGAAAGAAGAGTGAAGGAGGGTTTAAGAAGGAAAGGTGCAGAAGGAATGCAGCAAGATTAAGAAGAAAGAATGAAGAAGGAATGAAGGAAGAATGAAAGATAAAAGAATGAAGAACAAACATAATGGTGGTATAGTCTTCACTCCAGAGGCATATAAAGCATTAAGTCTTCACTCCATCTGTTGACATTTTTTGCCTAGAACATATCAGCCTTTATCATTATTATTATTATTATTATTGATGCTGTTGTAGCTGTTGTTATTCTTAATGTTGACACATGGCTTTACTCTGTACTCTGTCAGATGGATATACTTGTCTGTTGGCCTGTGTGGTGTGGGGGGCTGCTGACCTGTGTAGTAGGGGGTTCCTGGCCCTGCAGCGGGGTGGGAGCCTACAAACTGGGGAGTGATGACATAGTTGGGGAGGTTGGTGTAGACGTCCTGTTGGGGGATGTATGGAGGGGGTTTGCTATCGTCGTGCTGGAACCCCGTGTTGTCGTAGGAGTTACCGTAAGTCTGAAGGTAAACAGAAGGAAACGTTCAACGAAACAAAGAAGGTTTGAGAGTAAAATATGACGTTGATCCAGAACAGAGAGGAGAGTATGGGAAGCATTTCTGAAGTGTTCAAAGTGCGACGTTTCCTGCTGTGACTCAACTTACCTGTTTGTCATGCATGCTGAAACTGGTTCTGCTGGCGGGAGGAGGGAAACATTTATCTTTAAACAAACATAATCAAGTTGTCACCAACTATCAAACTTTATTTTTTTCTAAATTTAACATTGTAAAAAAAAATGTTTGTAACATGTTTTAAAGCAACAATCATACAAATTATTATTATTTTTTTTTAAATCTGGCAAATCGTTCACAGGACTTGTTTCAGAACACAAACTGACCTGAGAACTATTTCAAAAGTCAACATAAATTACTCATCTGAGTGAACTGACTTTGAATTCAACATTTTTCATTCAATTTCTACCTACCTTAAAATTTCTACAAATTTTGCCCGGCACTCTGGTCCCGTCAGCACCTCCACTCTGCGTTCCTCCGTTGAGTTATGCTCACCTCGGTTTGTGTAATTATCAGCCAAGACCACACCTCCTGTCTCTGTTTGCCCAGTTAACCTATTGTTCTCCACTTGACGGGGACAAACAGCAGGTATCGACCGAGGCCACCTTGATGATCATTATCTTCAGCTCACACACTCAGATAAGTTGAGTGGGTAGAAATCACAGACTGGAGGATTGTGTTGACCCAGACAGGCAGAAAGTTAGGTCCTAAAACTGATTTGGGAGTTCTAGAATGAGATACGCTGCAATGTCTGAGCCTCCTGGTTCTGTGTTTATTCTAGAAAAAAAAAAAAACATGTGCAAAGTCTGTGCACCAATAATCGCTTCCCTCCCCTAATAAAATCAGCCCCTCTCTTTCTCTGATTTCACTCAACATTCACAAAGCTGGAAATCTTTGCTGGCCACAGAAAGTATAATATATAATAAACCTGTAATAATAATACCTTTGACACAAAAAAATAGAAATGGTCTATAAATAGTTCACACGAGTTGAGCAACACTGGAATCTGCTTTCATTCCTATGAGACACAAGAGATCGTATGACTATTACTAAGCAAAATGTTCATTAAAGGCATAAAATACATCATGTAGCCATGAGGGGATTCAGTGCGATTCACTACCACCGAAACAAATAGGAAAAGATGGCAGAGACCAGTGATGACGTAGGCCTTTCAGTCTCTATTAATATTTAACTTATTGTTTGACTGTATTAACTAGCAGGAAGAGGAAAGGAATGAGGGTCATTCAGTAAAACACAATGTTCTCCTGGCTGGTGTCTGATCACCCTCTGGAAATACCCTGTCATTCTGTTGATCGGCCATTTGTCTACATATAAATATGAAAGCTGATGAGGAATGATGAGAAAATAAATGTACATGTGTAGTTATCATCTCACTAGATCTCTCATTGCGGCATGATGTGTCAGCTATTAAAAGGAAAAATTAACTGATACCCACAGAATTAAAATCAGCAAAATTCATATATAAGGTAAAAAACAAAAACATTATTTGTGCTGACACGGATAGATTATACCCTTTATTACACCCCAAAGACACACCACAAAAAATAATGAAGGAACCAATTATGTGATGCATTTAGGTACTTTGTAGAGTGCTTGTGAAATTTCATTCTCTATTCAATGGGCTTTGAGGTGCAGTTAGACCACACTCCTTTTTCCAGGTTCATGTGCTAAAGTTTTAATCCTTTCAATTTTTACATTCCGTCTCGTTTTGCTTTGAACACCCGCTTTGTGGTGACTCCGTTGTTGTGAAGCAATGACAGAAAGAAAAGCTTTAGAAGATAAGAAGGATTTAGCACCAGTTGTTTGTTCTGCTAATAATTTGAGGCATTGGTTTTACCGGTTTCACTGGCCCTCAAGTTGTGGGGAAACTTTCTGTGATGCCAAAGCCTGAGTTGTTTGTTCTCATTCACAGTCCTGCCAACAAAAATAAGAAGCTATGAACAACAAATGCTTTTTCAAACCTCCATTACTGTATTTAATGTGTGGAAAACCCCACTTGTTAAAAGGCGAAATGGAACCACTAAGTTCTGTTGGACGATCCAGAACATTAAGGGAAAACACCACCACCTAGTGTCCACTTTGAGAAGTACAACGAGAACTCGTAAATGTTTGGTGCGACTGTCGCAACACGGAAATGTAAGATAAAATCAAACCCACAGTCAAGAATCAATAAAGCAGAAATGAATTGATAAAAAACTATTTATTTGACCTCACCAGTAAATATTATTTTCCTTTTGTCAAACAAGGGAGTGTTTTATAAACAGGAGTCCTGTGAGGGTGACTCCATTGCCGTGTGAGTAAGGCCACTGGCATTACAAGTGTAACAGATGCAGTCTTCACAGTAAGATGGGATTTCACAAAGATCTTATCCACGTGGAGCTGATAGGTAGTGAGCACAAAAATCAACTAAAATCAAATGGAAATAGTTGTTTTGAAGATTCCTAGTATTTCTGGATGAGGATCGCTGAAGCTCCACCTCCTCCGTTGCAGATGCCGGCCAACCCGTACTGACCTGACTTCAGGTTATGCGCCATGTGACCCACAATTCTCGCCCCAGACATCCTGACAGGAAAAAAAGAAATGAAGCAGAACTTGGAATCAGTATATTTTGTACTTTAATGGGCATTGTTTATGAATCTGTTTCAAAATGACCCTGATAATATATTTGTGCACAGGAGAAGAGATGCTGAAGTAAAACAAACTAGAAACTAAAAATAGTACTGCGACACCTCAGGACGAGGGCCGCCTGTCACAGGAATGTGAGTAATGACTCCATCAGACACGTCTTGGCTCTGATTGGTGGTTTAGATTCAGGTACGGTAGTGTTACATATGGCGTTGGAAGCAGGGGGTTCCACTTTTTCCCACATTTTAAGAACACGCTAACAATTTCAGGAAATATGACAACATATTTTCCAATGACCTTTTTTTTTTAAAGTAAGCAAAGCAGCTTCTTGTGTTCGTGCTGTTGGAGTCATGCTGCAGACTTGTCTCACTCAGAAGCTTACCCAATGGGATGCCCCAATGACACAGCTCCACCGTTGACGTTTACTTTTGCAGGGTCAATATCTAACATCTTAATGTTGGCCAGAACGACCACGCTGAAGGCCTCGTTGATCTCCCACATGTCGATGTCCTCTTTTTTTAGCCCTGCAGCATCCAGTGCCTGACAGGCGGGGGAAACGTGTTTCAGTGTCCATAAACAGAGGGATTCGCATCAAGAAGCTTGCAAAAATTGTTGTTCATGGGTTCAATGTGCGACATATTTAATATTAAGCAATGGTCACGTGGTCATTCTCACCTTTGGTACAGCAAAAGCTGGAGCAATGGGGAAATCAATCGGTGCGACCGCAGCATCGGCGAAAGCTATGAAAAACAAAATATATAAGATATCAACTATGTGGTAAAAAAGTGAAGTCGTAATAACGACGTAGCTTTAGTTAAAGTAAATGACAAGGCAATAGGAAAAACACAACCGACAGGTGTGCATTTCATTTAATGAACAAAATAAGAATGCGTTTTTATTCTAGAAGTGGTCTTAGAATAATGAATTGAAATATTGTTTATGGTGAACCCACTGATCACTGGTGTGTGTGTGTGTGTGTGTTTTCTTACAGACAACCCTGGCCAGTGGATTGACGTTCAGCCTCTTCGCTGCTTCCGCCGTCATCAAGACGAGAGCGGCTGCTCCATCGTTCAGCGTGCTGGCGTTAGCAGCCGTCACTGTGCCTGACATCACAATCACAGAAACATAAAGATGAGAAAAAAACAGGGGGGTTCTTTGAGGATCCTGATGACCTAATCTGTAAATCAGAAAATGATCGCTGTGATTACCGTTCTCTTTCTGGAACACAGCCCTGAGTTTGGGAACTTTGCTGAAATCCACTCTCCTCCACTCCTCATCCTCGGACACGACCACGTCAGGTTTACCTGCACGACCACGTCAACGTCAGAAATACTGCGTTGTTAAGTCAACAGCTAAAGCCACCCCTTCCCCCTTTCCTGTTTCGACAGCATCCTACCTTACCTCTCTGTGGAATGCTAACCGGAACAATCTCCTTGGCTAGAATGCCGGCCTCGTACGCCGCCTTGCTGCGGCTGTACGATCCGATGGCGTAGGCGTCCTGCTCCTCTCTGCTGATGCTCGAGTTCTTGGCCGTGTTCTCTGCACAGTTACCCTGTTGTAGACAGAAAGGTTTCAAATATTAGATGGATGAATGAGCTTCTTTTCCATCACAAGGATTAACATGGATGTGTAGTTTTAATGAACTAAATCAGAAGAATTATTTCACCATATGGAATTTGTTGTAGACGTCGGTGAGTCCATCCTTGACGATGAGGTCTTCCATCTTCACCCCTCCGTAGGTCGGAGTCTCTCTGGACATCACATAGGGAACATTGGACATGCTCTCCATGCCGCCCGCCACCATCACATCCTAAAAACACACAGAAGACAAGATCCACGTGACCAGCAGTCTAAAGCTCAAAAACACGCTAATCAGGACAAAACCATCAACTTTATGATTTATACTGGAACAGCTGGTAGGAACAAAGCAAGAGTGAGCACTGAGGTGCTACCCAGGGTCAGCTAGAGTCCTGGTGGATCCAGGTTGAGCTAACAGACAAGGTTTCCCTCATTCTAAATACATAAAGACATGAACTTGTAATGTTTCCCTGGAATTTTGACCCTGACCCAGTGGTTCAGGGTTACTGAGCTGTATATTTCCACTGTAGCTGCTAGCAGTCAAAGAAGCAGCGTGTTAATGCTACCTGGTGTCCACACATTAGACTCTGAGCCGCCAACATGATGGACTTCATCCCAGAGGCACAAACTTTGTTGATGGTTGTTGCTGGAGTGCCGAGCGTCAAACCTGAAGACAGAATCAGACATTTTTGCAAGTGTAAAAAAAAATCACCACAAAATACAACATGTGTTTTAAGCGGCAAGGAACATACCTGCTCCCAGCAAGGCCTGTCTGGTGGGGGCCTGTCCCTGTCCTGCCTGGAGCACGTTGCCCATGTAGACTTCTTTTACGTCCTCGGCAGGGATTCCTAAACACAACAGATGATAAGTCATCTTATTAATTTAACCCTTCATCACGCAGCAACACACCCACTAATGTGAACCTGAAAGAATGGGAACATTCTAGAAGTCAACCACTTGGACCCACCTGCTTTGTCTATGGCACCTTTGATGGCAACAGAGCCCAGTTTGGTGGCCGGTACCGAGGCCAGGGTGCCTTTGAAGGAGCCCATCGGCGTGCGGACGGCGCTGACAATGACGACTTCCTAGAGAAACAAAGACCAAGTGTTTAATGTGTATAAATATCACTGAGCTGTAATCATGAAATTTAACTGCAGATTTTCAAGTGAAACATTACTTACATTGAGAGTAGGATGAGATGAGTAGGTTCTAGAGAAATATTTGTGAGCCTACAATGACAAAATAATGTTCTGTATTAATCATCATTCATGCATGTCGCTATTCATTCATGAAGCTGTCAGATTTTGAAAAGACATCGGCAGTTTTTGATTTTAGTCCACGAGTTCAATGAAGTTTTACTGATAAGAACATTATTGGCTATTGATATGAGTAATCGTTCAGAGAATGCATATTATTTTCCCATTCAATAATGTGAAGGCATATTTTCCAGAGGTCAGAAATTCCAAAATCGGGATTATCTCAATTTACCATCGTATTGATTGCAGCAAAAAATCAGGGTGAGAGATGGACAAGATCAAAAATTAATAAATGAATTTAAAATCAAAACACTTGTCCAAGTCGGACCATGAATACAACATTAGATTACTTGTCATCGATGATGAAAAACAACGACTACAGCAGACTTCTGGATGAAAATTCGAAACATTTTCCAATTTTTTTACATCTGAAATGTCATTTTGGCATTCATGTGATAAAACACAAGAAACCAATAGTTTCTGACCACATATGCATCCCAGGTTAGTCAGAATAGCAGATTTTTAGCAACAAGATTGATGTACCGTTTTAGAAGCAACAAAAGGAATCACTTTGTAAAGAGATTCCAACAGCTGTCAAAATGTTATTTTAACACTGAGCAGTAAAATACATCTATACTGTCGCAAACACATTCTTCCTAAATGTCAGCATTTAAAAGCCAACGAACAAGTAACAACTGCTAGGCTTAGAGGAACACCTGAACGCAATAATGATTTTGACCTTGAGACAAAGTTCACATGGAATTTTTCCAACACGGGACTAATATTTCATATGTTCCATTCCTATTAATGCTAAAAGTAATTTCCATTACAATTTAAGATGTAATATGTTGACTTAATTTGTTTATTTATTTTAATACAATATATATAAAAAAGTTAGAAAAAATAATTTATATGCATTATTTGAGTAGTTTAAAGGAATATACTTAAGAATCAGTCGTAAAATGTCATATCGGAAACCGTCCTGCGTGATGACCGACGACGTTATAAAGAGCTTGTAAAACTACCATTAAAGCTACTGTATTCCATCAAGATAGTTTACTGCTGTTCTCACTTGTCTCCTCATAGGTTATTTAGTTGAGACCACATTTTTGAAATCTTCACTCTCACACCTGGCTTTTTAAAAAAAATTTAAAATATATTTATTAGTTTATTTACTGAAATGTGGTTTCTCAAGGTGATTTAACGTTAACGTCACCAGTCAATGTTAGCTTAAATGCCTGACGGGGCCCTTTTGTTTACATGCTACACATTGCATTCTAAAACTGTCACTCTCTTTATGCACACTGATAATTTCACTCGTCTGCACTTACCAAACGTTTACAAATTCGAGCGTTCATGGATAACAGTCCTGTAGATGACATTTTTTAAGGAAGGAGATTGGAAGGCGCAGCAGTTCTGGCAACAGCTACAATTTTAGCTGCGATTAGGAAGACGTAAAAACAACAGCCAATCACAGTGAGAGGCGTACTCCTGACGTCATGGCTCTTTGTGCATTATGGGTGTTGTATTTTTATTGTCGATCGGATTGCTGTTCGTCTTAAAATTGTGATTATGTATGCCCCGAACATTTTCCTCTAAATTCAGACGCTTAAATAAAAAAAATGGACTCATATAAACTCATAAAAAAATTCTAATCATGTTTTATTTACCTTTTTTAACACATTTATTTATTGCTACTAATGTCGTAATAGTTCGGTATAGGTGTACAGGTACTGGTTTCCATTACCGAAAATAAATAAACGTTTATTCATAGCACAGACAATGTTAGGAAAAAAGAGATAAATAAACAAAGAAGTGTGTAAGTAAACAAGATTAAAAAAGAATACTATACAGAGGTGAATGAGTGTGGAATTTCAACATGATGATGTCTTTTGGCCCTGTAAAGTTTAGGCACAGCAGAGAAAATTAGTGCAGGAAAATGAAGAAAATGTGGTTCTTGAAACAGATGCGCTTTCCAACCCATAGCTCCTGTTAGCCTTACATTAGTTCAGCCCCACTAGAGGGAAGCATACCTCAGGTTGAAGGATCAGGCACACCAACATGTGGCTAGCACTGCTGCTAAGTTATTGTAAGAGGTGTATGATGAAACAGATTTATTTATAATGGATGTTCCTCACATGGAAACTCTTTTTAGACTGTTAAAGGATTCAAATGCAATTATAGCAAAATTACTTAACTTAAAAGAAGCCAAAAGTTATTCTCCTCCTCCCAATCAGGTCACGATTCCTCCTTTAAGTAGACTGTCTTCTCATCATCTTGACTCGACAGATTAAAAAAGAAGCTCACAACCTGTCCTTCTTGAGATGAGTCTGGCTGATTCTCTGAATACGTTGATGAGGAAGTGCTTGGTTACCAATGATATAAGACTGAAGATATAAGACTTTCTTTTTTTTAAATGTCGTTTCATGATGATTGACACAGTGAAACAATTCACATGAAAACAGGATAGTTTCTCAGCCAATGAATCAAAGCTTTACGATTTGTCCTTGCTGCAGATAAATGTAATCTGGCTAATCAACTGGATATTGGTGAGGAAGTTCCCTTCCTCACCACAAAAAAGCAGACAAAAAGAGCATTTTTAATTCTATTTTCCAACTATATACTTATTTAGAATTTGATTGCAGCAACAGGTTTCAACGTTGTCATAACAACTCCATGCTTTTAAACTAAGTCACTCCAACAGAGTTTTGTTTTTTTTAAACTTTATTTTAATTAAGGAGATAATCGCAGCAGTAAATCCTTCTAATTATTTACCCATGCCTTGGAAATGACCTCTATTTGAACACTTGAATCAGCGTCAACAGGTTGGTGTGAGGAGTAAATTGGGAGGAGACAGTGAACGCACCACGTGAGCCTCCAGCATCGCCGCCGGTCGTTCATGTCAGTGAACGGAGAAGTCCCGTCAGTGGGTTCCGCTGCCAGGAGACGGGGAGAGTTTTACCGGGAGCCCGAAAGCTATGCCAGCCTCTCGTGGAGCACTTCCACGAACATAAAGGTAAGAAACGTCGGGAAGCTGGACGGTAACGGAAGCAGGTGCGGCTCGAAGCGCCAACGTTGTGGGAGACTGAGGCTCCGCGCCCGCCTGACGCACCGGGACCTTAGAATAAATGTCCGCTCCGCTTTATGTTATATACACGGAGCTGCCTACTCAGTATTTTACTTTTCTGTATTTTCCTCCCTGCGAACCATTGATCAAGTATTTCTTTTCTAGGGTACTTGTTTCATATTATGTTTATCCTGCTGTCATTCCCATACAGCAGGGACTAAAGGGTTAAAACATAGAACCATTATTCTGAAGGAAAAAATGTCTTCAGGTTTTATTATGAAAAAATTTAAACATTGTTAAATAAAAATCAACCCTGCTTTCGTAAGTAATAACATGACCTGACTTCAGTCATCAAATTAAATCGATCCAGCAGTCATTTCACCTGAATCATGTTTGTGTTTAAATATGTGATCTAAACAAAAATCAGGTTGTCTTCAACAGTTTGAAAGAGTCTAATATACTTTGACTCAGTTGGTTAAAACATAATCAAACATCTAAGTTAAAAAATGCTAAAAAAAAATGATAAAATGCATAATGTACACGCATGACGTCACAGAAATAAGGTTATATATCCTCCTGCAGCCTGGCTGCATGTATGTGTCGCTCCATTATTCGGCTACAGGATGTCCTACCTGTTCCTTTCTCTCAGGTGAAGTTAGTCAGATGGTCAGTTTTGTGTGTAGTTTGTACTGATGTCTGTGAGCTCCTGCTGGACACGTTAAAGGTTCCATTGATTTTATTTTGAAGGATCACCCTGGCATTTTCTGATAAGTGCTGAACTTCAGAGGTGACATTTAACTGGAATAGAAGCATCATTTAGCAGATTGGCTGCTCGCCTATAGCCTCTCGTGTCCGTGACAGCAGAGGTGTCCACGGGTGTGTAATGAGACGATGTGTGAGACAGCAGATACACACTGCTGTGAGAATTTAATTATTCACACGATAAGGTTTTATTATTTTTCAGATATTATCCAAAAAATGTGATCATTCATGAGGCTTTGCAAGATTTTTCTGCTCTCCTTTTTTTTGGTGCCATTGATGCCACTGAAATGTAATTGTGTTATCTGAGAATTAATTAAAATGACAGGTAAATTAGGTATTTTGACGTATGTAAACATAATTATGTCAGAAGCAGTATTGGTAGATTTACAAATAATTTATTTATTCATTGGTAGTTAGAATGTTTCTTAAAGAAATGTAAACATATAAGGGGCCATCTCAATGATGGGGATGTTGGGTATGTATGTATGTTTGTGGGGGGGGGGGTGTTCAGGTGAAAGAGGGGCCCCTTTAGATTTTAAACCAGATCAAGGTGCAGTTTTTTTGTTGTTGTTTTTTTGCAGGTGAGCATCTGTTGACTCACACGTGAATCTCTTCATATACTTTAAACTGTTGGTGTCATATGATAAACATATATTATATATAAGACTCATATTTAGTACATTAGATATTATGATATCATTGTATGTATGTAAATGGAATGGATTCGTTATTCTAACTGAATTCAGATCATACTTACTTTAATACCGTTGAGCTCAGTTAATTTGTTTACGTCCATGGTTTAAGTCACTGATGATGTTGATGATGATGATGATGATGATGATGATGATGATATTAGTGATCAACATATACAGTATTAGAATCTTCTTTCTAATTCTTTCTAAGTGTAAATGTGTTTTCGGGATTTGGAGAATTCTGACAGGAATTTCTCCAGTTTCATTCATTTATTTATTTATTTATTTATTTTTACATTATTTAAAAAATATGAGTAATTTTTTGATAAAATGATCAGCAGATACATCCACTGTATGAAGGTAGCTGTGTTCACAGGTTGTTCCCAGTTTATCACGCAGCCTTTCTACACTGGTCAAAAACACGTGAGTCTGTCGAGAAGCTAAATCCAAGCGATCCACCGCTAAAGCTCACAGTCACTTATCCTGAAATGCATCTCCTCACACACACACACACACACACACACACACACACACACACACACACACACACACACACACACACACACACACACACACACACACACACACACACACACACACACACACACACACACACACACACACACACACACACATGTATGCAGGTAAACCAATGCTGCAGCATTGTATGCAGGCAGCGACATGTGTGCCTTCACATGTGCCACAGGACAAAGGGCCACACTACACCTCACATTTCTCTCACGTTTCCCCGCCATGGGTTGGTGCGGTACAGCTGACCCGACCCACCCGGTTCACCTCAGCCCATCCGTACACTAGATTTAAGGAAGTCAACACCTTTCACCTCTAGATTACCCCCCAAAGCCCCCATAATAACTGCTGGTGCTCATTCTGAACATTATAGGATGAGATACATCCCAAGTTTTTATTCAGCCATAGTTGAGTTTCATTCCTGGTGGAGGTGCAGCTACATCATGGAAAGCATTCACCAGCCTCTCTGTGAATGTGTGTGAGTGGGAGAGGAGAGTCACCGCCTGTGGGGGTCCGTTTTGTTTTCATTGGCTCCCTGCTCTATTGTGTGTCCGGGCCCGCCGGCTGCCTCTGCACATTTTGTTAACATTTTGTTGGTCTAAACTAGATTGTGGCCCTGAATCCGAGCGGCCTGCGTGCGTGAAGAATAAAAGGCACCACAAAAATGTTTCAGACCGAACTGTTAGTTAGCGATTTGTTGACTTTTCCTTGCTGTCATTGGTGTTACTCTTTACTCCACATGAAGTCACCCAGGACGGGGCGCACGAGTTAGAAGACTGGGTAATGAGTAGAGATGTTTTCTATAATGAGTCACGTCAAAAACAAAAAAGAAAGAAAAAAAAAAAGATTTCGTTGCAATCCTTGCTGTCATATCAGTGCTTTCAGCAGCTGTGTGTCTCATTGATGTTTCTGATCCTGAATATTGTATAACTGGTATCCCTGTCTGGGTTCATACTGAAGTTGAGAATGCTGCTCCTTCTAAGGTGACATTAGCTGGGCCGGGTGTCTCAGCCAGGTAATGGAAACCCCCGGCAGCGCCTGTCTGTTGCTGTCAGCCGTCCGTCTAGCGACTCCTCTCGGTCCGGCTCACCTTCGGCCCCACGCGGCCTCTCACCGTTCAGCCGCCTCCTCCTCCTGTATACCGTCGTCGCCCCCGCTTGGAGAAATCTGTGGGAAAAGGTGTGCGTATGAAGGATAGAAATGAGAGACGAGAATGGCTCAGTGATGTCAAATGGATTGTTAACTCAGAGTCAGGGTGATTAGAGAAGAAGAGAGACGGCTGAGGTCTCAGGGGGCGCCCTCTGAAATCTCACGGTGCATAATTCATTCAACCTGAAGCCACCTCCGATGTGGTGGCATTTAAAGATATAAACCCGGTGGTAATTCAAGAGTGTGTCAGGTAGTTAATCCAGTCATTCGTTGGAAACTCTTGTGCCTGATGTTTAAAGCATCCGCACCTGATAATCGAATCACTTCTTTCCAGGTTAAACCAGATGAGATGCTTTGAGACGGGACGTCTACATTGATAAGAATCATGGAAAATTCACCACATTGAGGACAGACGATCCGAGACGGTACCGACGAGGGTGTTCAATGATCCGGGTGTCGGGGTCAAACTATCGTTGAACTTTTATTTGATAATTTAATTACTTTGATTTATTCGGAGTTTGCTTTTTAGTTCTTTTAATTATTTGATTCTTCTCTAACTTACCAAAAAAACCCAACAACAATCCTTAGAAGGTAGATTTCATTTTATCCAAAATCCTCCTCCGTGCCGGTGTGTACTGATATCACAGGACAGCATCGTGTTGAAGAACTTTACAGCCATCCTTGGCTGCTAAGACCACAGCTCCTGCTTTAAACAGTTCCTGAGTGACTGTGCAGGACAAATGGAGGTAAACTGAATGAAAGAAGATCACTATACTTGAGGAACAGAGGAAGTGAGCAGCCTGGCATCATGCCCCCTGTGCTGTAAACTAAACCATGTGTTCAGCGGAGCTTGAACTGCTGCTGTCCAGATTGATTGTAATTTTGACCCAGTCCATACAAAAGGAACGGTCTGTACACCCCCCCGGGTCATCTTTCACCACCCTGTATCTTTGTTTGTGAACTTCTCAGAAGCAGATGAATTCCTCCACTAGTGACTCATCCAGCGTCGTTCACTTATGGACTCAGTTGCTTCACTCACATGCAGAACTGCTAAAAACACCGTGAGACAAACACGCTTCCAGAGCTCGTTTGTAGGACGAGAATCAGAAAAAAGAAAAAGAAAAAAAAAATCTATTAACTGTAAAAATCACTTTTAGGCAGCATTAAAATGAATCATGCAGGGAGAGACCGGAAAGCATAATAAAACATGAATAATGAAAAGCTAAATTTAAAAGTTTCACGTCCATCATCAGGATACAGTATTTTCCGCACTCTAAGGCGCACCTAAAAGCCTTTAATTTTCTTTAAAACCAACGGTGCGCCTTTAAATCCAGTGCGCCTTATATATGAAAACGTTTTAGAATGGGTCATTTGTTGATGGTGTTATAAACCAGGTTACACAATTTATTCCCTTGTAATGCTGCAGCAGCTCTTTAAGGTGTTTGGATGGAAACTCTTGTTCTCTCCACTGAGTCAGACGATCCGTTGTCCGCTCACTAACATAACTTTGTCCGTGACATGTTTTTAATTTGTTTAAACATTTGCAAAGCTGATACTTTCTGGAAAATTTCACGTAATAAAAACAACTTATCCAGGTCATTTTTTAACAAAACCTGGTCTGATTTACATTCTCTCACCATTTTGGGGACAAGATTTAAGGCCCTTCAAAATCGTTGTGTTGCTCCATTTAAAAATGCAATAAATTAATGATCTAAAATGTTTTGTTTAAGCTGGTAAAGCAGTTAATTTAGTTGAAATGACACATGAAATCCCAAATCTTCATCTGTGATTGTCTGCTGCCTCGGCAGGCCTGTCTGGTAAAAGGGAAAGACTAGTTGAACCAATGAATAAAGGAAGAAAGAAGTTACCACTGACAGCTATGAGTTACTCTGGCTCTGCTTTTATCTGTAGTTTTGACACAATCCTCCATCAGGCAGTAAAAATGTCTGATATTAAAAACCGGACGACTGCCTTTATTTCCACGTTAGCGGTTTGGCCCAGTTTATGTGTCAGCGAGCCGGTGTGACGATGCGATTGTGTCCCGGCGGATTCTCTTACACTCTGATTCTTCTGGGTTCATTGACAGGTCCGGAGCAGCAAGCCAAAACCTGATGTTACTTATTAAAGGCCAGGATCTCTTTCCTTTCTTTACGTTAACTGCAAACAGACGGACGCTTAGAGACTGTCTGCTGGCCTTGATTTGTGTGCAACCTTAGCTTTGTGCTGAATCGCCTGTGGAGAAAGCGTCATGTCATGATACACAAGTGTTGACAATGGCTGTGACATCTGAAGATATAGTGATTTTATCATGTTAATAATATGCATATGATAGTATTGTGACACTAGAGCACCTGATGATCGGTATTATTATTCATCCCCGGCCGACGATTAGAAAGAGAGCTGCTTTGGGATACGGATTACGTCCGTTCGTCTGTCTTTTATGTTTGGTTTCTGGACCATAACTCAAAACTGTCAGTGATTCCTGAAGTGGCGCCCTCTGCTGCTAGGAAACTTTCCTTGTTTGGATTGTTTTGTTTCCATGGTAACAAGTTGAACCATGATTCCTCTCAGAGGACAAGGATATAACTCGATTGATAGCAAATCAATCAATGGAATTATGATATTAACTCGACTGATGTTCACCTGTTTTCTAGAGTCTCGGTTCTTACTGCTTGTAATCCTTTTTGGATTTTAATTCCCCGTTTAACAACATGACGGACAATTTCTGGTATCAATTCAACCTAAACTGAATATTTTGGGGGTGGGTGGAAGCCACACAGACACGGGAGAACAAACGCACTCTGCATCCGGAGTCAAACCCGCAACCTTCTTACGCTAGAGAAGCAGTGGTGGTAACTGCGCCATGGTGCTGCCTTTCATATGCTAATTGTGGCTAAATTTAATGCAAATGTATTGGACAAAATTACATATGTATGACATTTTAAAATTAGGTTAGTAAAATTTTGTCAGTTGTGTGCTGAGTAGATGAAACAGTTTGTCTTTAGCATGAGGCTACATTGGATTGTTTTACACTGTTAAATGCACGCATTGATTGTCTGCCTGTGTAATTTATACACAACATGTTACTGGTTTACCTCTACATAGAGCTAACATCCTGGAAAGGTGATCTGAGTCAATCTGCTTGGGGGTTAATGTTTAGTGTAGTTTCCTCCAGACAGTGATGGATGGTGATTGAGGAAGGATTATAACACCGCCGTCTTTCTGGTCCCTGCTTCTGAATACACTCTCAAGCTGGGATGGGTTTTCTTTTTGCACAATAACATTCTCACTAGTTGATGTATTTCTAACAGGTGAAAACAAAGTGGGTAGCAGAGATTTTCTAGAGGCCGTCACAGATGCCTGACTTCATCCCAGATTAAACCGCTGGTGGGATTGGAAGGTTTTCTCTTGTTGGAATTGGCTAAGATTCCATAAATTGATGCCGGTGTCTGGACATGCGGCACATGTAGCAGCTAAGTGTCTATAAAGTTTGAATTAAGAGTTGGATCTTTTATCGGAAGAAATATATTTGTAATTTGTGCTGCTTTGAGCTACTTTAATGCTTCTTGTATGATCTTATTATTGCAAACAGGTGATAAATAGTGCAATTTGACTCCCACATTAAAATTAGGCTCAAAGCCAGCCACTGGGCGCTACCGCTCAGTTTGGTTAACACCCTTATTAGTGTAAGATAACCCCAGGCAATCACTTATTGGTGGTGCCGACAGACGGGGGCCCCATCGGTGGCAGCCAGGGGAAACGATCTGCCACCCAGCTCTCTGGTCCCGTGTGCCAACAGGACGAGGAGACCGGAGAGCTGTCGACACCCCCACCACAAAGGCTTTCAGAGCCTCAGCTCTGAACATCAATGTGAAGTAAAAGCTTCGCCTTTTAAAGTCATTTTCAGAAGCAACAGGTGGATGTTATGGTGCTCAGTGTCGCTGATGAGGTGTCATCTGATATTTAATCTAATCTGACGATTTATCTCCCATTTTATTGCGTTTCCTCCTCCGCTGAATGTGATGTTTACGGAGCTGCTCGTGGGTGACATGAAAGGAAGAGATATCCTTCTATATATAGGTGAATGCATTGATCAATAATGCATCCAGCTCTTCCAGCACCGGCGTCTTCATTATCTGGCACTCAAACGTCGCCCTATGTGTCACTCCTGTTATGAACGGATCCAGGAGTGACGCCAACGTTTCGGAAGAATCTTCATTTGAACGTTTTGCACCTCCTGTCGACTCAGAAGTCCAATGTAGACGACATGAAGTTTTGTGAGTCTGTTTCCTGTTTGTGAATGTTGAAGCACGTGTCCAGGACGTTTTGAGCGAGTGTTTTACCTGCGATGTTGAGTCAACATCAGGAACGGGACCGAACTGATCCACCACTTCCCACCCCCCACACTGAAATACCCTCATTTGTGGGGTCGTATAAAAGCAATATCCTGCCAGGACAGCGCTCCGTATGTTATCACCTCCGATCTTACGTCTCTTTATGTCGCCCCAATACGACCATCAAGGGAGTGTTTTGGGTGATCATGTTTTACCCGCCACCCCCCCCACACTACCAGCACCCACTGGTGTAAGGTGGCCCTCTGTCTGAGGTCCTGGTAACCATAGCAGGCCTTGGAAAGTGAAATGTGATGCGGACGGCCCTCTGGGCTGTGCTTCTGAATCACAACTCCATAATGAGCTGGCAGAGCTCCGGCGGCATCAAAGATGCAGCACCCCAGTATCTGTTTCAACTCACCATGCACAATAGAGCAGTGTCATCTCCGCCTGGGGGGGGTGGAGGTGGAGGTGGGCACAGGTGGAGGTTAGAACCCTCAACCACCCTCCCTGTGCTCACACCCACACATCCTCAGACCACCTCGCGTGAATGGCATATCTGATGCTGATGCAAATTATCTTATAGCATCCACTGTTTCTCATGTATACAAATCAAGAAGCGTGTTATAGAACCATTAAGAACATTTGGAAGGTCCCGCTACAGAAGGAGGCGGTCCAGCAGTGTGATCAATCTGCAAATGAACGTCCATTTTATTATTACTATAATAAATTACTATTTTGCTTTAAAGAAAGTTTAAGTCATTCAGTTAATCCAGATCTGCTTCAGAATCCACTCCCCTCTCTGCGACAGTTCACCCGCCTTAATGGGAATAACAACAAAAATCCCCAAAAGTAAGATGATGATACTAATTTAATTATTAATAGAGAAAACAAGCACATACTTTAGTTGGAAATAAAGTTTTAAAAGTTAAGGTTCTGTTCTTCAGTGGGAACTTTTCCAGGAAATGATGTCAGCGGGGATTTTGAAAAGGCTCTGTTGAGCTGTGTTTCTAGGGACCCCTCCAGAGGTTATTGAAGGTGTTCCAGGGGGTCCTCAGCTGGAAACAGTACACAGATTGAACACAGTAGCTGTATGAATGAATATCTTTATTAACAATGCACATTTCTGAAAGTATTTATTTCTAATCTTACATTCAAAACTGATATGAAAAAAAAGGAAATATTTTATTTTACATGTATGAATAATTATGTTTGTTTACAGAACTGTTGGTCTCTTGTGAGGCTTTTATGACATGTGATTGGATCACCTAGAACTGATGCTAACACACTTAGCTAAATGCTAATGTTTCTTACTAACATATCAAAAGGAGAGTGTCAGCATGCCGCAGAATGTATGGTGTTTGCGATATATAAACAGCGTCTTCACAAATCGTCCATGACTCTAAGAATTGATCGCAATCTTTTAAAAAGCTGTTGAGGTGTTTGAGGCTCAAAGCTTCACAGCGGGACAGAACCATTTATAAAAGAAAAAAGACCCTCAAACAGGACGGTGGTCTGACATTCTGTAACAGCCTCCATCCACTAATATGTCTTTGTGTCCCTCCAGGAGAATCCTCTGACCCAGCACCGACACCCAGGCCCCTACTGACTCAGAGACATCATGGGACCCCTCCCAGTTCGCCTTTCGCCCCTCGTCCTCTTCTCCCTCCTCCTCCTGGCCCACGCTTCCACCTCCTTCAGGCCGCAGGTGGTGGGGCGAACGTCCCACCCTGAACAGACCCAGACCTCTGGAAACACCACGGGGGATGGGAAGCGGACTTGTTCGGGCGTGGTGGTGTGCAGACCTGGAATCGTGCTGCCGGTGTGGCTCCCTCTCGACCCCCCGGTGGGGGAGCAGGCCGGGAGGGCGGTGGTCTACTTTATCTGTCTCATGTACATGTTCCTGGGTGTGTCCATCATCGCTGATCGCTTCATGGCGTCCATCGAGGTCATCACGTCTCAGGTATTATCAAAGCATTTCTACATAAGGAATGAAATCCATGTGAGGTGATCATGTCTAAAGTTCTCCCCTTGTAGGAGAAGGAGGTGACCATCACCAAACCCAACGGTGAAACCACAGTCACGACAGTGAGAGTCTGGAACGAGACTGTCTCCAACCTCACCCTCATGGCCCTGGGCTCCTCGGCTCCTGAGATCCTCCTTTCTGTCATTGAGGTACACAGGGTGTTTAGTTTAATCTACTATATATATGGATGATCTATATGTTCGTCATCACACACTCTACATATGTCAAACTCAAGGCCCGGGGGCCAAAAGTGGCCCGCCTCATCATTTTGCGTGGCCCGTGAGAGCATAAAAGGTCAGCCTGTCTAAGAATGAATAGGTCAATAGTGTGCTTTGAGCAAAAACTACATTTCCCACAATGCAGTAATGCAGCCCATTTTAACACTGAAAAAAACCCCATTTTGAACATAGTTAATATCCTAATTTGTGTTTGATGGTTTTTTTATTTATTCCCTTGGATAATGTGATCATTGATTGATGGACTTCTGTGGGTTTAGAAACCTGACAAATTAAAAAGGATTTAGGTTAAAACAGAGCAACAAAAAACATTTTTTCTGCGCAACTATAATGTCTAAAACTCGAATAATTAATAAATCCTTAGCATTAAGAAGTAGTTACATTTTTTTTACATTACATTGAGCTAAATTTAATACATTTATAAGTTACATCTGGACCTTTGAGGACAGCCATTATATGATGTGGCCCATTGATGAAAATGAGTCTGACACCCCTGATGTAGTCCAACACCTCCATCTGCGTGTGCAGCATATTTAATTACTTCTGTATCTTTACTCAGGCATAGCTGCTTCTCCAGAGACCTGTGACATATTTTGTCCCTTAAATGTCTGCAGGTCTGTGGGCACAACTTTGACGCTGGAGAGCTCGGTCCGGGCACCATAATAGGCAGCGCTGCCTTCAACATGTTTGTGATCATCGGTCTGTGTGTGTGGGTGATTCCTCACGGAGAGTCACGCAAGATCAAACACCTGCGAGTGTTTTTTATCACGGCTTTCTGGAGTATTTTTGCCTACATTTGGCTCTATCTCATACTGGCGGTCATCTCACCTGGGATTGTAGAGGTGTGTTTGGATGTTTGCCTATAAATATGTGATTAAAAAAAAGGTGTATGGAGCATGTGACACTTGTATTTCCCCACACATATCCTTGTATTGCCAGGTGTGGGAGGCTGTGGTGACGCTGGTTTATTTTCCGGTGTGTGTTATTTTGGCTTGGATCGCTGACCGTCGCCTACTCTTCTACAAATACATGCACAAGCGTTACCGTGCAAACAAGAGGCACGGCATCGTGGTGGAAATGGAGGGTGACCTGGCGCCCAAAGGCATCGACGTGATCATGGATGGAAAGTTGTCAGATGGCAGCTTGTGCCCTGGAAACTCCTCCAGCGTGACGGTGTCTGTGCAGACGGCCAACGAGCTGGACCAGAGTAAAGATGAGGTATGATCAGCAACACTCCTACCCATTCCCACTAGAAAAACTGAGATTTTTCTAACTGTAAAGTCATTTAATGGAAATTTAATGGAAGATCTGGGTTGATGAGCCTTGTAGGATTCAATCACAGCAGGAATCTGAGTTTTAACAGCAAGATGTTTATCAAGGGAAGCTTCGTAGTAGGAGTTCCCAAAGTTTACTAAAAAACATACCTGCCTGCTCTGCATAAAAGCTCTGACCTGTAAGAAAACTGATTTTGTAACTAGAAGCTGATCTGTGTTTTCTCATTCTGCTCTCGAATCGCGTCAAATGTTCCCTAGTGCTCAAGTAAAAATGTAAAATGAATGCCAGATAAGTCAGAGTTGGCTTAGGGAGTGGTTTTATTTTCGTTCTTGGATAGGTGGTCCACATCCTGAAGGACCTGAAGGAGAAACACCCAGACAAAGACCTGGACCAGCTGATCGAGATGGCGAACTACTCCGCTCTGGTCCACCAGAAGAAGAGTCGCGCCTTCTACCGCGTCCAAGCGACGCGTTTGATGATCGGGGCCGGGAACATTTTAAGGAAACACGCGGCCGAGCACTCACGTCGGGCAGGAAACCAGGAGGGGGACCTGGCCTCCTGCTCGCACATTAGCTTTGAAAGCGCCCAGTACCAGTGCACAGAGAACTGTGGCTCCATTAACCTGGGGGTGATCCTAGAGGGGGGTACGGGCCAAAACACCTTCTATGTGGACTATTGCACTGAAAATGGCTCCGCCAACGCCGGCTCAGACTACGAATACAGCAAAGGAACCCTAGTGTTTAAACCAGGAGAGACACACAAGGAGATCAAGGTGAGCGAGATGAAAACCGGTCAAGAATTTCTAAGCTTTTACACCAAAATGTGTGCATTTTTGCAGATTTGATTTTAAAAAAATGTTTTGTTTTGCCATTTAACATCAGAAACACGCTCAGAAATAATTATAAATTATTTTCTAATGAACTTTTCTAATGAAGTAAAATCAACAAAAACAGAATTAAAGAATAATTTAGAACCTGAATGTAAAGGATTTTTATTTCTATGAAGGCTCCATACTGTTATATGTAAGTGGTGTCTGATTAGAGTTGTGATTCTGATGCTTTTCAAGCATCTGCATTCAAATTCATTCAAATTCAAATTCAAAAAAACTTAATTTGTCCCCAAGATACAACTGAAAATTGAAAATTAAAAAAAAAGAAATCTCTCACCTGCACACTCCTCACTCTCCAGGTGACCATCTTGGATGATGACATCTTTGAGGAGGACGAGCATTTCTTTGTGCGTCTTCAGAACCTGAGGTTAGAGGAAGGTGGAAATGAAGGGACAGGAAGCCCACCCCTGGGTAGACTGGTAGAGCCGCTGGTTGCCACGGTCACCATCTTGGATGATGACCACGCTGGCATCTTCACCTTTGGCCAGCAGGTGCTGCGGGTGAGCGAGAGCACAGGAACGCTGACGGTGACCGTGGCGAGGAACTCGGGTTCTAGGGGAACCGTCGCCATCCCGTTCCACACGGAGGACGGCAGTGCCAAGGCTGGAGTGGATTACGAGGAGACCAGGGGGGAGCTGGAATTCACCAACGAACAGACCAGGTGGGGAGCAGTCGGAGGATGGAGACACAGGTTCCCCTTGTTCCCGTCATTTATTGTCATGAGTCAAAAATAAGATAGAAGACAATAAGAGCATCTTGCTATAGATTTAAATGGAGTTATAGTAATTATTATATTATATTATTTAAATTATGCTAATATTATATTATATTATATTATATTATATTATATTATATTATATTATATTATATTATATTATATTATATTATATTATATTATATTATATTATATTATATTATATTATATTATATCAATATTATGGTAAATAATTATTTAAACCAGCTGTCTATACAATCCTGTGTATAATCTCCATATAACTCCACGTTTGGCTGCTGCCCAGAGCCTCCATCATTCAACAGAGGGAGCTCTACCGAAGCTAATCTCCTCTGGCAGCATGTATACATGCTGGAGCGTCCACTTCCCATAGGGGGGGGGGGTGCTAATTCAGTACAGTTAATATTTCATCTTAAAGTGAGCATCCGTTATCTGTTGGTGAGGAGAATGCTGCCACATTGTTTTTCGTTTTAAGATCCAGAAATGATGAGGACAGAATTGATCATTTCTGGGTGAGTTGCTTGAATAAAAAAAAAAAAAAAAAATTTACACAAAAGCATCGAATGCTTTCTCCTCCATCTCAAACCCTCAGTACATTTAGGAAAGGAGCCCCGGAACCTCGCTGAAACTTAACTATAGGAGGCAGAATTACTTTACCTGACTGCTTGACAGTTTAAGATAATCCTGCACCGCCCCCCCACCCCCTGATCAGGTGTGGGAACCTCATGTAAGCTAGCAGATCATTTTCCCATTAAATTTGCAGGTTATATAAGGTGTGTTTGCACGTGGACTAATTGTACAGTTAGTGAAAAACTGTTATGTAACAGGACCTGTCAACACATGCAACGCGGTAGATGTTGAGTGTCTGTGACTGGAGCCTTATTATTTAATTTACTTTCTTATTTATCTGATGCTAAACCTCCAAACAGACAGGAAACCAAACGTACGTTGGCACAAGGCATTTATTTTAACGGTATTTTTTGGCTAACTGAGGAGCGAGAGCAGAGTGTGTTCAAGCCTGAATTATTTAAAAGTCCATTGTTATTAATTATTTAAGTCACTTCAATTTATGATGTGATTTAGGGGGAAGAACTTTCAGATGTAGAGGTTTACAGTACGTATTTGCGCGCCATATTGCTCACCGTGTTCGACGGCGCTTGGTTCTTTGTTGTAAAAAATAAAAATATGTGTTTGTGTGTGTGTTTGCATATTTCCAGTCAGGTTTTAAAAGTGCACATTATAAATGTGGAGGAGTACGAGAAGCAAGAAAACTTCTTCATCGTGCTCGAGGACCCCAAGTGGTTGAAGCGAGGACTATCCGGTGAGTGTGTGACTGCAGATAAATCAGTGTTTTCACGTTTATCTTGATAAATTATGAGATGATAATGAAAGAAATAGAAACGGAAATGAACATTTAAGATGGTAACTCTAACCCAGCATCAAATATCAAACAATAACAGGAATCCATCACGTGCAAAGAGGAATTAGCCGGATTAGTTTCATGCATACGGAAGTGTGTTTGTGCAGAGAAACACACACTGTGCATTAACCACTCTATCCCAACAGAGATGTTGTATTGAAATCATGTCTGTCTGTGTTTGCAGCACTGCTTCTAAACCAGGGTAAGAAGGTTTGGGTGATCTGTGGGGATTATCGGTGCTGTGTGCGGCATTTTTGAACGCTAAAATATTGTGAAATTATAATGTTAAAAGAACTTGATCTCACACTGCCTGAAGTTGATTTTTCTATTTAATTTCATAAAAAGGATTCTGCTTCTTGTCTTTTTGGCTTCCTTACATGCATTTGTTTTTTGAGGACAGGACCATTAACTGACTGGAGTCCTGCTCCACTTAGGTTGGGGTGTGCTCCCAATAACGGCAGTGTTAGGCCCACTGGAGTGGGGGGTTTAAATGTGGGACTCATCCACTGAGCTTCTGCTGTGAGCTGAAGATCTCAGGACTTTTCATTATTTACCAGGAATCATACATAATTAAAACCAATAATATGATTATATGTCTCCTAACTCTGCTTCTCCTATGATGGTAAACCTTTTTTTTGTAACTACACATCATCCGTCTCCTCAGATAGGAAGATTAACGTTAAGATTATGGCGGTTTCTTTCTCACAAAGTGAGGTCGGTGTTGGGTTTGAGTAAAAACATACATTTTTTTCCACTCCACCTAAATATGGAAGCAGCGATCTCCCTAAATGCTTCACACAGCACCTTTATAAAGGTCATGCTTTGGAGGTGTGTGCAGTGTGGGATGCTATTTCACGTGTGGGTTTCTATACTTTACACTATGTGTGTTGTGCAAACGGTGCAATAAATCAATAGTTTTGCCAATAAAATGTTTTTGCTCCATCACAGGCAACCCCAGCCCCGAGGAAGAGGAGGCGAGGAGGATCTCCGAGATGGGTAAACCCATCCTGGGGGAGCACAGCAGGCTGGAGGTCATCATAGAGGAGTCCTGTGAGTTTAAGGTGTGTGAACTCAACAGGAAACGTGACCAAAAACACAAAAGGGGTTGTGGTAGTCGCAGATTTGCATTATGTTCATGTCTTTTTATTTATTAACCATTTTGAATCCTTTCTACGCATCAGACTCCAAACGGAGTTCTAGACCAGGTACAGTTTTGTCGGCAGCATGCTGTGTGTGATCAGACCTTTCTCATTCCATTTCCTCAAACTCTCAAAAAAATCACATTACTTTCATCTTGATTTTAGACGAGGAAGTGTGTGTATCCGTGTTTGCTTGGTGTGAAACGTTTGGGTCAGTTGATTCGAAATTTACTTCACATTCTGCAACAAACATTTGAATATGATGAACAGCCTCTCCAGAGACTGCAGAAAAGGAAGAATAAATTCAAACATTTCAAGTCAAAGTGCCCCAAATTTCACTCCTTTGCTCATGTGTGGAACAGATCTGTTGTATTATGTGACAAAAACATGGAATATGAGCATTTTAATCCTAATTTAGCCCCTTAAATCACCACCATTTGTCTTATTGGAGGGTCCAGGGTTTGGTCCCAATCTGCTGATGATGCTAGCTTCAGATTCAATGCTGCACTGAGGTCAAAGGTTACATTCAATCATGAGTTGATGACACTAATGTAAAAAATATTGAATGTGTTCCAGAACACAGTGGACAAACTCCTCAAGGACACAAATCTGGCTTCAGTGATTGGGACTCACTCGTGGAGAGAGCAGTTCATTGAGGCCGTAACAGTCAGTGCAGGTCAGTGGCTCTTTGTGTGTGTCCGTTAGCTTTGTGTGTGGGTGACATGTTGGAAAGAATTTGGTTTTTACTTGGTCTTTTACTATCAACTCTGATGTTTCTGTGTTTTTTTTACTCGCGGTTGATGTTTAATGTTTGCTCAGATTTACGTGAAGTTGAGATTTCATGTTTAGGTTTGAAGCAGTTGAAGAAATGAAATTACCCAGAAAGCTAAATGCTACCAAGACCAACTCTTATGTCAGGAAACATGCAGTTTAATTTGTCCTCTCTGTGTCTCCTTTGAACAGGTGATGAAGAGGAGGGACAAGAGCGAATGCCAAACTGCTTTGACTATTTCATGCACATATTGTCCATTTTCTGGAAGATTCTGTTCGCTTTCATCCCACCAACGGAGTATTGGAACGGCTGGGCGTGCTTCATAGTGTCAATCACCGTTATTGGTTTCTTAACGGCCATTATCGGAGACCTAGCTTCCCATTTCGGGTGCACCGTGGGTCTCAGAGACACCGTCACCGCGGTGGTCTTTGTCGCTCTGGGGACGTCGCTGCCTGGTGAGTCTCTGCTCTGTTTTTAAACAGTATTTTAACAGTTTATCCACATGAATGACCCACATATGTCTCCCCCCAGACACGTTTGCCAGTAAAGTGGCTGCCACTCAGGACCAGTATGCAGACGCATGTGTGGGAAATGTGACAGGCAGCAACGCAGTAAATGTGTTTCTGGGCATCGGGGTGGCCTGGTCTGTGGCTGCCGTTTACTGGAAGGTCAAAGGTAAGGTCTTCCGCGTGGAACCCGGCTCGCTGGCCTTCTCCGTCACACTCTTCACCATTTTCGCCTTCTTCTCCATGGGAGTGCTAATGCTGCGCCGGAGGCCGTCCATAGGCGGGGAGCTGGGAGGCCCGCGGATCCCCAGGATCCTCACCTCACTGCTTTTCTTTGGACTCTGGTTTCTGTACATCCTCTTCTCAAGCTTGGAGGCCTATTGCCATATACAAGGCTTCTGAGAGAGCACGGCTGAGGAGATGAAAGACTGCACAGCAACAGAAACACTCATCAGCAGGACATTTACCTCTACAGTACTGTTACAGTTATTATCACTGACAAGACCTACTTGACAACTGCTGCCATGGTTCATAAAAAATGTAGAGACTCTTTCTGTAAATGTGAGCTCGATGTCTGATAGCTCATAATCCGGATTAAAAATTTGGTCTTGTTTCTCCTTTCTTTAACCCATTAATAACCCATAATCAGGTATGTTCGACCGGTTGCACTAATAAAGCCGCACAAATAAAAAAAGCACTGCTGCTCTGGTTATCTACATTTTTTGAGGACCGATTTACATCAACAGTTAAACTGTAAAGCAGAAGCAGATTATCTTGGTGTACATTATTGTCTGGAACTGACAGGAAATTAAAAGAGTATGGTGACGATACAGTTTAGGACATAATCTGGTATGTTTAATATCTCTCTTGATGAGCTGTCTCTCTGTTGAGGTATTTGGCACAGTGCACAATTTATTGTATTGTAATACAACCACTGAATTTGATCTAACTTTAATATTGTGTATAAAAGTATAATTAACACGAACAGTGGTCCTTTAATGAGCTTTGGAATGAAACAAAAATACTACCTAATATCTGCCATTAAGTGTTTCTATTTAATTTTTTTTGATTCATTTACCCCTTGAATCTTACGTTTATTTGTTAATGGCGTTATGTTATGTATTTGTAATTTAATGTATCTGATCTGAAATGAAAAAATAATATATTGTAATTTATTTTAAGTTGTTATACCGGTAATTACAATTAAATTGTAACTGAGTCTGTTTTCATTGTATCACTCATTAATTTAGGAGAAGGTGTACTGAAGTTAAAACAATATTTATTTATTCTGGTTTTCTTAAATTCTTTACGTCAAATACAATGAACCACGGTGGACAAACAAATTGTAAATTCTACAATTAAGGAGCGCTTGAACCCGCCTCTTTGACGTCATAGAGAACGCAATTGATTGACATCGTGTGTGACGTCTGTGTTACGTTCACCGCCCATAACTGAAAATAAATATTTTGATCGACCTGTTTGTAAATAAGTGAATGTAAATTGCGGTAAAATTATTGAATGATATTTGGACTAAATAAGCTTCATTTCTACACAGATATTCTCAAAATATGAATAATTACGTCTTTTTCTTTTAAATCAATGCGTCTTCGCAGTTTCCTATTTCTGTTTATGGTTACTGAGAACATAATCGTCAAAACTTTGAATAAGTTTAGGAATTTCCTACACATCCTGAATGCAGCAATAACCCGGCACAGGGGACAGGACAACATGGCTGCAGCTGCGGGGCGATACTACGGAGAAGGCGGCAGAGCAACGAAAAGACAGAAAACCGAGGACGGAGGAATGACAACGGTAATAGTTAACTGTTTTCCTTGGACGTCTATCCTTCGTGGTGCTAAAATTTGCCAATTTTAGCCGAGTTTTGGGAGCCGAGAAGGGTTTCCTAACGGCCAAATCATCTCACGTCAGCGGCAGGTTGGACTCAAGGTTTACCGTTAGCTTAGAACAGCGTCACAGCTGCCGCGGAGTTTGTCGAATATCGAACAAGTACTGAACAATTAATTCATGTATATTCATTTGCCGATTAAAACACGTTTCAGCTAATTGGAAAAGTTTCAAATTAGCATTAATAGGCGTGTGCTGTGTCGTACCAACGCTCGGCGTTCATGCTAGTTACCGTTCGAGCGATGGCCATCTAACGGTCATCTTTTGGAGGCTGCCGCCGCTCGTCTTCTCCCCGCTGCGCCATCCTTCTCCTCCAGTACGGATTACATTATATTTACTACCCTTCAAACATCCTGCATGTTTCAGGAGAACTACGATGACCCTCATAAACCTCTACCCTCCCCGGTGGTGCACATCAGGGGCTTGGCTGACGGGATCATGGAGGCTGATCTGGTGGAGGCCCTGCAGGAGTTCGGAGCCATCAGGTAATAACAGAGTAATAGTATTATTATTCTTTTCTTGTGTATTCGTGTGTCACATTTTTTATTTACACACATCCAGATTATGATTTTTTATTAATATTCTCTATTCCTTTTTTGAAATATTTACAGTTATATGGTGTTGATGCCCAAGAAGCGCCAGGCCCTGGTGGAGTACGAGGACATGAACGGCTCCTGTAATGCTGTTACGTACGCAGCAGACAACCAGGTTTACATTGCAGGACACCCCGCCTTCATCAATTATTCCACCAGCCAGAAGATCTCCCGGCCAGGGGACTCAGACGACACCAGGACCGTCAACAACGTGCTGCTGCTCACCATCATAAACCCCATCTATCCCATCACCACGGTAAAGTGATTGTGAAATGGAACCCAACGTGGTACTTCAGTTAAAAAATGCATGATGAACTTTGGCTGGTGAACACCTCCAAAATGTGTGATTTGCTGACTTAAGAAAAACAACATTGTTTTAAATAATGTCTTGCAAAAACTACACACGTCTGTCTTGGATGTATAGCATTGAAACCTACCATTTAGTTTTTGTTAAAATGTTTGCAAACTGATACCAATTTTTACGGCAGTCAGATCATGATGCATTGTGAAATTATGATTAAGCTTCCCATGAACTCATCTGAGTGCTTCTGCAGGATGTGCTCTACACCATCTGTAACAACTGTGGTCCGGTACAGAGGATCGTCATCTTCAGGAAGAATGGTGTTCAGGCTATGGTGGAATATCCTTTCCAATGATCCCAATTTTATTTCTCATATTGCTGCTGTTATTGTTCAGCTACACAATAACTGTATAACCAGATATCTCCTTAACTTGTTGCTCTTACATTTGATTCAGTCCAAAGTGCCCAACGGGCCAAAGCCTCTCTGAATGGGGCAGACATCTATTCAGGCTGCTGCACACTAAAGATTGAATATGCCAAGGTGAGTTTGGGACCAGTCAGCTGCTTTGCATGTTGAGTTACCATCAGATGCTAACAGAAGAAAAGTGTTTTTTGATTGTTGCGATGTAATCCTGTTCATAGCCAGCGCGCCTCAATGTCTTCAAGAACGACCAGGATACATGGGACTATACAAACCCAAACCTCAGTGGCCAAGGTAACATCCAGTCCCCCATCCCTCTGTCCCTCATTTTTCTTCCTCTTCTCCTCTCATGCCACTGAATGGGATTGTCAGGGTTGTCTCCCTCTGTGGGTATTTCCTTTTGATCACAGACAACAGATGTTTGTTTTTTACACCGTTCACCATGCTGCTCAGCTGTTTAGAGCCAGCATTCCTCTGTTGCCTTTACAGTCTTCATGCATTGTCCTCAACCACACAGCAGACTCAAAGTAAGGGCATGAGGAGCAACCTCGAGGGCAGCCAACCTCAATGACAGGCCCATGCATGTGAAAAGCTCAGCGCACCGTCACAGACGCAGGTGCATCATTCTTCACATAGGTTCACACCCCCCCGTAGAGCATGTCACAGCTGCACAACCTCACATCCCAGCCAACGCTAGTCCAACAAACACTACAGTGACGTCACCTGCTAGCATTCCTTTAAGCATAGTGGAGATTTTATGAAGCCTTTCTTTGATGGATCAATGGTCAAGTCAGCAGATTTACTTGTTGTGACGAGTAGGCCTTCCTCTTATTGACGGTCCCATGAAACTATTTCTGATTTTAAACCTTGTCCTGGGTTTTAATGTGCTGTGAGAGTATTTGTGCATGACGATTGGACCTGGAGGGTAGGAGGATTATAAAGACTCCAGAATACTGAATATGATGTAAGTGAATTTTTATTGGATGGTTGGTTTTTGCATCCATCCAATAAAATATATGCTCCAAATACATGAGTTTTTTTAAACATTTGAAAAAAACAGTGTGTATATGTATTTTTTATCACAATTTAAATACAAGCATTACGAGTAATAGATTTGAACCAGAAGAATTTTTCATAATTGAAGCCTTGTTTACTTGCTCTAGGTGGGCCTGTTGTGTCTTTATTGCACCTGACCGTCCGGGAAAACCCCTGTAAATACGGGGCAGTTATTATTCAGCGGTGCCAGCAACAGAGCTAGGAAGCTAGCCGGCAAGGTGTCAGTCAGGAATGAGATGCCATATGTTGACAGTGTTATGTGTGTGATATGTATATATAAAACAGTTCATAGCAGAAGAGGATAATTATGATCAGAAGTCTTCAAATTGTGGAGACGGCACAAGGTCTTTGAGTAGAGGATGAGATCAGTAGCTGTGTAAAAGGAAAGGTAAATGAGTTTTGATGTGTTACTTTGTCAGTTACAGAGCTCAGCACAGACGTGTCTGATGCGTGTAACCTGGCACATTCTCAAAAGTCACACCTTGGCGTGGCGTTGTGCCCCTACCGTTTTGCTCAGTGTAAACAAACCAAGGCGCCGTAGCGTGGCCCTTGTTGTGGTGCAATCGCTCTGCGAAATGGGATAATGTTCGTGTTCTGAGACTCGGTGCAGGACAGATAGGGCGAACTTTTATAACAAATAGATCTAAAATCATTTTTGTTTGCAGAGATACAACAAAGAACAAACAAAACCACATTTACAAGTGAAGATCACGCCAACATTTTGATTCCGTGAGGTGACCGATTTTCAAAATACATTTATGTATGAGATGCTGCCTGTTGCACGGAGACAGATTTCAGCATAGCTGGAAAACTGACATTTATTAACACTGAACATACTTAGAATCTGGAGAAAACCATACTGCATGTGGTGATATTTCAGATTCTGGGTCATCAGCTTTGGAATTTGTGATTTTTATTTTTATTTTTTTAAAACATAAGTAAATCCATTACTTCAGTGTGTTTGTATGGAGGACGTGTTTTATCTATTTTTTTACGACAAACACTACAATGATGTTTGTGTAGAATGTCATTCAAGTCATGGCAGCTTTAATTTCTAAGCCATTGGACTTCGTTTTAAGGTTTGTTTGGTAACGCCTTTTAGAGGTGAAACATCTTCAAACTTTAAAATGAGGTGTGGCTTCTTTCTAGAATGACTGTTTAACCATGTAGCTGATGTTCTTGTATACAAGCAGGACCACAACATGTACATGTGAAAGTTCCATACAGGTTTCTGACAACTTTGTTGCCATTCTAAAGTTCGTGCTGCCTTACCCACCAGAGGTACTCCTTGTGTCCTCACTGCGCCAACTCATACAGGCTTACGTCAACCTATAAGCAGACACAGCGGCTGCTATAACAGCATCCACTGCCACAACTCATGTAACTCTGCACTGTGGTGTACATTGGACACAGTGGGGCAAAAAAACAACAACAACACCGGAACACAACCTCAACTCAGAGTTCATCATCACCCCTATCTCCACCAGCTGACATGGAGTCCATTTACGTTTTGGTGGTGGACAGCATCCACCATTTACTCCAAGGCCATGCGAACAGACACCTCGCATATCCGCCACAGACTGACGTTGATAGATTGCTAAGCATCTACCTCCACCACCACCACCACCTCCACCTCCACCGCTAAACCAGTACAGCACATCTCATCTGCAGAACCCTGAGGAATCGCCACTGTTTTTTTGTTTTTTTTGACTTGACACAACACATTTGATGGTGAGGGCGGGAGTCAGGCGGCCACGCCCCCCCCCCCCCCTTCCAGCCCTTTGGATGTACCTGCCATAACACAGCCACAGGAAGCAACAGAGGAGATTTCAGACACACTCAGCCGGGCCCAGGGAACAGATGATACCACACACTGGGACAGTAAACATCAGACGCTAATACCCGCTTGACTCCACCTTCCTGAGCCTGAACAAAACATGACATCATAACGACTGAACTTCACCTTGGCAACACACCGCTGAACGCCATGACAGCACATCGTCACACAGATATTCCAGATGACTTAACTGTCGAGCACTAGATGCCTTTTCCACTTTGCAAGTGGCTGAGAGCTATTAACGCAAATACAGCAAGCATCACGTGAGCATCCATTTTTACACCAGAAGAAATATCCACGGGGGGGGGGGTGCTACGAAGACACAAGCATCCAGACACCTGTCAAGCATACAAGCACAGATGCAAACATAAAATTCCTGTCCTAGAACTTTCTACATTCATGGACTCGGGTGTTCTGTTTTTCCCTGTACCTTCCTCCCTATCCTAACCCCCCCCACCCTCTCCTTCTTGTCTGTGCAGTTTTTGTGTTGTTTCTACATTGCTTTCATTTTCCCTTTTTTTGCACTGGCCCATAGTGACGCCTTTAACGCCTCCCGTGTGATGCAGGTTTGGCTCAGTGTGTCTGTGGACAGACAGCCCACTCTCAAACGGTGCAAATGTCCTGCTTTGTGGTCAGAGCACGGTAAGCTGGAAATGAGCCTTTAATAGTGACCCTTAAAAAGGAACCAACGGCAAGTCAAAACCAAGCGTGGATGCGTGGATGCACTTTTTCTCTCTGTGGTGGAGATACAATGGATGAAAGAAGGAAGAAAGGACTGAAGAGGGAGAATGAGTTGAGGCTGGAAGTCAAGAGGTTGGCTGGTAATCCTGGCTGAAGACTGCCCCCTACCTGCCCACTGTGTCCCTTGCTTCATGTGTGGTGCTGTAAGTACTTGACAGAAAATAAATGAATAATCTGACAAGTTGAAAGTTCTTGTGCGCCTCGAACGGCATGACTTTTGTTTTGCACCTTCGTGTTCATACGACATGACGTAGGCCAATAGGAACTCTGTGTCATCAACACGCCTTCTCTTGACAACGTGTGAGTTAAAAGTTACCGTCAGATTGTTCCAACTGCTTGCTGATTACACAACCTCATTTTTTATTACCAAGAATCTTTGTATCCAGCGACGTAGGTTGGATTTCATTTGACTTTTTTTTTTTCTACATTAAGAGTTTTTGTTTCGGTGCTAGCTGTTGTTGGTTTTTTGTGGTAAAATTTATGACAACAACAACCTGACAATATTTGTTTATATGCTCCTAATGGGATTAAGCAGATTAGTTTTCATTTATGTAAACTCTGTGTTTAATTCTCAGATTGTTGCTGTATGTGTGATGCATGGTTCACATGCACAATGGGTTTGTGATGATTGTAATCAAAATCACAATCGGTGGCCAGGCCAGTCGACTCTTCTCTGCCCATGTATTACCTAAATGCTGTTGCCTTCAGTGACATCATTCAATTATTATAACACTTCAACACACATTCCTGACAAGAAGCCTCTGATTTCAGCTCACTGTCCACCTTTAACACACTTTTCCCTTTGTTCACATCGCTGTACCTACTTGTGAGAATTATGGTACAGGTGCATATGTTTCATGTAGCAGATATGAAATAGCTACCATCATGGATCATCGTCACAGATGTGACGTGCGCAGTTTGTTTTTAAGCAGAGCTTGACTGGAAGAAGTGATTTTGTGACAATTAAAGCAAAAAGGTTGGCAAAATGGCAAAAAAACCATGAATGGATCAATCACATGTTGCTCAGTATGCTCACCCAGGTCCCTCAAGGCGGTTTAATTCTAACCAGACTTATAATGGTGGGATTAAAGGAAAGGCAAAAAACAAATCTTTCATGGTAATTAATTGTTTGACACTTGTCTTAAATTCTAAGATTGTATCAGACCGCTGTAGTTCTACTGGAGGCCCACTAGAGTGTATGACAAACATGTTCTTACACTACATTAGTTGAGGTGAGGTGTTTGGGAAACATCATAAGAAGCTTTTATGATTTCATTCTTTCCATTTGACTTCTTGATTAATTAGTGTAGATGGACAGTTAGGACTTTTACAAACATTCAAGCTACCTCTTATGGGCCAATGGGATTAGTTAACAGTTTAATATCTGTAGAATTCTATATATCCATCGGGACTGGCCCCCACTAAGTGTGGGGTTGTACCGTTACAGAGGACGTCAGTATTTACCTCTGACTGATTTAAGCTAACTTCAACCTGCGGTTCGGTTCTCATGTTCTCCCTTCACAATGTAATCCGGTCAGTTCTGATGTCTATTCTCTTCTGATGTTCCACCTGTGTCTCATCTGGTCTGTAGTAACTGTATAGTTCTCATAGTTTTCAATAAAACATGCTAAGATTCAAATGTTCCATTATAGCATCGATCAATATTTCCTGTCTGATGTCCGATGTTTTTATTCCATGATTTCCTAGGATGTAAAGAGGTTTTTTTTGTTTTTGTTTTTTTTAATTTTTATGCTGCTTTGCTAGAATTCTTCTTCCATGTTAATTTGGATTTGACGTGTGTGTATGTGTACCTGCACAGATGCTGATGGTGAAGGCAATTGGAACAATTCACAAGGTGTGTGTGTGTGTTTGTACTAGGATGGCTGATAGTAGGAGCTCTATTTCAAAATCACTGTTAAAAATCTCCATTATGGCATGTGTTCAAAAGAGCCTGCAGCTTTTTCTTAACGCTTTAAGATGTGAGGTGGCTGTTTTGCATGTCTGTCACAAGCCTGCCCCTTAGCACGTGCTAGCCCTCGTCATGTATCTGCCTGACAGCTTTGGAAAGGTCGTCGTTTGATAAGGAACTTTTTATTTCATCATTTTAGATCCGAATGCCAATCCCAACAAACGCCAGAGGCAGCCCGCCCTTCTTGGAGACCACCCTCCAGATTATGGTAAATATTTAGAGAAGAAACTGATCTGGATCGCATTCCAATATATATAATATACATATATGGACTTTTTTTTTTTTTTTTAAATTAAGGTGGGCCTCAAGCAGGATACCACAGCTACAATGATGAGAGTTACGGCCCCCCTCCTCCCCATCGCATGGGGCCTGGGATGGGTGGGCGTGGTCGGGGTAGCCAGCGCTACGGGCCTGGTTATGGACCGCCGCCTCCTGAATACGGCCCTCATGCTGACTCCCCAGTCCTCATGGTGTACGGCCTGGAACCCACCAAGATCAACGCCGACAAAGTCTTTAACATGTTCTGTCTCTACGGCAACGTAGAGAGGGTAAGTGAATCACCTTCAACAAACGCTTCCTGTAGAGACTCAGTCTTTTAAGCGGGCCTTCTTTACATGATCAAAAAATGACGTTAAACCACCTCACCGTTGGTCATAAGAGTACGGTATTTTCTGCACTATAAGGTGCCCTGGATTAATCACCCATTTTTAAAAAAAATCACATATAAGGCGCACTGGATTGAGGTTACAGCTGAGAGTTGAGAACTCATCTGAGAACTCAATGAATGGCTTATTTTAAAAATGTTTTCACATGAAAAGTGCACTGGATTATAAGACGCACTGTCAGTTTTTGAGAATATTAAGGGCTTTGAGGTGCGCCTTATAGTGTGGAAAATACTGTAAATTAGTTGTTTTATCAGCTGGAGGTTTCTGTCTTTCCTCAGATTAAGTTCATGAAGAGTAAACCTGGAGCGGCGATGGTGGAGATGGGAGACTGTTACTCTGTGGACCGAGCCATCACTCACCTCAACAACAACTTTCTGTTTGGTCAGAAACTCAATGTTTGGTAAGAACAGCCGTGACCATGAAGTATCGAGTGTTTACCTTCATTGTGTCAGCAGTTTCTGTAATTGCCGTCACTGCAAGGAGGGACACAAAAGTTTGGCACTAGTCTTTAAAGAAAAAGAAAAAAGATTCAAAAGCTAGAGCTAAAGATTCAAACCTCTTCCCCGGCAGTGTATCCAAACAGCAGGCTATTGTCCCCGGTCAGTGTTACCAGTTAGAGGACAACAGCAGCAGCTTCAAAGATTTCCACGGATCCCGCAACAATCGCTTCACGTCCCCTGAGCAGGCGGCCAAGAACAGAATCCAGCACCCCAGCAACGTCCTGCACTTCTTCAATGCACAGCCTGACATCTCTGTAGAAATCTTCAACCAGGTAAGAGAGGCATCCAGCTTCCCTCCCACAAACCTCAGCTTCAAATTCTAACTGGAAACTGGTGTTACTTTCCAGGTTTGTGAGGAACTTGGAATTAAGAGCCCTGCAAGTGTGAAACTTTTTACCGGAAAGAGTGAGTAAAGAGATCTACAGCCTGGTCTGTGTTTTGATGGTTGTTCTGATACAGAACTCTGCTTGTGTCACTGCTTTGACTTACAGTCGACTAGTAACTGTTCTGGTCACCTAATCACTTGTCTTGGTTTCTCACAGGTGAGCGAAGTGCATCTGGTCTTCTGGAATGGGAATCCATTAATGATGCCATGGAGGCTCTTGCCATGATGAACCATTTCCAGATGAAAAACCCCAGTATGTTCCTATCTCATTCCCAACATAGGTTTTAAACCTGGCCCTGCATCCTTTAGGATAGAGTTGTCTTTTATTATGTTTGTTCTAATCCATGTTATCTCTCTCTGTTCTCTTACAGGCGGGTCTTATCCTTACACACTGAAATTGTGTTTCTCAACCACACACCACGCCAATTAAAAACTCTATCCTCAAGCTATTTGTAGCATTTTATGTCATTTCATAGAATATATTGTAGTTCTGTCACGACCCAATAAACATTCAGTATTGATAAAAAAATTTAAGATTAATGTGCTTTAAATTATGTCACCTACAGTCAGATTTTGTATCATTTGCTGTTCTTTTACCATGTTTATTTTTTAATCACTTTCTTATTTTTATGTTTGTGTTACTAAATTTTAATAAATTCCTTTACCCTTCAATAATATTGAAATGTAAATCAGATTTTGTTTTTTCAAGTGAAGTCATTATGAAAATAATTTCAATGTTGATATAACCAGGGATTAAATGTTCAGACTGTTTGTATGTTATTCATCATTTGTTAACCCTTGACAGGGACAGGTTCATGTTATTTCTTGATCAAATAAAATACATTTATTGGCAAGTTCTTAGAGTGAAAAGCAGTAGTTTTTTTATGGATCAAATAATGTCTGCGTGTACAGAAGTATTTGGGGTGCCTTCAGTATATTGAAAATCTAATTGTAGAGTATTATGACACAGATTATTACATATGGCTGACTTGAGGGAGATATATATCTGTACTGATATGTCCCAATCCAGATTGGTAGGTGTCACCTTTTTCAGAAATAAAATACAGAATGTACTCTGGCTGGAATTACTCTGTTAGTTATTAAGCCCTGTTCCACATTCCTTATTAGATGATATGTGTGTCTACATTCCCATTTGTTCAACACATGTTATTGCTAAAACTAAAATTATATTTAGTGCTTGATGACCTACAGTAAGTAGTCATTAAATTGTGTAGAAGTTTAAGTGTGTAGTAATAATTATATGATAATATCTAATAATATATATGATATATTTAATATCATATAATATGTAAACCGAATATACTGTATAATATAAATATAATAATTAAATTTAGGTGTGTAATAATTATAGGCTCAAATTTATGCTGTATTTCAGGATCTAAATCTTAAGAAACTCTGGATTAAAAGTTCTATAATTATCGGTTCTACAAAAAAAAAAGGTTTCAAAAAATATATGCCAATATATCCAACTACTGTACTGTATTTCGTTTTCTACTCGTTATGCTGCGAAAAAGCGGTTTAACATTTAAAAACTACAAATCCCACAATGCCCTCTGCCTGTGTCGCGTAGGTGTTTCCGGTGTCTTATGACATTTTACTTCCTTCCACACAAACCGACACGAACAAACCGAGAAAGAAGCCGTCGCTAACTTTTGAAAACTACCGTCAACGGTCGCGGTTCGAGCACAGTTTCCGTTAAATTTTCGTCGTATTTTGCGCAACATGTGTCGCCTGGTATCTGAGAATTGAAGAATCGTTGAGAACGTAGACCGTAACGCGTAGGCCTCGAAGAAAGTTTGGTCGAGGGCCTGTAAACAACATGTCCTCCGCCTCGCAGTCTTCCTCCAGACGGCAATGGTGCTACCTCTGCGATCTGCCCAAGATGCCCTGGGCCATGCTGTGGGAGTTCAGCGAGGCTGTGTGCCGGGGATGCGTCAACTACGACGGGGCAGACCGAATAGAGCTCCTCATCGAAACCGCCAGGCAGCTAAAGAGCACGCACGGAGTTTTAGACGGCAGGTCCCCCGGTCCGCCGCAGGGGAAACCGAGCTCGTCCGGGTCCGTGGATGCCGGGCGGCAGCATGGGGAGCGTTCGGAGAGGGGGAGGGGTGAGTATGGGGTGTCCTCTCGCCTCCCCAACGGCCTGCACAGAGCTGAAGATGTGGCGTTGTCAGAGGGCAGCAGGCAGAGCCCCAACACCCGGAGGGCTGTGGTTGGGGCAGTTCCAAATCTTCATGGCACCATCTCTCATGCCTTGATAGCCCAGGGGTTGGTGGCAGCCCCCCATGGGCTTTTAGCCCCATTATCCGGCGCCAGAGCTGGGGCTACCCCTATTGCCGTCTCAGCTGGCTCCATAATAAGTGATGCTGCCCGGAGACAGGCGGTGTCCCTCGGTGTAGGGGCCAGCACCTCTGCTCTGGTGGGGATAGATCCTGCAGCCTGGAGGAACAATGAAGTGATGGCCGAACTGAACGAGGTGGCGCGCAGCAGAGTCGAAGGCTGGCCGAACCGTCCCAAAGCGGTCCGGGACGTCCTCCTGGGGCTCAGCAGCTGTGTGCCCTTCAACGTGCGATTCAGGAAAGACCACAACCTGATGGGTCGCGTTCTGGCCTTTGACGCCAGTGCAACACCAGAGTTCGAGCTGAAGGTGTTTGTGGAGTATCCTGCAGGCTCTGGAATGATCTTCTCGGGCGTCCCAGACCTGGTCAGGCAGATGTTCCGCGATTCAGCCAAAGATGTGGGGAAAGCGGTGAACTCCGGGCTACGCTACGTGGAGTACGAGAAGCGGCAAGGCACCGGAGACTGGCGTGCGCTGTCTGAGCTGTTGAATGATGGCGTTCGGATGTTCAAAGAGCCCCCGATTCCAGAAGTTCTACCACAACCAGACGCAGGGTTGGCCATGGCTGCCGCCGGACGCCCCATACCAGTGAAGGGCACAACACGGCGCCGCAAGGCTTCTCCGGGCTCTGAGAACGGAGAGAGCGAAGGGAGACTTGACCACCAAGCGAGGGAGACCTGGTCCCGGGGTGCCTACTCAGGCATGGAGCCTCTTTCTGGCATGGCCGCCCCCCAAGAGGGCCTGCCCCGTTTACACAGCCAGCCCTCACCCATCTCAGCGCTCATGGGCGTCGCAGACAGCCTGAGTTCCAGCCAGATGGCCAGAGAAAGCCCCAACATGTCCACGGCCCACTCCTCAGCCGGGCGCCCCACCAGCAGCAGCCCCTCCACCGCCTCCACCTCAGTCTCCCAGGCGGCCTTAGGGCAGGTGGGTCCGAGCAGCAACGCCAGCGCCGCTGAGTCCACCAGCAGCGCCCCGGGCTCGCTGCTCTGCTGCACCCTCTGCCGAGAGCGACTGGAGGACACTCATTTCGTCCAGTGTCCCTCCGACCCGCACCACAAGTTCTGCTTCCCATGTACTCGAGGATTCATCCGGAGTCAAGGTCAAGGCGGGGAGGTGTACTGCCCCAGTGGGGAGCGATGCCCCCTGGCCGGCTCCTCGGTGCCTTGGGCCTTCATGCAGGGAGAAATCACAACAATCCTGGCCGGAGACGGAGACGTGACGGTAAAGAAGGAGAGCGACCCTTGACATCTCCGTCCCATTGTGGTGAATGGTAAGAAAGTCGCTTTCATAAAACATTCATATGGAAGAAAACACTTTATAGTTACATATTCTGATCATGTTCACAGCAACGCAACAATCAGAACTGGTGTTGATTGTTTAAAATTCAAATTGGGAGAAGATTCATTCTAAAAATTCACTTGTGAAGCTGATGTCATCGGTTTGTTCACACTGAGTCTGACACGTGAGGAATACTTCCTTACAGTGTGTGTTAAAACACACTACAGTGATGTCACACAGAACCAGTCATTACTCCTGCTGCGTGTACATCTGTGAACGCATGACTCGATTTCCTTTCTGTAGCAGGGGATTAAAAGTTTTTGCAGCTTCCTGCTGATTTTATAGATTGTGATTTTATAAATATAGCATTTTGTGTTTTGGAAAAATCAAGTCCTGAAGTGACACTGGACAAAGAAAACATCCATGTCGTGTCCTCAACCAACGGATTTACTCAATGTGCTGAATGACGAATCTAATATTAGCCCTACGACCCCTGCAGGGTTCCTCAGATAAGATTAAAGATGTTTGAGGACCTTTAGCAGGGCGTGCAATTTAAGGACACAACTTTGATCGTTCCCTACATCTATCAAACTTTAAAAATCATATTTATATTTATATTTACCCTTTTTTGGTAGCAGAAATGAACACTTGGGCGAGGGCTGGGCAAGAGTGTATTGAAACCGACATTCAGAGCCTTTAACAGACTTCATGTCATTTAGTTCATTTAATTAAATGAATAGTTCTCCAGTGCGGTTGATCGTAAACTGTCCTTAAAGATTACGTCATGCTCAGTCACCCACGTCCGTCTGCTCCACCAGGTTTAATCCACGTTCTGTCAAAACAAAGGTGCATTCAAAGCAGCTTGAACGACACAAGGACACAGAATAGACCCAAGCCGGAGGAGCGGTGTCCCTTCAGTGTCACGTTTACTGAGGCTGAGATATGCCCAACAAATCGTTAAACATTCAGTATATTATCTGCAGGAAAAAAATAAAAAAGACAGCATTGAAAAGAATTTATAATAATTATAAAAAAGGGAATTTTCAAAATGTGTTCACTGACAAAAACATGTAACTTGGAAAACTACTGAAAATGTTTTTAAAAATAAATTCAAGGCTTCTAAAGTACCATTCATTGCTCTTATTTGATGGTTGAATGCAGCCCTTTTTTAGAGTGTAAAACCCGTTGAAAACCATGTTTCCTTTCTCTTCAACAATCAACTGTGACAGAACATTTGGGTGAAGATATACTCTGATAAAAACACAGACTTACACACTACTAGGCTACAAATATGCCTCAAGCATCTGAATACAGTCACAACTGTTGAACACTCCCAAAAATGTGTCTCTGCCTCCACAGTGGATCAAACACTCTGAAAGCACTTCCCTGTTATCTCAAGCGGAGTTCCACTTTGGCTGCAGTTCATCACGTGTGCCTCTGAGAACACTGAGAACTCCAGGACAGCTACACAAACAAGGTTAACTAAAGACACAACAAGACTCACTTCTGAGATTGGGTGGGTGGGTGGGGGGGCTATCCGTCTGTCAGGGCGGGGGCTCGCCTGCTTCATCACAACAGAATGTCCTGACTAAATCCTTCTCTTTATCTCTCCTTTGTTTCAAAGCCCAGGATAGAAGCACACACCTGTTTTAAGATGACAATCTATTTTATTTCATTTGTTTTTTGTACTATACCACGCATACTGTCCCGCAGTTATTGCTAGATAAGGAATGTTCAATGTGGCTGAACGATCGGGTCATCAAAGCCAAGGATTTTAAAAAAGTAATGTAACCCCACAATATGTCTCTTACGTAATCTCCTCATATTGTAAGTCAAAAATGTGAATTTGCTTTCAATATGGCTATGTAATTTCTATTTTTGATACAATACAAATTTATAAGTATTTGTTTATTGTGATAAGAAGACCAAAGATGGCTTCATGCTCAATGTAATTTTATTGTATTGTAGCTGTGTATGCTGTACTCACTGATAACCTTGGCCTCAGTCACTAATGTGTTCATCTATCACAGAGGTAAGCTTGTTTTAGTCTATTTACTTTATGAATATATGTATGGTAAGATAGGTAGCACCACACTCAATGGTTAACCCACATACTCATGTGATCTTAACTGGTCAATTCTACAATAAATGACAAAAATAGTTATTTATTGCGTGTTTGTTTATTCTGAGAATCTGAAATGTGACATTTATAGAAAACTTATTATTTTTAAAAACCCACACGTAGAATAAAACACAGAATCTGAGTCAATCTAAACAGTTTTGCAAAAAGTGCGCAGATTAAGATTGTTATATTTTTTTAAAATGCATTATAGTTCACACCCATCACCAAGAACTAAATAAATTCAGTCCATCTACACACACGTTGAATCAGATGAGGTTTCCTGAGCTTCATAGCAGACAGGAGCTGCAGGATTATAAAGCTGGACGCTGGTTTCAAAAAGGAACACAAACTGGCGACATCATGGTGCAATCCAGGACTTCAGTGGGTCTTGGATTCATTGGAAAAATCATTTACTTTTTCATCGCTGAAAATCACTTCAGAGTATTTTTGCAGTCCCGTTAGGAGGCGCGCCGTTTTTATCTCTATTTCAATTTTAAAATTTGTCCCCATCTCATTCAGTCCTTTCAGAGAATGTTTTACCACTGTTCTGCAGTGAAGCTCCAGGAGTCTTCTGTGAACTGAGAAACTTCACCTGACCTTCCATCAACATGTAGCTGAGGAGATAATGACTGTTTCTATTGGGTTGAATAACTACTTCAAGCACAAATGTTGTAAACACCACAAACCGCAGTTCTTAACCCACTATCAGCCGCTACTTGATTCATCTGTAAACATGAAGATAGTGGTGTGAAACCTTTGTTCCTGTACGTGTGGTTATTTTAGCGATAGTTCTTAAAGAACCCGAGTTTAGCAGAGGTGACGATCTCTCGGATGTGACCTCAACTATCACGCCGGCTCAGAATGGGCACCCGCCTGCCCCCAGCGCCTCTTTAGCTCCCTTCACCGTCTCTCTCTTCACACACTTCCAGTAGCCGGATAAGCCGCTCTGATGCTGTACCTGAGGGCATATGGGAGAGCATTTCATTGTATATGAAACACGAGAAATCCACCAGATCTACTAGGATTCAAAATTTAAATCTGCACAAATGAAGGCATGAAATTACAGTTAGCAGTTCCAGCACCCACCGCCACACAACATGTCATCAGAATCTGAAATTTTAGTGAGCAGGTTCCTAATAGTTCAGGTATTAGAAGACATTATAGAAGGCTAAGCTGGACAGACTCGCCTTGAGGCCTCGCAGCACCCTGTCTGTCATCACAGCGATGAACTCCTTGTGACTCAGGCGATTGTCTCCGTCCATGTCAAAGAGTTTGAACACCGTATCCAGAACGTTCTCGGACAGGTCGTGGCCGGTGGCGATCCTCACCGCTCGCTTTAGCTGGGCTACAATGAGGAGGGGTAAAGCTGGTCATCTACATCCTGTTTAGAGAAAACTACCAGAGTGTAATCAGTGAGGTGTTACCCATCCCAACAGGACGATTGGCTCCGGTGACCATTTTCATTGAAAAGGCAAAATCCTCCAGGTTGTTGGTGAAGAGGCAGAAGGCTTTGAACTCATCAAATGTGATGCTCTGCCAAGACAAAATCAGCCAATCTATTTTTGATCTATGTTGGATGATATTTCACAGAATCCCCCCCAATTTTTTTTTAATACCTGGCCTGAAGGGATCTTCTTCCTCATGTTTTCCCAGTACAACTCATTGTCTTCTTCGTTGGTATAGTGAAGCAGCCACTCAGCAAAGTCTTCTCTTCTCATGGTGTCCATCCCTTTGGAGAACTGCAGGAACTCCATCTCCTGAACCTCGGCCTGCAGATCCTCCATGAACCTGAACAAGTTGGTGACTGTTAATCTGTTGTTTCAGGAGCTGCTGAGATTCTCTAGAAAAACAAAACAAAACACGGAGCAGAGAACTAGAATGGCATTCAGACATTTCCATACCTGAGGAACTCCTGATACTGCAACTTGTTCTCTCCGTTCTTCCCAAAGAAGTAGGCCTGCAGTGTCGTGTTCACTTGTTCCCCCTCATCTCCTACTTTCTGTAACAGTCAGAGGACACATGCCTCTATTAACCGGAACAGGAAGTCATGATGAAAAGGGTCAAAGTTGCTAAGCTGCTTGTGATGTGATGAATATGTACCTCTGTGACATCTTTAGCTCTTATTTTACTCTTTCCAATGATTTTCTTCAGCTTCAAAAGGAAAGCAGAAAAGGGGTTAATGTTTCACCGTCGAGATCTGAAACTACTTCCTGCACCAGATTGTTTTAAACATAACAAAATGTGAACGACATCCTTATTTAACTTATTTTAAGATCAGATTGGAGATATGACCTCCATGTGTGCCTCACACACACAGAACACCAACCGTTGTGCTTCTACTCTTTCGCATGAATGCCTGTGTGTGAGGTCACAACACGTAAAGTACGTCACAAGGTGCAGCGTGCCAGCATGCAGTCTACAGGTCTAGACCTGATCTAGATTAAGCACACATCCTGTCATCGCAGAACGAGTCTGACTGGAAGAGATGTAAAAAGTCAAAATGCTAAATGTAGATGCCGGCTCGGGCTGAGATGCAGTCACATGACGGATACAAAAAAACAGCGCCGCCTCACCTTAACGCAGGTCAATACTCACAACTGTGGTTGCATCAGCGTTCGACGCAGCATTAAAAGTGACAATATGGAGATATTTAATTGTGCATATGTACATTTGACCAGACAAACCCTGATCCAGTTGGTTCAACACATCATAACAGAAATGTCACCTGTTAGATAAAGCAGGTTCTTACCGTGAGGAACTCCTTCCTGTCCACGTGCTCATTGCCGTCAACATCAAGCATTTTGAAAGCTATGTGAAATCCTGTGCGCGGCTCTGTAACAGCAATGCACGGTCACTGACATGGACTATATCCCAACCTCACATTCAGTACATACTGTTGGCACAGAGCAACACTCAGCACAGCCCAGATTCAACACAAATCAGGTCAAAGTAGCAGCTGGTAATTGTTCCAGCCCCACTGAAACATGCAGGCGTGCAAAGCTACCAAAGAGCTAACTGGGGAAAAAGCTGCATCATCACAGGAATGGTGAGCGTGGGGGAAGACCCTGAGGGCCCAGTGGCAAAGGAACGATTTAGGAACATACTTACTCGTCAGTATAGTCAGCAGGAATAGATACTCCGTGTAGGATATCAGACCTGAAAGACACAAAGGCATTTTATTTTAGAAACTTATTTTTCTTGGCTGTTAATAGTTGTCAGGAGGGCTGGGAATGGAGGAGGAAAGTACTTTCTCCTGCTAAATTTGTAGCAGAGAAATTAAAAGTGAATGTATACAAGTGAACAACAATTCCAGTGTTGGTTAATCAAATTTGAAGATCAAAAAAAGTGATGAACAAACTGGTGGTTCTGGTGTTTAGGTGAAGACTCACCGTTGTCTCCTAAGGTTCTGAACAGATCGTTACCAGGCCGAACTTTAGAGGTCAACATCAGCATGTTATCAACTTCCTGCAGAGTTAGAGGTAAGTTAGAAAGAACAGCACAATCTGATGACGTGATAAAGATGCATGTAATCTGAAGTTAACTTGATGCAAACATACCTGCGCTGTCAAAGTTCTCTTCTGCAGCTTTCCTACATGACAAACAGATAGGATAGTATCAGGATTATTATCTGGATCTGCACTGTTATGCACTCACAGATAATTGAAGAGAAAGTATAAAATGCTTAATCTTGCATATAATAAATTCCTACGGCAGAATTCACTGGGTTCTTGACTCATTCATCCCCTGTCCTTCAACTAAGTTTAAATAGCTGTCATTAAGATGAATTTATTTTGTTTGTTCTTTAATCATATTTGTGTGTCCTCTCCGCCATGTTGGATTTGTACTTTGTTTTGGATGCATTGCCCCAGGAAAGAAGCTTGTGATTGTAAGCTTAATAAAATTTACACAAATAAAATACAGTAAGAAGAAATCAGCCAGTTTACATGAGGCAAAAAGGATTAAACTGTGGTCCAGCACACAGACTGAATGTGGGCTGAATGATCAGTGTTGCTTGCATTCACACCTGTACTAAGAACTGTATGCTTATGATCAGATCATTCAGGGCAGATCTAATCAGAACGGAATCCCTTTTACTAAATGCTATAACCCTGGGGTTCATCTGTAGATATCTGCAGATTTGATGGCCTCCTGAAGTAACAACCATGACATGTAGAGAACATGCACAGCTTTTCCCCACTCATCCGATCAGAGGCGAGCATCTCACGGTCAACATTCTCCAGCATCACAGAGAAGAGGAAGTCTCTGGGGGTCATGTAGGGCTCCTGCTCGTACAGCACAGAGGCGAACTGGATGAAGCGAATCCTCCTGGCAGACAACTGGGGAGCTGCGGCATCCTGGAACAGGACAGCAATGGTTTTGTATGGTTGACACTGAGTTTACCTGGGGGGGGGTAGTGTTCTAAACATCAGTGACAGCTGAGGGGCGTCAGCTTTAGATAAGGACTACAGTATTGGAGTATTTCCCCCCTTAATGTAAATATTAGCAGGTCATTAAATGTATATTATCACATTTAAACACATATGGAATGCACAGTGGTCACATGTGTCTCATTGCATGGGTTGTGTTTACACTTACTTTTTCCTCCTTAGCATGAACGACGAAGGGTAAAGCCCTGTCGTTAGCATGGTATCGGTAATAACAAACAGCCCCCGTCCCGATTAAACAACCGACAACACCGGGACCGACAGCCCGCCGCAGCGCGACGCCTTTCAGGGAGCGAGGACCGCGAAAAACATTCCTCAACACGGCGGCGAATCTTCTCCAGCTGGCCATTGCTACTAGCTAGCTCGCTTAGCCGACCAAACTCGAAGGCTTCCGTACTTGCGTACCCGGAAGAGCCACGCCCTCCAATGCGTGAGGAGGTAAAGGTCACGTGACACACCTAGTTCATAAACTACTGTCGGTGGATCATTTCGACACAATGATTTTAGACAAATATATCTTAAGTAGAACTTTTGTCTTTTTCCTCAGATAACATTTTCTGCATCATATCTCAAAATGAGATGATTCCATTCATAGTAATTCTGTAGTATTTATTTTCAGACTCCTTAAATATAATTTAATCTTTTATTACAAAGAAATATCTGCACTGGCAATTAGACAGTATTAGCCAAAAACAAATTTACAAAAAACACAAATCTTAAAAAGGAATTAACAACCATCACTGCAAATAAAATTTTGGGCAGAAATGTTCATGAATGAGGCTGGAATTTCACAGAATGAGTTTCTCATGTCAATCTCCTGGAAGTTACAAGAGAACAAATTAAATCCACTTCAGGTAAGATATAAAATTAAGTATTTTTCTAGGTTTGGAAACATGATTACAGTAATACAATTACTCGGTTAGCAACCCAGTAACATGTAATGCTACCAATAAATATTATTACATTAATGATAATTTAATCTTGGTCGTGGGATAAAATGCAAATAAATAAAATGACATAAAACAAAAGATGTTGTCACTATCCCTCTATACTCATTATGAGGGGGATTCAAATCTACTGAAGAAATAACAGCAGAATCTAAAGCAGAAATCGACAATAATCAAGCATTATTGACTTTCCAGACGATATCATTCCTCACATTTCCACAGATGTTTTCGGATAAATTGTTGTTCAATTCATCAAACAACACACAATCCAAATATGCAGTCTTAAAACATGCATATTTGATCAATCCCTACCACTGTCTCACACTGGGTTGTGCCTTAGTGCTTAACAAAAGTTGCGTACACATTTATTTTTGCTCACATAAATTATTCATGTGCCAACTAACATTTTATTGCAAAGTGCACAAAAATAGCTGCAATAAAATTCTAACTTTTCATTGGCTAAAATAAAAACGTGAGTAAGACGTTTAAAGTTGCATCGATCGTTGCATGCACAGAAGCAAGTGGATTGAATCTTAAGCATTTAGAAGCTCTGACATGACATTCTGATGGATTTTTTTTTAAAAAGCAACAAGCCTTAAAAAAAAAAGGTTCTAACTCCAGGGGGCGCTTAACTAACCACAAGGGTCACACCAAAGAGTTATTTTACCAGTTGTATATTTTGAGTAAAGAATAAAACCATACTTTAACACTTTAACAATTCATTTCTCTTGTATGATCATCATCATCATCTGGCAGGAATTTTGCTTTTAGATGATTTATGAGACCTGCAAATAAAATAGTCATACATTCTGTCGATGTGCTATTTATGGGTGGAATTACGTAGAGTGAAATGAAGTTTTTAGAAACCACTGCTTTAACCGTAGCAATGGTTCCCAGTCCAGCCTTCTGCACCATCTTCTCAGTTGGAGTCTTCACCTTCAGATTCTGCAGATGAAGATGTTCATCTTATGAATGTGCAACTAAACAAGAGTTGTGAATGGAATCATTACATTTTGACCAGACGTGTCTCTGTGTACGTGTCTGTGTGTGAGAGAGCAGCATCAATTCCACGTCAAGTTTGCATCAGCAATTTCGAGATTTATTTAATGTCATAGCAGCAGGTTGTAATGTAAAGTCACAAAAACATACACACTTGTAAGACCATCAATGAAGGAAACAGAGTTTGCACAACACTTTTTTCCCCAGTCACGGCGATGCTTCCTATTCATTTGCAACCCTTAACTTTCATAACAATGTGGAAGAAGATCCCCAGGGTTAAGTAAAGTCGATGGGAAGCTATCACTTAAAACGCACCTGAAGTCCAACCCCGACAGTTACAGCTACACAAAAACACTACAGCTCCTACTATGGTAAAAATGTGTATTGCAATGTCAGGTTCATCACGTCTCCATAACCAGCTGTTCTGTGTACAGCAAATGACATGACATGGCACTTATGTAAAGACAGTCGTCCTGTTGTCGCTCAGCTAATTCCAAGGCTGCAGGAAAACTGACCAGAGCAAAAATGTGACTACAATCCTCCAGTAAGTGAATTCAGACATCTGACACATACTTTGAGTGATTTCATAGAAAGGAAGACTGTGAAGTAGTCTGTTGAAGATGAGGTGAAATTTGACATGATAGAAAGTAGAAATGTGACAGAATGAAGCCTCAGTCGCTGCATGTGTTTCCTCTTTTGCCTTTAATGTTGCACAGTATGTCAAAATGACTTTAAGGAAACGTTAACTGTACTTAAACGTGTAAAAATAAGACATACTTGACAAGAAAGTGTTGAGTATGTGTGTTGGTCTGTCACAGCATACCGTACTTCACATTGGTCAGATCGTCCAGAGCAGCGTGAGCTGAACCGCCCTGGTGAGTGGATTCTGTTTCCTGTCTGTAATAATCAGATATAACACACTTGTCACAAACACTCTGGTTTTTTTTTTTACACAATCACCTGTTTGTATAAGTTCTCACTGGGGGGCAACTTCTTAATCTGATATGAATAAATATTGGCATATAAAAATACAGCACGCATACCTACAGTATGTCCTGCTGCTCTTCCCTGGTAAAAGGTGTTCCGTACAACTACATACTGATGTACATATATACACAATGATATTTCATAGCGTCTCCTAATTTGCATATTTTTCATTACAATGCATTAATATATTTGAGTGATGATCGTATTGGTGGATAAATACAAATGTTTTAATTTTACCCATTTCACTTCAGAGTATTGTTTTATTAGAGCACAGGATTTATTGGTATACATACAAAGATAGGTATATACAACTCATGACTTGCATCATGATAGTTTTACATTTAACTTGCCTGTGTTGGACAGATTTTGATCAATCGAAACTTGAAATGAGGACATAGTACAGAGAGGGTTGACTCTTGGTGAGCTGCTGCAGGGTTTTACAATTTTAGGCACCGCAAAATCTGCGGTGATTGAACATTTCACGGCTGAAATCAGTACATTCAGTGGAAAATAAAATACAGTAATACAGTACAAACAGCAAAAGGGGCCATTTGGCTTCTTAATTCATGTTACAGATCAAGGAGGAGTCATTTCTTTGCCATACCCCCCATGAAAAAACCAAAAAAACACCCCAAAAACTTTGCACTTCTCATGCTTCCTTGTCAGATTCACCTCAGAAGTGGACCACAGGTTGCAAAATCCACACCCATCCCCCTCATTCATATTACATTATTGCAATTCCAATACTATCCAAATTATTTAAAGAACATAAAAAATAAAGGCAAGTTTAACAGGTGCACTAAAAGACTATTTCATGCAATGTTCTGATTTTTGTCATGTATACAAAGGCATTGTGTCACATAGGCTTGGTGTCACTGAGCATTGCACACCTCAGGGTTAATGAATTAGAATTTGATGGACTCTTTCTTGACATTGATCGTTCGCGGACAAATAATAAAAGCAACGATAACACAAACGGAAGGGGAAAAAAATAAAGAACCTGTTGTGTTTGCTGACACCAGTGGAGAAGAATGGGCAACACCAGCATTCCATTATAATAACATGATTCAAAGCTAGCCATGTGATTGGATTACATGTCAGAATGATTAGTATACAGGTGTGTCAAGTGTCTAAGGTGCACAACTGCCTCCAGTAAGCGTACGTGACAATTCATAAAGTTCACATTTGTAATTATTTCTTGATTCCTTTTTCCTCTTTTTTTATCTCTTCAGCAAAGAGATGAAATAAAAAAGTATATTGCTTCAAAAAACTTATTTTCTTTTCTACTATTGTGAAACATTTCATTCACCGCTTTTTCGGGTTTTGTCTAGCTAGACAGAGCATTACATAATCGGTCAAAGATACATACAGAAAGATGCTGTGGATCCGAGAGATTAAACGATGGGATGTGACAGTGGCTAATTCCTGGAGACTGTCTCTCTGACTGTCTGTCTGTCCATCTGGGCCAACCGTCCATCTGACAGCAGGTGGCACAATGCAAGCTCTGATGTATTGCCAAAGTGAAGGGGGGGTGGGGGGGCGAGAGGTCAGTCTGTCACAGTAACTATAGTCAGTCTAAGGGGCGTGGCCTCAGTGGGCTCCAGCTCAGTGACTGAGGATCTGCACACCTTGCTGCACATGCTCTCCATCCGTCCCTCCCACCTGCCACCGTTAGTCAGTGAGCAATTTGAAAACGCAGAGGGGCTCCTCATTTGCTCTTTCCAGACGTACTGGAGCCCCCCGCCCCGCCCTCAATTTTGTCTGCAATTTCCGAAGTGTCTAACTTCTCTGAGCCGTCCCCTTTCTCTGACCTTTCCTTCTCGGACCTCTCCTCCCCTTCCACCAGCTCGGACCTCTCTGACCTGGCGTCCGCGTCCCCCTCCGACTTCTCCTTCCTCTCCGAGTGGTCCATGGAGGAGGTGCCTGGCTTGTCCCACTTGCCCATGGCTTCATGCTCAGCGATACAGGTGGTGATATTTGAAGTCCAGGCCTTCAGGTCCTCCTTCAAAGACACATAAAGCAACAATTGAACCTTCTTGTTGTACCCTTCTTCTTCTATTTTTTCCACATCAGCAATTTGTGCTTTGAAATGCGTTCTCACTACCTTTATTCTGATTCACTTACTAACGAGATTTTTTCAAATTTAAGTGGTGGATGAAGAGCTGTTATTGTAAAATATCTAATGGAACTGAAATAAGGTCTAAACATGATAAACCATGATAGATCAACCATTAACTGGTGTACTGGCTTAACCCAAAATTGTTGGTTTTTTTATTTATCACACTTAAAAATCTAAAATAATACTCTGGAAAGGAACTAATGAGTACATCTTGAATAGGAATAGTGAATTTTCTAAGTACACTGTGTATTGATACCATGATGAAATGGAGCAGAGGTATAAAGAAAATAGTAGGTATAAAGAAAAAGTATTTATTTTATCTAGAGGAAAGTTGTCTAAGTCAGTCATGCTTTTTGATATTGTTGTTAAAAGCATCTCTGCAAAAACGAAACTTTCATCAAAATGAATAAAAAATACACAATAAATTAGTACATGAGATCTAGAAAGCATATTTGAGTAACCCCTAGGAAACTTTCATCTGAGACAAACCCCAATTACAGAAACATCCTGTAACCAAGGAAACAGAAAATCTAATTTGATTAAAACAAAATACTATGCTTGTAATTTTTATATTAAAATCTGAAATTTAAACGTGAGGGTCAGAAGGTAGGAAATAAACCAATACTATATCAGCCTCTCTACTCTGATTGTGGTGGAGGAATAAAAAAAGACACCGACTGATCACCTGGCAGGTTGCCATGGTGCTCACCGTCCCGAAGAAGAGACCGAGTTGATAAACCTACTCTATAGCCTACATGTGACGACCAGACAGCTTGTTGCTGGTCGTAATGAAGAGAAAAGACCACAGCGGCACCGGATGGGTGGAAGTGACATTTGTGGTTTGCCTCCATGCTGTTTAATGTGTAGAAGCCGAGCAGCTAATTGGCCATCTAGTCTGTAAATTGACATTAGCAGGCGGCTTTGCCCTGGTCAGTGTGTGTTTGGTGGCTTGGTCAAGAATCGAAGATGCGGGACAACAAGTGTGAGACCGTTTTAATGGGGAAGATCAGTTTGATAGAAAACTGAGGGTGTTGATTTATGAAATATTACAATCACAGTCTGCTTGGTCTTGGTTTCTTTGGAGTTGTTGACAGTATAAATACATTAATTTGTTAAATTAATCAGATTTTAAAAAATAGAGGTGTAATCTTTTATATGCAGCACTAGATGATTGACTGATCGATTGATAAGGTCTATATAGCCGGGTTTTTTTAAACAAGACTTATAAATACATAAATGTCTTACCTCATCTTTTGCATGGAAGGCAAAGTTGTCTCCATCGCTCATTCTGTTTCAGGGAAAATCAACAAGGAATTGTCAGTTTCTCCTGCACTGCAGTTTCTTCTATAGCCACAGTATAGGCTAGTAAACCAGTTACAGGTTGGAATTTCTTTACTTAAAATGACTGTAAAGCCCTTACTGAAGAATGAAGACATTTTTCTTCTTCTTGTATCCCATTGACGGATCAAATGAGCAGTCGCTAAGGTCTACCGGAGGCTCTTCGTTGTATGTTGTGTTGTGGTTCCTTGCGTCCTTATAGAAAGTCAGCTTTCCCTCTTTCAGAACACAATATACGTTCACCCACGATTTGCTGCAAAATCAACGTGAAACATGAAGCAGATCCAAACAGATTAATTGAAACTCAGATGGATAATTGCTGTTTGGGTAAGGGGCTTCGAAAGCACTCAAATATCTCTGAATTTGTACCTGTTTGGGCTTCTCTGTTGAGCTTCAAGGTCAGAGTTTGTGACTCTTTTGCGGTAGAGGAAGCCTTCATTATGGGCAGTGTGTGAAGGTGGCTGAGGTGTTGTTGGGGCACCAGTAGCTGGAGCTGATCTGGAACGTCTTGTCTCCTCCGGCTCTTTTGGACGGGGCCTCCTCCTCGGTTTAGGGCGGTCTCGGGCGCGAGGACGACCGTCAAAACGAGTCACGGGTGCTGAGAGGCTGCTAGGAGGCCGGTAAGGTTCTCCTCGTGCCTGAGAAAGCAGAGAAACAATGATATGAATTTAAGAAAAATAGATATTAGCATATACACCTCCAATATGCTGTTTGCTAACTCACATGTGCTGCTTCTCTCTCCTGGACTTGTTCAACAATATCTGCCATGGTGGATCTCTTATCCCTGCAAAGACAACAGAGATTAGTCACCCAAACAAATGTTATTGTTTCACTGCAACTAGCTTAACTTGTGCACATACCCTGAGCGTTTGTCAGAGCCATCCTTAACAGAGCCCTCCAGGTCACTGGAATCCTGCCTCTGCAGCCTCTGCTTGCTGCTCCCCTCCTGCTCACTGGAAGACTGTCTCTCCAGGCGCCTCCGGTACCGCTCCTGACGCACAATCAGCGGCAGCTCGTTCAACCTGGCCTGGATCTCCTGTTCACTGGAGGTCTGTCTACCCAGCTTGTACTCTCTTTCTCGCCTTAGATGGTCCATCTGAGGATCTGAGCGACTCCCACGGGGATCCCTTTGGAGACGGCCATGGAGGAGATCCAGACCCGACTCTTGCCCCATCATGTCTGCCATTGGGATTTCACCAAACTGCTCCCGCTGCATCCTGCTGGCTTCCAGGAGGGGGTTTACAGCCTTGTGGATGTGGTTAATCCTAGGTTGCATGAAGTCAGCTTTCAGGTGCTGCCATGCATATGCCATTTTAGGATCCATTATGCCACCGCTCTGTGCCAGGTATCCAGAACTCCCAAGACTTCCACTGCTGAAATTATTTTGTGCCAGGTAGCCTGAACTACCCATCCCTCCACCGCTCTGATAATTTTGCGCTAGGTATCCAGAACTCACCATATTGGGCTGCTGTGCCAAATATCCAGAACTCCCCATATTGGTTTGTTGTGCCAAATACCCAGAACTCCCCATGTTGGTCTGTTGTGCCAAATACCCAGCACTACCCATATTGGACTGTTGTGCCAAATATCCTGTACTCCCCATATTGGGCTGTTGTGCCAAATATCCTGTACTCCCTAAGTTGGGCTGCTGTCCCAAGTATCCAGAACTTTGTGGTTGGGTCAGATATCCAGAGCTGCTCATATTCTGTTGAGGAAGAAACCCAGGGCTTCCCATGGCTCCAGTGCACGGCTGCTGAGCTAGGTTACCTGAACTTCCCAACCTGCCACTGCTTAAATGGTTTTGCATGCTACCCACACACCCAGTGGTGAGTCCAAAGTACCCAGACGTCTCAGCACTGCTAGGAGTTCGATGGTTTATCCCAAGATAAGGAGAAAGGTCTGCACCACCACTAGAGTCACTTCCACCTTGGTGCATCCCTAGGTAAGAGGTGCCTGCTAATTTTACACTGCATTGCTGCTCCTGTCCAGGGTTGCCTGATCCATTTATAATAGGGTTGTAGCTTGCTAGTGTTGAGGACAATCTCTGGGCTACAGGGGTGGCACCCAGATCTAGACTGGTCTGTAGGGGCTTGGGTTCTAAATGTGCCTGTACCGTCTGCCTCAAGAAAGATGAGGTAGTGCTGGTTGAAGGGACACCGGGTGTCAGACAAGATAATGGGAACATCCGTCGACTGGAGAGTGGTGTTGTCTTTTTCTCCTCCTCTTTTTTCTTCTCAGCCTGAAAAAAAAGTTAACTAGATGACTAATAGCGCGATATGATCCCAATCAAAATTCAGATTGGAGTATGAAAGTCAAATGAGGTGCAGCGAGTAAGGCTGTGTGTCATACGGTAATCGTCATCAGGTATACGGAGGCGAAAAACAAAGGAAATTCGTGGCATATGTCTATGCCTACTAAGCAAACACAGCATCCCGAGGTCACATTTTTTTCCTGCACCAGCATTAAATTGTGACTCCACTGAACTGATTAAAGATTTATCTACAGTCAAGCTTACTGCAGAAAGCTGGCGGAGGGAGCTGAAGCGTTCTTTCCAGGTTACAGCAGCCTTGCGAAAGGCTTCATGGCGACGGATGAGCTGCTCAACCTCGTCTGTTTGGGCAGGGGCCTCTCCTTCCTCTGGGCCCTTGGAAGTGATCAGTGGCTCTTTGGCCTTGAGCCAGGCTTCTGCCTTTACCGTCTCCTGGGCGTACTGGAACCTTTCCTGCTCTGAAGGCAACAGCAGACCAACAATTATTGTTACCTTCAGAAAGTCTTCTTTTTCAGTGCTAGTGTGTACATTACTTTTAGCTAAAACAGAGTAAGGTCCATTCATGATTCATGAAAGTAGGACAAAATGGGATAAAAACATTTATAGTTCAAACATATTTGACATTTAGCATGGTGTCAAAGGCAGTTTCTGAAATTCTGGTCAGATGTCGTCTGATGAATTACTCACTGCGTTGGAGCCTTTCCTGGTGTTTGTCCCATTTTTCAATAAGATCCTTCTGTTTAGTTAGGAGGCTGTCCAGCTTCTCTTTTATCTGTGGTGACAGATTGCACTCATGAGCAGTCACAACAAGACACAGCTACATCTATTCTTTGGATGTTGGTTGTACTGGTTTTGCTAGTCTGACCTCTTCTGATGCAGGGTTGCCCGCTGCTATGAGGATCTTGCCGAGATCCGCACACTGCTGGATGGTCTTGCTGCGGCCATCTATTTTAGCTTTCATTTCTTGATGGTGTTTCATCATGACTTCCAGAGCAATCAAATCTCTATGAAAGAACAGGTCATATTATTTAGAATAGATTAGCAACAAATTGGTGAATCTTATCCTCATTTGTCATTCCCAAAGGACAATGAAACCAAGCAGGCCTGAAAGTCCACCAAGGTCTGGATTCAGATACATTCTACAGAGTCCCCTCATGGTCATATGATCCTGTTCCAAAGAAAATCTGTAGTGAGATTTTAAACACCCAGGAAACACAGGAATATTTCAGAACTGGAGGGTTTTATCCATTAGGAAAGGGCTAAGATTTCTCAGGAATGCTGCCAGAAGCTGGTGTCAGGTTTACATCGATTTGTAGCAGGTCAGAGCAGCACCTATCATTAATGGATCCCTTTGAGACAGCCGTTGTCAGTCAAAGTATGTTAACTGTATTTGGGAAAATAAATTATAATATTTGTTGTACTGAAGTATTTGGATTCTTCTCGTTTGATCTGGATATTGCAAACAGTTGATAGTGTATTTTGCCAATTGTATTGATATACAATGATGCTTCAGCAGGTTTCCTCCCAATTACTCTTTTTTTTTTACTGTGCTGTAAAGATTTACATTGAACATTACTGTCACCTTGTTAAAACTACTCCTACCTACCTTTGCCCCTCCCTCATCACATTCCCACTTCCACAGCATCTATTACCATCCTCTATGTGTCCACTAGATGCCTCTGGACTTTTCCTTCTTTCCCAGAATCAGGCTGCAAACCTGTTTATTTAATGTACATTTCGTAAACCTGTTTATTTAATTTACATTTTGTCTTGTCCCATTTTGTTTTGTCCCTTGAATTCTCAATCTCCCTGTAGATTAGTTACAATACTTTCATCTTTATCTCTGATATTTGACATATGGAGTCCTGGATTAGAAATGAAGGGATATATATGGCAACGGCACGCAACAAAGGATGGATGTGAAATAGAGACACTATAGTCACAAGGTGTTTTACAACCGAAGCACATGAAGTACAGTTACAACATGTCTGCTTGCCAGTAGCAGAGCCCCTCCATTATAATCAATCAAACCAGCCCCAATGATGTGCTGCTTGGTCTAATTGTCCTATGTGGCCGTCCAATAGCCGTACAGTACTATAACTGTTAAAAGTAGAATCAAAACAATATTTTAATTCTTTCTGTGTCCTATCAAGATATAATGAACACCATGATTAGATAAAAACGACATCTAAAGATATCACCATGCACTGAACTTCTTGACTCCTGCTGAGATGCAACTAGTGATTGCCAATTAATCACTTACGTTACAATATTGATGATGACTGATATCTTTGGAGATTGATTTTAATATGACATAAGTAAACCTCCAAAAATGAGGAAATTTCACTTTTTTTTTTCTTGAAGAATGTGAGGAATAATGAAGCACCCTTAGAATATTAGCATGAATTAACTATCAACATTTCAATACACAACATAAATAGATGTTTTTCCATCTTTACTGTCTCCACAGTGCAACACATTGATCAATAATAGCCATGATTACAGTGTAAAATTTGGCCTTCATTTATTACATGAACCTGAATATAAGTTGTCATGTTAAATTAGGTCAAGGTGGAACAGCAGCCAGATTTGACACCTCCCAGTAATAAAGTTCTGTCCACAGGGATAGCACACAACCAACACAACTACAAAGAGTCTAACTGATCACTGGACCACAGGAAGCAGTGACTGAAACCAAGCAAATACTCTAAAGATATGTTTTTATGGACATCACAACCAAAAAATGGAGCTGACATGGCTGAAAAACATCTTACCTGGGCTCATCCCATCCTATTTGTCCCATGATGCCTTCCATCCACATCAGGTTTTCACGCACCACAGAGAAGAACTGCACCTTGTCTGTCACTGACGTAACCTGGACCCGACTGGCCTCACAAGAGCTGAGCAGTTCCTTCCACGCCTCCATCACCTCCTGCTCTTTCACCATGATGGCCTCGGCCTTCTCGCCAGCGTAGATGGTTCTCAACTGGGCAGCGTTCTCCTGCAGCTGCCTCACCTGCACCAAGGACAAAGAAGAGTGAGTTTATTTCTGTGAAACAAATAGATTTATGGAGAATTGCGTCACTTGCCTGTGCAACTAGCAGTTGAAGGGCATGTTCGAAGGAGTGCATGAGTCTCTGCAGGGTGGCCGGATTGGAGATGTTTGCTTGGCACGCCCTCACCTCTGGCAACTGCTTCATCTTCCCTGCAATCTGGGCCAAGACCTACAACACAGGACATCCTTGTCACCAAAGCTTTAAAAATAGAATCTGCACATCATGGCCAGACTGTTTACCTTTGAAGAACACATAAAAGTTCTGTGTGTTTTTGACTGTACCTCTTTGCAGTCGGTGAAGAACTTGTGCAGCTGGTGTGACGCCGCCAGCATCTGTCTGCGGGTCTCCATCAGCTCCAGGAGGTCGGCCCACGACTCGTTCAGTCCGTCCTTCCACTCGGCGATGGTGGCTGCGTCGGAGTGGCCACAGTCGATCATCTCATTGACCATTTTGTTCACCTGCTCCATGCGCTGCTGGCCAATGCTGTTGGTTTCTGTGGCAAACTTGGTGAATTTCTCCTGAAGCACCTGAAACACATGAATACCATTCAGCACCGGGGCCATTGGCAGCCATGGCGGCTAAGTAATATAAAGACCACTAAAATGAATCATGATTTAATATGCTAATATCCAAAGCTGTTTAAATCAATCCACTGGATTTTAAATAAGTTTCTTGAAGACGTTTTGCCTCTCACCCAAGAGGCTTCTTTAGTTCTACAGTTCTGAAGACCTGGATAGCTGAGAACCTACACAGACAAATAAGCTAATACACTTCATAATGTTGGTGCTTTTTATATCTCTTATTCAGTGTCACCCATTGACACATTTATTCCGACAGAGAGTACCTAAATGTCACTATTATTGGTACTTCTATTTTATGCTTTATTGTATTGATGATTTAATGTCTCATTGAAATACGCTGACTGTGTAAGAACATATAGGAACATTATAAGAACATTATAGGAGATTGTGGTATTTGCTTGTGAACTGCTGCAAAGATTAATTTAGAGCACATGTCTTGGGGTGTGTTGGGGTGCGTTGGGCTCGTGGCGCTAGGAAGAGGGACATGGAACGCCTGAACAGACTCATCCACTGGCCGGTCAGAGCCTGGACTCTGTGGAGACAGTCTCTCTGTGGAACACACAGAGAGACTGTCCCATATATACACACTTTACACACTTTCGTGTGTAAAATGTGTATATATGGGAGAAGATGTATAGGTAATTTCCTTTGGGAACAGTAAAGTATCTATCAATCTCTCTAGAACATGAAACCGTATTGACCAACCGTGACTTCCTCCAGGTCTTTGCCCAGATCGGTGGAACTGGCCACCGCCTCCCGCTCTGTGATCCACTTCTCCAGCTCCTCCACATCCTTGTTTAGCTGGTAGAGCCAGTACTGCTGCTCTAGCTTGGTCTTCCTGTGCTCCACCATGTCCTTCAGAGACACATACAACCGGTCTATGTGGCTCTGCTGTTTGGTGAGCTGCTCGCTGGTGAAACCAGAGAGGAAACAGGTGTAACAGATGAAGATGTTATAATATCCAACATGATAGACAGGGCATGAAGTTTTCTGACTCTTCTATTCTTGGTCTTTATGTGTGATGGTGGGTCATGTCACACCTCTCTGGGTGTCCAAGTTCCAGGAGATGCTGGCATTGCTGGGATAGCATGCCCACCGTCTCTGCGTATGTCTCTATGGTTTGTTCCAGAGTCAGGTGGGCCTTCAGCAGCTGCAGGGTGCTCGCTTCATCCTGAATCAGAATAACATCAGGATCTAGATTTCCCATGTTCACTTTAGATTAATGCAAACAAATATCTCTGCAACTACAAGGGGCTGCTCATACCGTGCCTTTTTCCTCATTGGCCAGCTGGAGTTTCTGACCCGACAACCAGGCCTCCACCTTCACCGCCTCGCTGTAGTACTGTTGGGCCTGCAGCGTGGCGTCCAGCATCACCGACCTCCTCTCTGTCTCCAGCTGCAGCACCTCCCACAGCTGGCGCACGTGTCCAGCTCCTTCACGCACGAACTCCACCTCTGGCGTCCTTAGAGACGCGATAATCCCTGCCCGGTCCAGAACCTCCTCAACACGAGCTCGTCGCCCTGTCAGTTCCCTCTGGAGTGTCTGGGGTAACGATTGGAAGGGAGTGCGGTGAGGATACACAACACCTCAGCATCGCCAAATCTCAAGTTCTACCCTTACCTGGTTCTTTTTTGCATGCTGTTGTACACTCTGGAGGTTGTTGCCATAATCCTTACAGGAGGCCAAAGGAAGTCGTTCTTGAATCCACAGCTGTGAGGTTACCAAAGTCAGGTCATCACACTTTCATGATGTATGTCCAAGGAATATAAAGTAGTTTTTAAATCAAATCGCATTGCACCATCATTCCAAACTGATCAAGCAAGTGACTGGTTTTAAATAAAAATCCAAGCTACAATATGCCAAATGAAAACCACTTACTACACTCTTCACTGTCTAAATTCTTCACTGTAGCCTTTAAACTGAAAGTATTCGCTAGCTAGTGCCACATCTGAGGCAGGTGCCCAGGGTTGAATTCTGGAATACACTGTTAGAGAAGACCAACAGGAATTCTGCTCAGTATTGCTGCACCTCCTGTAGAGCTTTCTTTGTTGTGTTCAACTCCTGCGTAGAGTTAAATTGCTGGGATATGCAGAGGTAATCAGTTCTGGGTCTTGCCTAGTGGTGCATTTTAGCTTGGATGCTATGGTGACGACTTCAGGCTAGGGGTTTAAATGATCTGTTTTGGATGTCAGGACTTAAACCACATAAGTTGTATGAATAAGTTTTGTCTTTTTTGGGGGGTTCCTTTCATTGTTCTTACAATTTAAAGCCAGTCGCCCATTTCATCTAGATGCAATGAAGCTTCAGAAATGTTTTAGGACTTGAGAAACAAGATATGTCTTACAAATTAGGTTTGGCAAAATTCTTAATGTACTATTGCTTCGATTGATGTTCACCTTAGTTTAAAACGACGTCTGAAGAGGAGGTAACGATATGATGGAGGACTCAGAGAGTAGAAGTGATTACCCACCATCTCGTCCTCCAGGTCCTGGGCGACCTGGTGCATCTCTTTGGAAGCCAGTAGGATGCGGCGTCTCTCCTTCAGGGGTTCGATGAGGCGGACGATTCGGGTCTCCACGCCCGGCTGGTTGCTGCTCTCCGTGTCACCCACCACCAACCCCCGCTGGGATAGGCAGACCCCCTGCAAACTCCCCAACTCGCCCACATCCTTGTAGAAGTCCCCTATCTGAGACTCCATAGCCTGCACCAAATGGAAAGGGGACCGTCACGTCGCAGATATGCACATAATGTAATTCCTAGTATATAAAAAGTCATTGAAAATTTTTATATTATAAAAATTTGACTGTTGACTTGAAACTGGTTAACCTTTAATTTCTAGGATAGCCTATCCCATAAAATCGGAGTGTTGTTGGGGCACCACAGACAATCTGTGGTTGTGTGTTTTGTGCCCATTCGTCTCCAGGTTAAATGCAGTTTAACATCATGAAATTGAATTTCATTGATAGAAAAAAATAATAAATAGAAATGTCTTTAAGTTTTTTCAACAGTTCTTCAGGATTACTACAGAAGACCTACTTGGAATTTCTGGAGCTGCTCATTGAAGGTGGGCAGGTGGTGCGCCTGTTCCAGCTGAGGGGGCTGCTGCTCCAGGTGGGATAGCTGGTGGTCGAGGTCCGAGTAGCTCTTCACCGTCGGCTCCGGCTTGTTGTTCTCGAACAGCTGACGGGCCTTGGCCTTGGTGGTTCTCTCCAGGTCGGACCAGCACTCCCTGATCTCCTCCAGCTTCTGCTGAACCACCGAACGGAGCTCCGGCTTCTCCTGGATCAGCTCCTGACCCTCCTGAGGTGGGGGGGGGGGGACATGTTTGATTGAGTGACATCCTCCTCATCCCTCATACGGTACTTAATGTCAGCTTCTGCTTCAAGACATGGATCTTATAGGATGACTGCCGCTTCACTGATAACTGCACGCATTCTGCATAGAACATTGTAGAACAACATCACAACAGTCCCAGTGGCATTTGAGACCTTAAGAAAAAAGAAAATGTATTTCTCATCTGACTTTTATTCATTGTAGATAGAATATCTTTAACATAATATGAGTTTTCCTCTGGTGTTACACTTTTATATATATATTTTTTACAGAAAGGAGCTGATGATTTCTAATACTGGGGCAGGTTTTTCACGGTCCCTGAGTCGTACTGCAAGGGTCAAACTATCCTGGGACGATTGCTTTGAGGTGGATTAAAGGTACACAGAGAATAAAATTCCACAGCACTTAAAGGGAGCAGCTAAATCCTATTTCGTCCCCTAAACAAAAGTTTAAACCAACGTGGGAGCCCCCCTGCCTGCACAGAGGCAGGTGTATGGAGCAAAGTTTGGCCTTAGGCTGACCTAAAAATCAAATATGGCAAGCCTAATGAAGCAGCGTTGTGTCCTGTGCTCTTCTGCCCCTCTTCCGTGCTCTAAATCTTCGGCTTTGTTCATGACGTGATCTGGAAGAGGAGATGTGGCGAGATCAAAACTTACAGCAGCTTCCTTTGTGTGAATAAATCCCTTTCCTGAAATAGATTATTAATGGTCTCCTTCCCAAGACGTCGGGAAATAGGAGGTGTTTTCCTTCTCTGAGGAGATTTGGGATATATTTTGTAGCGATGGCTGATAATATTCCTCTGTTATTTACCGCTGTATTTATTATTTACTGTAACAAGAATGCATATGGCGGACTTAATCTTCTGGATTCCACCACCTCCATCTTTCACGGCGAGCTGGACCTCCTGTATATCCTGTGGCTTTCATAATGCAGTGCAGCATTTCTCCTCTTGGCACAGGCTCTCTGCTTAACTGCTGTTAGTGCTCACTCTCTCACATTCCTCTCTCGCCTCCATCCTTTCCTCGGCCTTGCTCTCCATCCCATAATGCAGAGCCAGCAGTAAGCGGGTCTCTCTCTCTCTCTCTCTCTCTCTCTCTCTCTCTCTCTCTCTCTCTCTCTCTCTCTCTCTCTCTCTCTCTCTCTCTCTCTCGCTCTCTCTCTCTCTCTCTCTCTCTCTCTCTCTCTCTCTCTCTCTCTCTCTCTCTCTCTCTCTGTCTTGGCTTTACTGACACACAGAGTGAAGCAAGGGGAGAGGAAACCAGAGAGGGGGTGGAGAGGAGAGAGGATAGAGGCCGAGTAAAAAAAGAAAGGAAGCAAGAGGAGGAGGAGGAATCAAAGGTTTATGGAACAGGACTGAGGCTGCGGCTACAGTCGGATGCCAAAGGCTTTCATGGAGTTTTTTTAAAAATGTTTTCGACAGCTGACATGCAGCGATGTCGTAATGGCCACCACCTATGAATCACGCCATTGTGGCGGGACTGTGTTGCCAAATTCTGCAGGCTTTCCTGTAATGCTGATGCAGCATAATGGAATAGTGGGTGGGATTAGAGAGTGTGTTTTACACTACAACCAGAAACAACAATGCATCCACACCTACAGCACATGAATGCAACACAAAGCAGCAGCTGCAGGACACCAACAGCGAAACGTCCACCAAAACGGCTGTGCCAGGAGCACAGATCAGGATTTTAAAAAAGCACTTCCTGGTTTCATGTCATGTTGTTCCCTTAGCGTGACCCAAAATGCAACACAAATAGTTTACAAGCTTCAAATGGATGTGAAATTTACAATTATGGATTTTGCTCAACTTTGAGCAGCATTTTTATATTTTTACATATAAAGATGGATTCAAAGTATTCTAATGTAATCTTTTAAACTATACTGTGATCAGTGATGCATTTGCGGTCTCCAATCCCATGAGAATTTCCAGAAACTTGACCATTAAATGTATTTAAAGTTTTAATTATTATTTAGTTTATTATGCAGTTTTATGCTATGAAACCAGTTCAATGAAATTTAGACTGCACAACAGAAAATAATTAAGATGTACAGATGAAGATGATATAAAACAACAAACAGGGCAATAAATACAACTCAAACAAACAAAATACAGAGAACTTTGAAAATACTGAGTTTAAGTGAAAAAAAAAGAGTAATCTGAGGGTGAAATAAACAAGTCGAAGCTTGTTCGTCGTTGCTTGTTCACATTTAATCTTGTAAAATCACAGTTTAGATGTTCTATATGCTGAAAATCAGCAGCTGTTGGAGATTTTTCAACCATTTCCATAAATGAAGGAATGTAAATCTCAGAAAACAGCAGACAGCAAAGTGAATCCTAGTTAACATCTCCTGAACTTGCAGCTGCAGGTCTCTCATTACTCATGCAAACTGTTGTGTTTGCATGATGCTGTTTTATAGCAGGAGCCTGATGCGTCTGGACCGGATCCATTACTACCAGTGTTTCCACGAGTGCAGATGATTTCACAGCTATAACACAACACGAACAACGTTGCTGCCTCATGCATCGCTAGCAAATAAAATTTAGGAATAAAGATCGTAACTTGACAATGAAGCTCAGGCATGCTTGATGCTAACACTGTCAGCTACAAAATTAAAACAGCTGATATTATGGTTTCATAAAGTCCACTCCGTTCTAACACGTGTCTCTCAAACTGAGCGTGATTAAGGGTTACAACACTTGTTCACAGTTGGAATTTCTTCCTGGCACAATTAAAGACAAGATGAAAATAGATGAGGAAATAAAACTGATTCCAAGCTAAGACCATATTGATTAGGACAGTAATTGGCAGTAATCTAATAGTACAGATGTTCTGATTCAATTGAATGTCCTATTGTACGTAGGTGATTTATTGTCTAGTAGACCTGCATGACTTGTTTTTTTTCCTACAACTGATTTTACGTTGGTTTGGAAGAGTCAAAAAGCACAACACAGAGTTTTAACTGCTGTGAAAAGGCGACAGACACAAAAGTTACGGAACTATTGATCAAAGCTGACAACGTTTTGAAAACATTGAGTATTACAAAACAGGACACACTTGGAAATGTATTTACCTACACCCTTAAGGCTTTAGTGGCATCGCTAGTGTTCTTAATGGTAATAAAACACCTTTTACAATTATCAAGATGTAGCACGAAAACATCACATTGATCTTACATCACAAATAATCTGGGACTTCATTGCATCTTGTTAAAATAACACGAGAAAGGAAGTGACACAGAGACACAGCATCCGCTTTAACACGACAAAGTATTTTAAAAGACCTGCTGTTGAACTTAATTTGATGCCCTATGTCAAAGGATTTACATATGGATTTGGAGGTCTGTGTTTGCTTTTTTGTACGTATTTTGGTACGTTTTCGGAGAGATTACCAATATGGGCTACACAGACGATGCATAAATGTCCCAAATTACATGTTTGTCCTTTTCAGCCATCATATAAAGGTTTATTCCAGCAGACATTTTGCCTTGTCTTAGCAAAAGCTAAAGATTTAAGCATTATAGCGTGACAGTGAGCCAGTTTGGACAAAAATAGGAGCGTGAAACTGAAGCAGCTATGTGGAATTCCTCCATCATTACTAATGTTTTTTAGAGTCTCAAATGTCCCAGGAATGGGTGGAGCAAAGACTAAGTTTCCAGGATCATTATTATTTCCATTATTTAAATTTTTTTTAAAGGAATTTTTTGTTCTTGAATTCCTAATTTTTCAGTAATTTTGGAACATTTAAATGATAGTGTTCTAGGATGAACAATACACTCAGAGATGTGCCGAAGTGAACTCGTCAAATTCTTTTGCCACTGTCAATCATCTACAACAAATCTAAAATTGTTTAAATGAATCCACTGAAAGTTCCTTGAAGACATTTCGCCTCTCTTCAAGAGGCTTCTTCAAAGGTCTTCAAGGAACTTTGTTAAAGTCTAGTGGATTTGATTTAAACAACTTGGATAACCATGACCTGGATGAATGAGAACCTACAAAGAATTCTTCAAAGATGAAGATAATTCAAATTATTTTAAATTTAGAATTATAGCCTCAGCTAAATTAATTCAAGTGTTTGGGGTCCAATATGACAGTGATGACAGCTGGACAGAACCGGGTTTACCAGGAAGTGACCCTGAGCCCGTGGGGAGGCATTCTGTCTCTATGGAGGGGGGTGGGGGGCAGCCATGGGGGTTGGGGTGTGGGGATGCTTTATGAGTAAGGGCCGGGAGAACAGAGGTGAGGCCCTGAGACAGGAAGCTTTCCAAAAGAACGCAGAGTTCTCAGATGGTGGCAGGACGCGGCGTCATCTTTTCTCTCCGTCTCCAAGGTGACGGCAGAGAGAGGCGCGAGGGAAAGTTTCCGTGTTGGAGAACGTTTTGAAATGATCTGCGTGACCGCATGTAGCGGATCACACGGCGGGAAAGTTTGGGAAAAACGGAACGGAAGTCACGACCCCTCCCCCACGGAGCAGCCATCTTCTGCTCTCTGTCAACGCTTTCGGTTGATTTATCCGCTATTTGGTATGAAAGGTTACACAAATACGCTGATGATTCAGAAGTCAGGCCAGATCCGGTTTCAGTCCGTTTTCAGTTCCAGCTCAGATGACATTGGAGGTGGAGGACCGCTCTATAACGTCTCTATAACCTCGCTATAACATCTCTATGTCAAGTCTGTTTTCAATATGATTAAATTTGATGTCAGCAGTGTTAGAATTCAATTTTACATGAACTGCATATGATTCTAAGTCAGACAGTGTCACGTTGGTGAAGGGTACTGTAACGACCACATGACTGACATGCCGAGGAGCCAATCGGTGTGGACCTTGCTTGTTGTTCCCTCCCCCTTACGTTACGTTTCCTGTCTGTGTTCCTGCTGTAAACCAGGATGTGATATAAATTCTACGTGACGTAATTAAGCTGATAAAAATATATTATAGTAATATTTATGTATATATAATAAATGCAATTAAATTCCTTCAGTTTTGCAATTAGATTGGAATTTTAATAACGGGCACACTAAGTTGACTTTAAATGCAGACAATATCTGGTTGTTTGCTTTATTTTTATTTAAATTCTACCTGTGCCCAAACATAATATTCCTAAACTGATGTTGTTGTTGTTGTTGTGATGTGCAACAACAATAAAATCAAATTAGCTTCACATTCTTCCAGAGCTACGAGTAAATACTTATATTTATGTCTAATGCAGCAGCTATTTTCCTGATTGTTTGAATTCTCTCGCTCTGTAAATTATCGGGTATCAGAAACGATTTTTTTAAATGTCGAAAAAGCAGAAGGCGGAGCTACAAACTGCTTCTTTAAAAAGCTAGAAGCTGCACACAATTACTGACAGACCCAGTAGGGTCCAGACTACATCAGGATGAACCTTCATGTGTTTCACACATGGGTAACCAGGATGGGTCAGGATGATTTATTATCAGGGTTTTCATCTTCAAGGTCCACATTTATAATTAGTTACACTGCTGTTATGAATATTTAATAATACAGTATATACTGTAACAAATAATGTGTAAAAATCCATACAGTCTAACAAATGTCTTAATGTATTCCATAAAAAATGAATAATTGAAAATGTCGACATAGCCTCTCAGGATATTATGAGGGATGTAAATATATTTAAGGAGGTTAAAACCTGATCAGCCTCACCCCTACTGTGATAAACTCTGATATTCAGCTTTTTAGGAGCCACTTGTGGTGTATTTATGATATTATTTATGTACTGAGAAGCCATTTGTGTCTAGATTTCATATAAAAGTAAAAACTTTGACCAATGACATGCATGATGGGATAGCAGTAATCTGTTCATCAACCTAATGGTTAAAAATGGTTAAAAATACTTATGAAATGGTTAAAAATACTTATGAAAGAAAACAATATGGGGGGAAGGGAGGAACTCCTGCTGCAAAATGTTGTCTCTTTGACATTTTGATCATGTTCATACGTTGCTTGGAGGGGCTTGAATTCTAAAGAGCACTTCCTGGTTTTCCTCCGACAGATTTTATTGGTCGGAATCAATTAACACCTAAAGCCGGAAATTGATATTTATTTCAAAGAATGAGCAAATCTAAACACGTTGCAGTGATCTTTTGCTCGTGTTAGAGCTGAAAATGACTTCCTCTTTTTTTCCTGATAGCAGTAATATATTAATGACTTAAATGGCCGTAGATGCAACGTGCATCCCATCGGTTCATTTGCATCTCAAGAGCTCCGCCGAGGCAGAGGGCATGTAGAACATTCCGTGTTGATGGGATGATGAACCGTCAGCACAGCAAAGCATGATGGGAAAGGTGGGCCAAAAAACACGAACCTGAGAATGTTTTCATGACGCTAACGGATCTCAGATCAGCTGTGTGTTACTATAACGCCCGTATGCTCGTTCCAGAGGCGTCCTCTGTGTGATTCATTCTAACCTCTGTGACTGAGCGATGAAATTCAGATGATCTGTGTAAAAACCCACAACAACAACAAAAAAACAAACAAAAAAACCCCCAACAACATCCATGAGGATCACACCACCTGTGAATCTGAAAACAACACTTGAGCAAAATAACCTTGAGGATGTAATTCAGGATGTCCCCAAGCCGAGTGATGAAATGACAGATGAGTGATGACAACTCTCCCACTCTCACCTCTTTAATTCCTCTTCCACCACACCCACCACCGGCACTATTTCCCACTCATGTGCTCTCTTTAGCATGATACCCTCTCCCCCCCCGACGCACCTGACCTCCACATCCATCCATCCATCCATCCATCCATCCATCCATCCATCGCTGGCCACCTCCACTCACCTGTTCTATCTTGGCCAGCCATTCTTTATTGCGGGCCAGCTCCGCCATAAAGGCCTGGTGCTTCAGCCACTTCCTGTGTAGCTTCTGAGCCTCATCCCTCGCCGTGTCTCGGGCCATCAGCATCTTCTCTTCCACCCGCTGTCCCAATCGCTCAGCTAGGGGAGACAAAAATAGCCACCATCAGGAGCCCAACGCTCACGCCGGCCCGTCTTCTTCTTCTTCTTCTTCTTCCCTTTTCCCCACAGGACGTCCTGCCGGCCTCGACGCGAGAGGCCACCCGCTCTACTCTGCAGGGGCCTGGGGTACCTGTGCTGTCACCACCCCTCCCCAACCCCCCACCAGACACCCTTTTCTGGAGGAAAAAAAAAAAAAAAATCAAGATAAGCACCTCAGCAGCAGTGGCAGCAATGGAAGCACTCAAGCCCTTCCTTTGGGTAGCCCCTGGGTCCTCATACCCTACCCCTCAACGGGTCTTGCGGTCCTGATGCTGCAGTGTCTGCTAGCCAGTCTCAGGGAAAGCAAAAACAACCAGTGAAATAGAGGAAATGCGCCAATGACAACACCGGTAAAGAATGACACACACATCCAAGATTCCCTGCAGGTGGTGGGGATATCTTCAACATCCGAATTTCCGTTACAAATCCATCCCTCAGCGAAGGTGTAGACGTAGCATCGCCGGATGAAGAATCCTTTCAGCCGGGGCGAAGCTGAACCATCCAGCACTTGCCAGTCCCCCGGTCAATCTGTAGTCCTGTCTAATGATGCTGTAGAGAGGAGGAGGAGGAAGAGTTGGAGTGGGAGGAGCAGGCTGAATGGGATGCAGAGGCAGTGCAGAGGAGGCCGGAGAACACAAGCGATCGGCTCCTGTGATGCATCGTTTCCACAGCTGCAGAGATGCACGGCGCGGGCTGGCATCAGAGAGCTCCTGCTCTTCCTCCCCTCAGCTTCCTCTTCCTCGTGTCCCCGACCAGCTGGGCCAGCGGGTGGTGCGGGTGGTGCATGCTGCTGCTGCTGCTGCTGCTGCTGCTGCTGCTGCTGCTGATGCTGCTGATGCTGATGCTGCTGCTGCAGTCCTCACCTCTCAGCTACGCTCCTGCGTGAGCGCGCGTGTGCGTGCGCGCGTCCGTGCGTGCGTGCGTTCGCGTGAGTGTGTGCGTCGGTGTGTGTGTGTGTGTGTGTGTGTGTGTAATCACAATCAGCACTGCAGTGCCGGAGCAGAGAGAGAGAGAGAGGAGAGAGAGAAATGAGGAGAGGAGGAAAGGGGAGGCAGCGTAAAGGAGTGGGGGGGGGAGGAAATAAAGGGAAGGAGGAGGAGGGGGGGGCGCCAGAGGGGGAGAAAAAAAAGATGAAGAAGAGGAGGAGAGGAAGTCAAAAGAAGAAAAGATGGTGATGCTCGGGGGGTTGAGGAACGGAGAGAGGAGGAGAGAGCCTGCGTCATCCTTCAGTGTCACCAGGGACATTTCTCTGCACTAGAAATGACTGCACTCGGAGCGGGAGGAGGATTTGGGAAGGAGGAGGAGGAGGAGGAGGAGGAGGTGTTTGAAAACAGCTGAATGAGAGGGAAAGCTGCACACATGGTCCACGGTGCAGCTCATTTGATTGGGATCACGCTCCCACCGACACACATGTCATCCAAGGAGAGTTAACGCACAACGGACACGTCAAAACGCTTGGAGCTGGAAACAGTTCTGAGTTGACTTGTGATATTTAATCCGCAATCATCACGAAATTCAAAAGAGAATTGATCTCCGCACCGCCCTGATCCTGAACTCTGCGTTACTTTTATTTATCACCTCCATGTTTGCTCGTGTACAGTACTTTTAGTCATTTTTGAAACGGTTCTGATCACACTGCAAACATATTATTTTTAATTGAATATTTTGATAAAATAAATAATAAATAAAAATTATTAACAATATTAAAAAAAAAAACCCCACGAGTAATTATTTGAAGGATATTGATTTTGAAAATACACAATGACTCGATATTTAAATGTATTCACACTTCACACAGAAATTCCAGTAATAACAATGAGTGATTGAAGAATTTGAACATAATATTGCCCAAAAATTTCAATATTCTATGAACTGCAATACACTCTGATGTATTAACTGATCAAATAAAAATATAGGTCTGTATTTTAATCATATTCTCAGCATGAAATGACTGATGTGAACATCTCTAGCCTTTTAAATCAATGACCATTTAGAATCTGTGTTAGGGACTGCTGGTCAAGTTGACTACAGGTTTTGCAGGATCCTCTGATTGTCCATTGGTGACACACAAATAGACGTCCTGAGTCTTCAGCGGTCAGACTCACATCATCTGGATGTTTAACCCACACAGTTCTGTTCAAACATACAGGAATTCATTGCATTCTGATGGATGGTGTGGGTAATGTTGTGCACCAGCTGTGCTGGCGTTCATATGGAATCTATAAAAGGCACTGGTGTGAGTCACTGCTCTGACTATCAACACCTGATTCCAGTCGACCTTGAGATGAAGAGCTCGCTCCTTCATCTTCACTAATAAAATGTAAGAAGCAGTTGTCTTTCATTTTGATATCATATCGGTTCTCCATCCCATCATGATTACAGTGTTCCAGGCCCGCTGACTGGTAGAACACACTCTGACCTCTGTGTGCCGTGACCCTGGGGTGAAACGTGACAGGTAACCCCCCACCCCCACCCCCAGCCTTCTTTCCACCTATGTGAGGTCGTGGTGAAGGTTCATAGGTCCTGAAACTGTAGGATAGCTGGAGAATTGTTAGGGATTCAGTTCTATTTTTCATTTTTGTTTCCCCCAGCTGTGACACATCCATGTGGCGTTGGTGGTATAGTGGTTAGCATAGCTGCCTTCCAAGCAGTTGACCCGGGTTCGATTCCCGGCCAACGCATTTAGTTGTTTTTTTTTTTTTTTTTTTTTTGGGGTGGTTTATCACAAGATTAGCAGTTAGAGCCCTGATGGACGTATCTGTAGGGCAAGAGGTTCTAATCAATCCCCAACATACGGGCTGCAATCTGTTCATCAGACATGGATCAAATGCAGACAACAAAGTTCATTAAGTGCATGTAAATAGTTAAAAGTGTTGCTGAACCTGCAAGAATTCAAGAGAAATGACATCAGCAGTCGTGGGGCAGCTCTGAACTAACACAAGGGTCCACACCCTGAACCACCCAGGTGGTGGAACCTGATGATACCCACAGGATTCCTGGGTATCATCAGGTTTTAGGCTCCAGGTTCTGGACTAAGTCCCAGGTCCCATGGACCAAATCTGAATAACTGCAGGTTAAAATACAGGAAATATGCTGTTTGTGTTTGATACCTTAGGCTCAGGGTATTTGTGGATTTCAGCTTTATTCTGGGGAAGAACTAAGAACTAAAAAAAAATCAGGTCTAGTTCTCTGAGGGAACGTAAATGCAGCTCACTAGCACCACCTGCAGGGCAGAGAGGGGATGGTTCCAACACCTCTCGGTAGTTTTCTTTCTTACTTGGTTTTTATTCCCCTCAAACTGCGTTTTTCTTTTGTGATTGTCTTTATTTTATCTGGTCACTAAACAGTTTGTGTTGTAGTTTCAGCTGCGTAGATGTAATTTTTAAAGGGTTCTTATAAATGACACAAAAAACAAAAAGAGAGACATGACAAGAGAATCTAACAATGTTCCTGAAAATATTCAGTTCTGTCAATTGTGTTCTTGTTTTCTTTTCTATTTTTAGGGGGAGGGGGGTTTCTGGTCCTTCAAGCAACTAAACAACAACAACAACAACAACAACAACAACAACAAATACAGTATTACGAACAACAACAAAAAAAGCACTGGTTAATTTCATAATAAAGGCTCAACAGATTAAAACTTTACATTATTTCTGTTCTGTTGAAATTAAACTTACAGATTTTGTTCATTTAACATTATTATTTTCTTTTTTAATATGTTTCTGTAAAGCTGAGAAATCCACCTTTAGAAACATTCCTGCTCAGGTTCATGTGTGATTTTATTTTATTTTTTTAACCACTAGAGGGAAACCTTTTTCATTAACGTTTCAAAAGGAAATTAACCTTAAAACCAAGATGTCTAAAAAAAACCCAACATCTTTTAAAGTTAAGCCAGATTGATTGTGTTGTCTGTCAGGTGAAGATGTGAATGCATCCCATGATTTTACATCTAAATATAGTTGTAGAAAAATCAAGCTACATTTCTAATAACTTGCTTGGCAGTTTTCTTAATTATACAAATTATTGAAAAAACAAAACAAAAACAGCAACATGTGACAAACTTTGATTGACGTGATTGAAGCCTTTTTAATGGGAGCACTGTATTGTTTATCTGATTAACAAGTCTAAAACTTATTTCAAGCTGCTACTGCTGCATGCACGTTAAAACAAAAGGGGCGCTCATTCCTCCAGTTCATGCCGACAAAGTCAGCCAAAATAACATGTCAGCATGTGATTTAAAGTATTGATAATAGTTGCTGTTATTTGGAATGCAGAGGTCCTTGGAGGAATACCAGAAATGCCTCTTTTTTTTTTTTTCAGCAGGAGGGGCGTCCTCGTGTTTGATTGATAGCAGGTTGACAAGCGTTTCTTATTAGTGTTGTTGGACAGAAGTGACATTTATAGGTCTACAGTCTTCCTCTTTCTTCTGCGACAGTGACAATAAAAGGAGTAGGGTTGGTTTTTGTCCCATTTTAGAGATGTTATAAACCCCTCAGTCTTGAATGCTACATTGGTGGCACAAAAACACCTGAACCATCTTCGTCACAACTTTGTGGGCAGATGTTTGGACTCTTCTCTGTTCTACCAGGTGCTCCCTGATGGACGTCCACCACATCCAATCAGATGTCGTAAACCTATCCGCCTCATTCAGACACAGAACTGCTGCGATGCTTTGTCGCCGTTTGTGCGGTCGGAGGCGCTCGCCTGAAGTGCTGTGGTTGTGTGGGAACCAGCCTACAGACAGTTAACCTTGACCACATGTTCCAGCAGCCCAAATGGACCCTGTAATGATAACCCAGTGTAATGACTGACTCCTTCCATGTAAGGAATGCTCCATGAACATATACTGGGGGTTTTTTTGTGTGTTTTTTTTTAACGTTTTCTTTTTGCCGTTTACAGAAAGTTGTCGAGTTTTGGTCTTTTGTTCTCACCTGCAGCTCAGCGCGCTGAACACACACTTGGTTTGCAGCGATGCCTTGTGTTTCCAGCTCATAGGACTCTACCGTAAATACTACTCTGTACACGTGGATGATTCATATCATGATTCAAGTATTTGGAGAAGTGGAGGAAGTATACTGACATTCCTGCTCAGAGGAAACTGTTAGACGTGTCATGACATCAGGACTGACAGTTTTGTGTGGTTTTGTTACGAGGTGTAAATCACCATGAAGAGAGGTTATAGTAATGTTCTGCTTATGGCTAAATTAGAGAGCGCTGCTTTTTTTTGGTTTTTTTTTTAGTGACCCAAACATGAAAAGAGATGTTTTTGTTCCTCACAGCGACCAGATCGTGTCTTTGACCCGAAACACAAATGTTTCTTTCATCAAATGACACGAATATTTCATGCTTTCTTACAGAAAGCAAACTTTTATAGGACAATAATTCACTTATAACACATTAATTTACGCCTTTTTTTTTGCAGATGATGAACTTCTTTCACCAGGTTGTCCTCTTCGTTTTCATGATTTCTGCTTCCATAAATCACAATGCTCTGATGTCCTCGGAGTGTTATACCCCTGGAAACATCTCTAACACTTCAGCATCAAATCCAACACACCTCTGTGATTGATAGTCAACACTGTGATGGATAGAATGTGTATGATGTTCTCTGCATTGAGCTGTGCAAGCCCAAATCCCCGAGGCGCTGTTTCAGATTTTATAGTTGACAGGCATTACAGCAGCCAACGACACGTAATTGCCAGTAATTTCAGACGGAATGATTCACATGGTCGTGTCAGAGAGACTCGCGTTGCTTCATGTTTTGTTTTTTAACACGTTGTACGACATCTCCGGCGCAGACACGATCTCACCGATGCGAAGAAGCCTGTCGCTCAAGTATGTCTGCGCCCGTTCATGTTGACAGACGACGGCAGCGGTCTGCGCTCGGATCTACTCCAGCTCAGAACTTAAGACGGGTTTTTTGTTGGTGTTGCTTTCTGGCTCATGATTCTTGGAGACTTCAGGAGGAAGGTGTGACTCAGACAGGCCTTTGGTGGTGGAAATGTTAGTCTGCTGATAAGTCAGTAGTGTCAGTCCTTGTTAGTATAGCGGTAAGTATCCCCACCTGTCACGTGGGAGACCGGGGTTCGATGCCCTAATGGGCAGATGCAATTTCTGCGGCGGCAGTAGCTCAATCCACTAACCCTTAGGTTGGGGTCCGTAAGGTCAGCGGCTCAAAACCCGTGTCAGGCAAGAAATTTGGAGTGTGAACTGGCAGTGGGAGGTGCCGGGGCGCCCTTGAGCAAGGCACTGTCCCTTTTTATCTATCTATCTATCTATCTATCTATCTATCTATCTATCTATCTATCTATCTATCTATCTATCTATCTATCTATCTATCTATCTATCTATCTATCTATCTATCTATCTATCTATCTATCTATCTATCTATCTATCTATCTATCTATCTATCTATCTATCTATCTATCTATCTATCTATCTATCTATCTATCTAAAGTACATTACATTTACAGATAGAAAGGCCCTGGAACGGGACATTTTTGTGGGACATTTAATAAACTTTTACAACTTCCCTCCCTCTGGATGCCCTTCTAGTTTTGGTGTTTGATCAGGATTGAAAAGGAAATGCTTTTTTTTTTTTTTTTTTTTTAAATAAAATGTTCAAATTTTCCCCCTTCAATATACAACAACATCACTTGACCTCTAAAGAAAAGTGGTGCTTTTGTAATAAAACTGATTAAAGAGTGACAAATAAAATAACTGCCACGCAATTACCCCCTACGAGGGTTACAGTTGAGGGGCTTTTTAACGTACATCCACCATCTAAAGAGATCATGCTGTGACAAATAATGAAGGGGCAGTGATTACATGACTTTTTTTGGGGGGGTGGGGGTGGGGGGGTGGACTGGAAGCTTTTTATAGGGGTGAGAAAATTCCATGGCAGACACCGAAAACATGCATTAACATACCAGCACAGAGCCAAGGTTAGTGAACCTGGACCTTACTCACTTATTAGCTCTAACTACCCCTTTGGAAATATACATCTATAACGTTGGGCACACAGACCTCTAATAACAAACGGCTAACAACCGCTCATTATGGGGGCTTGAGCAGGAGATTTACAAATCTTAGGTTCAGTGGTGTTGGACCAGTTCCTTTTGCTGGAAAATTGTTATTCCATGGAGGGCATGCATGATAAAAATCTGGTGATTTATTCGTGGCGGCTGATAATTACTGGTGTCTTCTCCCCATGTCAAAAAATGAATGGACGGGGAGAGACCGAGGGCTGCAGTCTTCAGGCTCTTTACTCCACGGCAGTAAATCTGACATGTTTGTGAAGCCATAAATCACAGTTCTTGATAAAGCCCACGCACTTGGAGCTGAGCATGGCCTGAACGTCTCAAACAGTTTTAGCGATAAAAGTATGTCAAAGATTAGCTAGGCTTGGTTTGAACACCCTTAAGAAAAAAAATGTTGGCGTTTTAAAACCGTCGTGACGGTCAGTGATGGTGTGAGACTCAACCCCAACCAGACTGACAGTTATCCCAATGTTGACACTGATTTATTTGTTAGGTTGAAGTGTTATTGTGTATCAGGGAAGTGCGCTGCGTTCCGAGACTCACTCACTATTATTACAGTATATATTTTTTTAGTTTTTTATTTTTTGAGTACACCCAATTTAATTTTGTGTTCCTTCACACTTAAACCGTCATAATCAGCCCAGAATTAGAGCTCGCTAATATTTAGAATCTTTCACGTTGAATTGTCTTCATTAATAAAATCAGATTCTGGTGTAGACGTGGATATGTATACATTTCCTGTGTTCCTATAAATTAGACTAAGTATATATACTTATAGAAAAAGGAAAAGTGGTTGTGACACGATGCTGTGAGACCTTACCGGCACGTTTTTTTTTTTTTTACTCTTGTAAACACCAAACATCTCCCTGCTGTTAGAATATATCTCTAATTTAATTCTCTATGCAGACATAGGCTGGGATCAATTGGGAAATTTCTCATGGGAGCAATGCACTTACTCAGCTTTGAGACTCGTCCCACAAATGCATGTATCTTACAAAATGGAAAAGAACAGGTTTTTCTTTGTTGCGTTATCCAACAAAGAAAAAAACATCTATTAATCTACAAATTTCCTAACTTTTTGTGCAGTAGTTTCTTTCAGGTAGTAATTTTAAATGGCCTGACGCCACTGGTTGCTGCAGCGGGCCGTCTTCTTGGAGAACCCCATGACCAGTCCGGGCCTGTTTTCCAGTAGATTTAACTGTGACAGTTACATGTGAATCAATAAAACATTATTACAGCTAGGACTGATGGATGGCTTCAGGGTCCAGGACTTAAAATTTCAAAGTAAAAAAAAAAAAAAGGACGATCATTCTTTGTTCATTTAATTAAAAAACATGGAAAATACTCCATGGAATTCTGGTGCGATGAAAATTGTGCAAAAGCCCCGGAGTCATCCAATCAGCAGCACTGCTAGAGAACATTTATGATGGGTTGAGTAATGCTTTTTTGCACCGAAACAGCACTAAAATGGCTAAACTTCATGTCTCCACCTCAAATCATGATTGCGCTTTTAGAGCTAAAACTCTGGGCTGTAATTGTTGTGAAGGTTGGCGTCTCAGAGCCGCAACACGTACAATAAAAACAAGAAGGCAGGAAGGAAGCAATGCACCTAAACGACCCTGAGGACCTACCCTTTAGTTATCCGCACTGCACTTTGCTAGGAGGCTAAAGCTAAAGGTCAGCGCAAACACCTTTCACTGTTCAACGCCATATCTGGCATGTCGATCTCACCTGCGGATGCAGTTCCTTACAACGTCCCGCTCTTCAGATCGAATTTTCATCACGAAGGATGAAGAAGTCGAAATAAAAGACAGGACTTTGTTAAAAAAAATCGCATCTACCTCAGCATCACAAGAAACTGATTCATCCAGTGTAACAGTAGAGTAAATCTCATCAAAACTGAGCCACATCTTCACATAAAACATTCTGGAAATCGATAGCCTCACCAGCAACGATTGCAGGTTCTAATTGTAAAATATTTGCCCTTGATTTTTCCCGTCTCTTTGAAGTCTGGGGCTCTCTCTGCTCCTGTCCTCAGGTGCTGCCCAGGCCTGATTTATGGGGATGGGTTCCAGAGAAGCTATACTAAATTACACGGCCCTTAAAGCTTAGCAGGGAGAAACAGAGGGAGGGAGAATCGCCACTCAAGAGACAAGCTAATTGTAAGGACTAATCTAACCTATGGTAGATAAGAGGGTCCCTCTCTTCCCAGACCTGAGAAAATGGGATAAATGTGAAATTTGTCAAAAATGTCCCTCACACTAATATTCACTGGCCATCTATTTAGATCAATATCTCTTTCTTTCAGGGTGAGAAGAGGGAAGCTTTGAGAAGGGAAATAAGAGGTACGATACACAGCATTATTTCATGTGAAAGAAAAGCATCATGAACACCTCTATAAAGGTGTTACAGGAAGCGTGATTAATTAAAATGATCAAATAATTACTATGTTTTGGGGAGATTTTACCCAACGAGAAGTGTTGAACATTTTCTGTAAAGGATGTGAGCGAGAGTCGGAGTAGGAGGAGGGAGGAGGTGACAGTGCCATTTGCCTGGAGGGTACCCATAAACCTCAAGAGGCAGAGAGAGTGCACCATTCCTCACAGGTGACTGTACCATGTGACTTCAAGGGCTTTAAAAAGCAGACCAACCTGTCTTGTTCAGGTACAAGTAATCACAAGGCACCAGAGGAGTCAGAGGAGAAGAATATCTGGGCTGTCGGCACGGCGGTGAATACCGACAGCCCGACAAGACAAGCCGAGGAGCGCTCAGGGAGAGTTTCCCGAGATCGTAGGGTTGACAAACGCGGTGTTCCAGACAGCAGATTCTTAATTCTTCCAAGCAAATTTGAAGGTTTTGTAGACTTTTGTAGTGTCTAGTTGTCAGCATAATGAGTTGCAGCAGTGTTGCAGGATCAGAGTTCTCCGAGGAGGAGCTGGATCTCGGTATGCTGGAGCAAGGGGAGGATGAGGAAAGTCCAAAGGCATCTTTTCAAGACAGCGAGAGCTCAACCAGCAGCCCGAGCGACCCGGAAGAAGGCCAGACCAAGAAGCGCAACCGCCCGGTCCGTTCAAAAGCTCGAAGAATGGCCGCCAATGTCCGCGAGAGAAAACGCATCATGGACTACAACCAGGCCTTCAACGCCCTACGGGTGGCGCTGAACCATGACCTCAGCGGCAAACGGCTCTCCAAGATCGCCACCCTCCAGAGGGCCATCAACCGCATCTCTGCTCTCTCGGTATTTCTGAGTTCCAACCCTCCCAGCAAGCCTTGCACCCACCGCGAATGCAACCGGTCATCCGTTGGGCCAGTAGGGATGGGGGCATCACGACTCGAGCAGACCAGGGTGGCGGTTCCTCGTCTGGAGCACCAGGCTTACATCCCCTGGCACGCGTCCATCTCCCACCAGATGCAGCCCCAACAAGCGCCTCACATGCACCGGTTGCCACCAGAGTCCCACGTCTACATAGATAACGCAGTGACATCATGTCCTCCGTCGCCGCACTACCCTTGTTATCCCACCGAGGGACAGCTGTACTCTGCTCACGGACACTGCGGCAGCCCCCGCGACCATCCGCCTAGTCCTCTGAGATACCCCCAGGTGGGTGAGGGGTTGGGATACCAAGGGATGTGGGCCTCCTGCACTCAGAGATACATGGACACGTTTGTGGAGCCTTCTCCAGCTCTGGGGCTTCCCTGGCAGGTGAGCTACCTGCAGGAGACGGAGCATAACGTCCCTCTGTGCTCTGACGTACTGTAGCTGGGGGAGAATCCGCCGCTATCGGCCCGAGAGAGCGATCAATAGCGCCAGACTCTTGCATGACCTCCAGAACAGAACTGCTTTCGTGTTTCTGTTGTTGCAATCAGCTCAGTGTTACAACCCAACTCTTTTATTCGAGGGAAGAGTCCTCAAAGTGTAATTCAGGAAATGTGAAATGGCAATCAAAGACTGCAGAATGTTGTACGTTTTTTCCAAACGGTTTGTCAGCTCACATGTCAGAGGAATGTGTAACTGATGGCCGTAAATCATTCAACCACAGTATTGTGTTCTAGTTGCACGAGTATCATTCTTTTGACTTCTGTAGACAAAAATTATAAAAAATAATGTTGAATACAGTAAACATGTCAAAAATAAAGACCTTTACCACAAGGAGCAACTAGAAAAAAAAAAAGACTGAACGGTTTACATTCACGCTAAGATGTTGGGTAACTTTCATCAATAGAAGTGCATCTTTAGTAAATGTGATTTGAGCTTTGAGCCAAAACTTCAAATTGTGTTCACGTATTTATTCTCTGTATTTCATTAAAAAAAAAAAAAAAAAATCATGTCTGTTTGTAAAGTTGTAAATAATGCATATTATTTTTTAAACTTCAAGATTAAATGTTAAAATTTTATCTTTACCTCCAGTGATGTCGTGATTGCTTTGGTTCTCTGGATTTTAATGTGAAACTTGTTTACTAATGCTGAGTGTGCGCAAGTATGTGTTGAGATGGTTGTGTGTGTGTGTGTGTGTGTGTGTGTGTGTGTGTGTGTGTGTGTGTGTGTGTGTGTGTGTGTGTGTGTGTGTTGATTATAGCCTGAGGTCGGTAGTCTCTGCCGCTGTGAGATGACAGAGGTCCTTCACTCAGTTGAAAAATGTCCTTACAAGTCCATTCTTGTCATATTTGGAAAGGATGAAAAGTCAAGGTGCTTTTTAACACACAGCAGACAGGAAAAGGGACATCGGGTTGGAAGTATGCTATAGGCACCAAAAACGTTGCATATGCAGCGATAAAGCTTCGGTAGCGACCAGGGAAAGGTCAGTCGCTCTTTGTGCGAATCAAGAGAATAAATCCTAACCACACTTTCTGCTCCTGGCGCTAGCAGGCCGTGTTAGTCAACAACAGCTTTCCCTCCCCTGCCGAGCAGCATGTCATGGAAAACAGCTTTAATATTAGGCTATAGGACGACCCGACCGACAGATTTATGTGGGTTCAGGAAGGAAGACTGCGCCCCGTCATCATGGCGGTGAAATCCCCTGTCGGGATTCACTGGCCTGCAGGTGGAACTGGGTGTGTGTGAGTTTTTTGAACCTCCTGGAGGTCTTCCAGCGAGAGCCTGGAGATACCGCTGAAAGACGTGGGCCCAAGGAGAACGACTGCAGGCCTGGTGGAGAAATAAACGGTTTGGTACGACAACAATTAGCAGGCAGGAAGGAGAGGGAACGCAGACAAAGAGATGAATGGAGAGGAGGAGTGAAATGAGAGGAAGAGAAGGATGTCGAGGGTGAGAACAAGAAGACTGTCTACGCTTTTAGACGGCTGTTTATCTTCACAGACGTGAATCACTAGAAAACTTTGAATCACCAGTGACAGATGAGAGTGGATGAGAGCTCCCACTGACGGCACGTCTCTCCACACCCAGTTTATTTGGCTGAAGAACGGCTGCCACTCACTCCAGCGTCACTTTATAGAGTTCTAGGTACTTAGTGAAAGTAGGCAGACATGCAGTTCTACTACCGAGGGCCAATCTGTACGAGCTCTGTGACTGGTTTGCATTACAAATATCAGGCCATTTAATGGATATCAAATAAATAAAACAAAAACACCTGAACAAAGGGACTTATTTACACCAGAGAACATTTAAAACAAGCCACTGTAGATGTTAGCAAAAATGACTTCAGTGAATTTAATCTAAACAAAACAAGTCTGAACAGAATCAATAAATGCATCTATGAAATTAAACAATTCATAGATGCATTTATTAATAATACCATGAACATGTTTTACTTTCTAATGTGATGAATAGAATATTTCACTTTGAATCGTTGCAAAACATTTCTTGATCAGTTTCATTTAAAAAAAAATTTTTTTTAGAAATGTTTTTTTGGAACAAAATGATAAATTTAGAAGAGAATAGAGTAGAATAGAATAGAATAGAAGAGAATAGAGTAGAATAGAATGCCTTTATTGTCATCATACACAATTGTACAATTAAATTTAAAGACTTCTCTTGGTGTAAATTCTCAGGTGCAAAAAGAACAAGTATAAAAAATAGAAAACAGGTACAAGAAACAAGAGTGTAGCAGTGTATTGTGCAATTAATCAGTTGGGATTACAAATTATTAGAATAAACCAAGAAAAATCCCAAAACAATAAATAGTTCCAGGTCCGATATGGAGACACGATCCCTACATTTCGTTGAGTCCGTTTTACAGAAAGCCCTGCAGAGGTCAGCTGTGGAGTGTCGCTGTGACTCACCTGAGGGTTTACCTCACCTGGCTGCCATCGAGCCCGTCTGTGACGCATCTGTTCCTCAGACGGCTCCGCCTCCTCAACACCTTCCACTGCCAAGAGAGGAAAACAGGCAAACACGTGAGCAGCGATGCCAAGACATCCATGTGATTTATGGGGATGAGTCAGCCTTCACAGCTCAACATACAGCTCCGACACGCATACACACACACACACACACACACACACGCATGCACCAACAAACACACAACATGACATCACTGTCAACGGCGGGGGAAGTGAAGGTGTCAGAATGAACGCCGCAGACGTGTTTGTTTCCATCGTATAGTCAAAACAAATACGTTCTACCTGACTTATAACATTAAACCACACTAGATGCATCTGCTGAGTCGCTTTAGAGGGTTTGTTTGGAGAAAAATATTTATATAAAGAGAATGCAAATCAAATTTGAGCTCTACTCAGATGGCCTAAGGTTCATCTGCACAAAGGCCCTCCGCTTCAGACAACGCTCTGTGTTCTCCTGGAATGCACTTTACTAAACTTTGTCTTCAGGTGTGGAATAGAACAAGCATTAAAAGTCATTTTGTGAGCTTCAAATCACAGCATACTCAGAAGGAATCCTTTGAAAAACAGCAATTTTCCCAGTAGTGACGTGACATCATCACCCTGTAACCTGGTAGCCTAGAGGTTAATGCACATACCGCAAGTGTGCAAGTACAAAACAAAAGATTAACGAGAACAGCTTTAATGAGTCAGCTTTAGCAGAAGTATGGTGAAAGAGTGCGCATAAATTATGTTTAGAATCCGAAGGTCGATTTCACCTTCAAACAGTTTTCAACTGTCAGCTCTGACTAACTAGAAAACAATTGATCCTATCAGAAGTCGGCTGTGTGAAGAAAATCTAGTTCAAGACATTTTTGCTTTTAAATTCATGACATTTGACCTTAAGTAATCTGAAACCTGCTATCTGGTCTATGGCAGTCAATGCAACATTTTCCTCCCTGACTTACTCCTCATGCTTCTGGGGTCACGGGGGTTACTGGAGCCTACTTATAGGTGATATGTGGGGGATTCTAATTATTGCAATCATGTAAATATTTCCCAAAGTCACAGCATGTTTTATTTAACACAAATTTTATGCTCATAAACATTTGTTGTGGTTTAGCCTTTAAAATAAGACTTAACAATAAAGACTTTCACTGCAGTCACAAAGCTAATTGTGCTACGGCTCGCTGCACCCTTCGGATGTAAAACCTATAATCAATCTATCAGCACAAGGAATTAGATTCACCTCTGCCAAGAACGTTGTGTTCTCGTCCATATCAATTCGTTTGCTGTGATTGTTTGTCAGTAAAATTATACAAACATTACCGAGGGGATTTCCATGAGATCTGGTGGAGGCTGTGGGGTTTTTTTTTATATGGCGGTGACAAAATCATTGGAAAAAAAAAAAAAAAGCTTTTGAGGGAGGTACTGTTTAGCAACTCTTTTCCACACCAAGGATGTTTTAAAGTTTGTTTTTGTGTGTAATAGCGTCTTACAACCTTTGTGGGGCGCTGTGGGATGGCAACAGTTTCCTGTTTGGAAATGAATGCTTTAAGAATTTAAAAAAAAAAAAAAAAAAAAGGTTAAACTTATGGACGGCAGACGTTGATAATAGCTGGTTTTAACAAGAAAAAACACACCTATGATGACAAAAATCATTCATGGCATTGTAGACATTTATTTTCCATCTTAAACAAAGTTTAAGCAGTGTAGCTTTAGCATCTCAGGCAGACAGCTCTGGTGTTTTTAGAACCACTATGTGTGATTTACCTGACCTGATTGGATTTACCAACAGTTTCACAAGTGACCACTAGATGGCGACAAAACCAAGACCCTGTTATACAGTCAACATCAAAAATACATGTATGAATAAGACAAAGACATCTGACTGGTTTGCAGTCGAGGCCATTATCATAAACACACAATAATAATGGCACAAGCTTTGTGGATGGATGTAAACAAACACGTCTCTAGCAGAGATTTAACGGATAGATTTTAATAGCTTTTTCATGCCTGGGCAGGTGGTAACACTGCATTCTTTCATTCCCATCCCAGATTGTTTGGGGAGGTGAATCAGGATTAAAACAGCCTCAAACTCCTGTAGTCTCAAACCGGCATTTATCACCTCCTGCGTGCCTTTAAAGGCTGCAGCAGAATGTAACTTGTTTAAAGCTCCTGTTGTTTTCCACATAATAATGTCTTATTAATGTATGTTTATAAGATGATGTCTTTGCGAGTTCTTTTCCTGCAGACTACAGCTGTTAACAACAACAAGCACATAATATTTCCATTCTGAACATTATTATATTACATGGATGATGTTTGTTACAGAATAACAATAACAGCAATTATCTATAATCTATACAGGTTATCATTATAATCATCACCAACATTATAATAATAATAATAATAATAATAATAATAATAATAATAATAATAATAATAATAATATATAATAATAATATATAATAACAACAACAATAATAATAATAATAATAATAATATAATTAAAAATAATAAGAATAATAATTTAACATATATTACTAATACAAATAATTATTATAAATAAAAACACAACTACAATACTGATGTTTTTTATTAATGTTTTTACAATGATATAGTTGTACTTATTACAACAACTACTCAAGTATCTTCATACTGCTTTGTTGGGATCAGGTGCTGATTAGATTCTGGACCCAGTTTGTTCAGTTGTCTCTATTTATTTATCTGCACAAAACTCATGGCATAGGTTTGCAAACGAAAACACACAAACACACACACGGTGCTAACATGCAGCTATATTGAGATCTGTCAACATGTTTCACCCTCCCTTCACCTCAACCAATCAGAGACCCTCTCCACAGATTCAGCAGCATTAGCTGATGACAGCTCCTGAAAACAGAGGAGAAGGCGTCCAATCAGACCGACGACACGGAGCTGAATGAGGATGGTGTGTGAGGTAGACCCAACTCTTTTTCATTCAGAACAGAAATGAGTGGATTTATTTTTAGCTGTGGCTTTATGGCAGAGGCTCAGCTTCCAGTTAGCAGGGGGTGTGTGTGTTTGTCTATGTCCAGCCGATCCCCCGCAGGAATACAACTGTTCACTTTTCTTGCTTGTGAGAAGCTGCAGCATTTATTATCTGATGCCTCGCAGTCTCTGCTGTACATTTACTGCTGGTTTAACAATTTACTGCCAACCTTTTCCTCCGTTCCACTCATTTACCTCCACTTTTCTTCCTCTGGCCTTCTTTAACTTTGTGATCCATGCAGACATTATCGTGTACTGTACCTTCCATCATCGCCCCTCAGCGTTCTGCCATCAGTTGCATCATCCCCTTCGGTGTCAAGTGTGGCGTCAAGAGTTTACACGAACACAACACTGAACACTTGACTCGTCTTCAAGAGGAGAAAGGAAGTAGAATACATTTTCAGAGTAAAAACAACTACACTGTGAAACTATACCTTGTCTTTCTTTCCATATTAAAGCAACACTTTTCCATCTCCCCTCTGCTTGTTGCCCCATCACCATCAATCCGTATCCAACTGCCTCCGATTGAGGGATTCAGGAAGTCCCTCCCCAACGCTGACTCTGTGCTGTTTCCACTACGCCGGTTTGACTTTACCTGACTCTACATCACTTTTCTTGGCTGTCCATTATGGAAAATGGACCTGCTATTTGCTACTACATTTTTCAGTACCGCCATGATGAAAAGCAACCTGCAGAAAAATGACCCGGTACCAAGGCGAGTGGATTGGAGCGGAGTACAGCTGGTACTACAGGGAGGAAACACGGCTTATGTCAACATATCTGCAGGGAGTGATTAAGAGCCTAGGCTCTAAACCCAAACCGCTTCATGATATTTCCAACTCCTTACTTGTCTGAAACTCCTTGTCCCATTAGCCCTGCTCTGATTAAACCCAATAAAGAGTCACGATAAGACAAAAATCATGTCATAACCAAAAAACCCTGCATCGGTATGACTCACTTCTAGCTACACTCTAAGGTCTATCGATGGTGTCGCCTGCGACCGGGATAATCAAGTCACCAGAGGCCGATTCTTGAGCGGCATATCATCCGTTCCAACAGCCAATCAATGCCTCTTGGTCAAAATGTCAGATTCTTGGACAGAGGAAAAAAAAAAAAATCGCCTCTCAATACGTTTGAGGAGCAGGCGTGTCTGAAGGCCCATGACTCAAACTTTTAATTTACTGCTAAACTGACAGTTTCTGTGCTAACCTTTTCCTCTGCTTCACCCACATTTACCATCACTGTCACCAACCGTCCCTCTCATTCAGCCACCTCAGTCAATCGCCATGAATTAGACATTTATAAGACCGTATCGACGTATTGTTACTTTACTTATAATTGTATTATTATTGCCTTACAAATAAGAATATCTTTTTTCCAGTTCAACTAAATTTATAACTTAGGTGTTAAATATGTAGCAGTAAATGGAGAGGAAATGAGGCAGTCCTTGGAGTCGGCGCATTATTTCCATTTTTTGTTTCTTTTTCCTGTCTGTGAATGAATCCAAACACAATGGAAATGAATGCATCAAAATGAACGGAAGGCTGCGTCCCCGTATCCGTAGGGCATGAATGGGCCTTTACGTCAACAGAATGTGCTGGTGCAAAAGGTTTTTTTTACACAAAGGCAGCATGAAGGTCACATGTGGCGTCAAGAATGAAAAACCGAGCAGAGAGGAGAAAAAAGTCGAAACCCCCACCACCACCACCACCACCACCACCACCCTTTCATTTCATCACTGCCTGCAAAAATAAATAAAAAATCACTGAAGGATTTCTATTTTTCCACAAAGTTACAGAAAGCTAGTTAGCTTTTCCTCATTGTGTGCATGTAAAAATATTAGATGGAAACACTGAAGTGTTCTTCCATTTAAGTCAGAATAATCTCTTTATTATCCGTCTTCAGCAGCTCAAAGTACGGGAAAAAAACAAGAAGAAGAAAAAAAAAAAAAGCAGGAGGAGAGGAATGATGGTGCAGATAACCTCCAGACCTGTAATTCCAGTTGGGGTATCGGTGCAGTTGAGCTTCAGCAAAGGCTGTGGCGAGGTGAGCACACAGGTGACACATCTCCCCATATACCACACATAATTCAGCTGACGTTATACGACACACACACACACACCTACACACACACACACACACACACACCGGGATACGCTGAGAATAGAAAGTGGAAATTTTTTTGGATGTGGGATCAGAGGAGTCGTATTGAGTGGAGCTGAGGAGGCCTTTTGGTTTATACGTCTGGAATCAGTGCAGCTGGTGATTAAAGTCGATTTTAACTTCAATCTGGTGTCGGTCTCATGAGATCAACGTTTGCCTTTTCATTAAACGGGGTTCTTCATTTGCTTGTGTGAATTGTTTATTTGCATTGAGCGGAGGAAAACGCTTCGCAGCCAGTAGGAAATAAACAGGAGCTGGAAAACATGATGGCATTTTACTGTGTGTGCACACACACACACACACACATACACACACACACACACACACACACACACACGCACAGAGAAAACACTCCATGTCATGTTTGTTCTATTTAATCAGCTCTGGTTTTATATACCGTATGTAAACAAGTTTTTTTAAAATATTTTTTATGGCCGTCTCCTTTAGCTGTCTCCAGTTCTCCCATCTTTAAATCCAGCTCTGGGTACATCCTGTTCCAATTAGAACCAAATCAGAAATGCAACCAGAAAAAAAACAACAACAACAAAAAAAAACATCAGGGGTGTCTTTCCAAACGTCTGCGTCCAGACAGGAGCTCCTCGGATCTCGTTCGACTCTCTCGGCAGCCGCAGGCGCTCTATACAGTCGTAGCTGTCAGGATTAACGGACGTATAATGTTTGCTATAGTATGAATGTTTGGGAATCCAACCCGGCACCAAGGCGGCCTTTAGATCGCACCGCGAAATGAAGAACATAATAAAATGCTGCAGGATGGCCAGACATATCCAACAAACACCAGTTGTGTTGTAAACACAAACAACACAACCGTACAGAATGTACAAATAAAGCAAGCAGAAACAGTGGACTAGGATGGACTTGGTTTTGAAATAACAAGTTTTTTGAACTAACTAGTTTTTGAACTAACTAACTAGCTTTCTAAATTAACTAGGTTTTGAATTGTTATTTAACATAAACATTACATTTACATTAATATCATTATTTATGCTTATGTTTACACCGTGGACGTTTACACTGTGCGTTTTGTACTCCTTTTGTTCTGTACTGTTATGTTTCATTCTGCTTTATGTGCTTTCAATCGCCCCTTGGGAACTAATAAAGTTTTTTTGAATTTGAATTTGAATAATACAACACCGTCTAATACCAGTGTAACATCACTGCACTATGTTTTGTCTTCTGTATTTCCTTACCAGCTGGAAAATGTAGCTGAGCTACCAGTTTACACTACATTTAGTGTAAACTGGTAGCTCATAGAGGAGCTTCTTTTAGCCATGCAGGATAATCAACCTTTGGTAATGACATCTTATAATTTGATCCATGATCATTTTATATTTATACTGTATGGAAGCCCCCGTTGAGCTTGAGAAAGGAAAGTGTGGCTGGTTTGATGCTACCTCACAACCCGATCGGTCACACCACATGTATCCCAACAGATACCCGATCCCGACTGACCCGGGATCAGACTGCGGTTTATTCATATTGGCCTGCAGCCTGTAATTAGTCTTTGTTCAGTTGGCCTGAGTTCCGTTCACTTGGCTTCGGCTCCGTTTAGTGCGAGACTGGCTTCTGATGGGTTTGGTATTAGTGTTGCATGAATATTTATGATGCTGGAGCTGCATTGTGATCATAATTATTATCATTAACATTAGCAGCGCATGTAGAGCAACAAAACCCAGCGCTGATATATTAGTTGGCTTACAGATACATGACATAATACACAAATTAACATTTGTGATTTAATTGTGTAGCCTCCCAGGAGGCTACATGCCAACGCTCACGGTGCAAGAGGCGTCTTCACACTGATGCATTTAGCATGTAGTTAGCATGGAGCTACATTCAAATCCATTTTGAATGGATGTTCAAAATGAAAATAAAATTACATTTTACTCCAGATCACACACTTATATTTTTATTGTTTGGCTTCATTTCATTTTTTTTTTCAGATAGTAGTAACCTTTTTTAAAGACGGGGGAAAGTTACTCTAACCTATTTGATTTAAAGTTTGCCTGATTTATTTTAGACATTTTCCAATATGTTCCCTCAAAGATGAATTGATTAGGTTTCGGTGCCGCCTTAATACCTGAGGCGGTGCACAGCGGTCAGATCACTTAAGGCTGGTTATTCACTTTATACCACGGGTCTAAACAATTGTGATAAGTCATCTGGCTTTGAAAAAACCCACCTCTCAGGAATATATAAAGCCCTTTTTTTTGGGGGGGGGGGGTGATATGACAAGCTCATTACAGTTTTTCTTCTTACTGATTTTCTTCTCCTGCTGTAATTCTAAATTGCATTGATTTGTGTGTGTGTGTGTGTGTGTGTGTGTGTGTGTGTGTGTGTGTGTGTGTGTGTGTGTGTGTGTGTGTGTGCGTGTGTGTGTGTGTGTGTGTGTGTGGAAATTGGTTTATAAAACCTCTGTAGGAGCAAAGGGTGACAGATGTGTCAGAGGAGAAAGAGAGCGAGTTCAGCACGTGAATAGATCAATTTTTCCATAGGATGAAATTCATGTGAGTGCCTTAATGGTGCCTCTCCGACCAATTAGCTGCCGCTTGTATTTCACGAGACGCTTCTTACTGTTTATCTGAGAGCACTTTCATCACAGTCACGACGAAGAAAACATCAACATCCTGAGGTCAAATGAATATTGAACCTGGGTTGGTGTCTTCCAGGGTAACATATACATTCATACGTGTTTGTAGTCATATTCAAGCGTCCTCTGAGAGAGATACCAAAGGGCTAAGCTGTAATGAGAATACCAACAAGGTTATATGATATATAAGCATACATTATCTGCCAGACTTACTTGACCTCAGGGGTTTTGCTGTATTCCTTTTTTTTTTTTAACGGAGGTTTACTTCTTTCCATCTGCGCTGCAGAGACTCACAATTTAATCAAGTCCCTATTCTGAGCCGGAGAGGTAGAAAGAAGGCAATTATTGAAGGAGAAAATATGACAAAAGGTAAAGAACTGAAGCCCGAGTGTCAAAAAAGATGGATTAGTTTTGTTTGGTGAAAGTAAGACAAAGCAGCTTCATATTTATGGCATTGTTTAGAAAAATGGAACCAAACATCATAATTTCAAGCTTTGACTAACATGAATAGAAATAAAGTCTGCAGGGAATTAATCCTGGATTGTGCGACGCAATCACTGAACTCCATAGTCTAAAGTAAATTTAAACACAGCGTGAACGCAGGAGTCACATTCATGGCAAACGCAAAAAAAAAAATTCTTATGAAATGATTTTGACATAATGGCAGCTCATCAACACTCCCGGTGTTCTGTTTCAGCGACATCAGACGGATTTTTTAACGTGCTAGAAATTTAGATGTCACTTTTGTTAATATAAATGTTCGCTGTGATTTTTACATAAAAACATCAAAAAATGAGACGATCCAGGTTGCATTAGCAGTGAGTTGAAAAAAATGCACTTTGTTTATTGAAAAGATGGACTGCATTCAGTATTTACTCTTGATGTCCTTCATAAAAAAAATATTTGCCATTAATTAATCATTCATTTTGAAGAAGGTGTTAAATGTGACACTTGGTCTTGTGTGTCCATTAGTGTTTTCAAAACTTTAACTACCAACATTGCGGATAATAAGCTGTTCCGAGCATCTCAGTGTGAAAATTTTTTAAATTATATTTTCAATTTAAGCCAGAATCAATAATTAATTATGTTGTATCCCTCTAATCAGTACCCAGTTGCTTTAGTTTAGAGTCGGATATAAAAAATGGGGGGGGAAAAAATCACGGCACAGCACATGATCAGAAACAGTGTGTATTACCTGATGAATTAATTCAGTTTTCTTTTCAATGCTTTGCCCATATTTGTGACAAACAAAACCCAGCAGGTTTTGTTTGACAGCACTAAAACACTTTTATCTCGACTCCATAAAACTCAACAGCATTTGCACGTCATCTGAGACAAGCAGTGTGTACCCATCTGTAAAACTGTCAAACAATAGATGCTATTAAAAGACACATAGATCACATTCTGTCTCATGAGAAAATTTATTTATTTGAGAACTTCAGAGGATGAAAGACCTGAGCTCGCATGCGAAGGAAGTGGCGTCAGCATTTGTTTTTCAGGTTATTACTAAGAAATTATATATTGTGGAAGATACTTTTTCTTTCTGCATGAACACGGTCTTCTCATCAGTCTTTTGTTTTTCAGATGCAAGCACTGTTCTGTAATAGGTGCGTAGACATTGTGCGATCTCACATTTGCAATCATGTATAGGGGGAAAGTTTGAAGTTGTTGCTTCATGCCTGGCGAAGAAAGCAGAAAAGCATAAAATTTATGGAACGCCGCACACAAAACGAATCAAAACTGCATTGCAAACCGTGAAAAACATTCATCTGGGTTTGCAGGAGAACAAATGAGTTCATCTGGGGAAAAAAAAAAGAAAAAAGATTTGCATGATTGGCATTCAAACGACAATAACACTGCTCTTAATTTGGTAAATCACGTTGCACAAAGAGACAATACACAGAACCCGATTAGTTTTAAAGTAGAATTTTAAGTGCTACTCATGACTAATTCTTAGTTTTGTGTGCGTAGGCACGAGAAAACAACAATCTGTCGATATTATTCCATTCAGCTTATTTGCTCTCCTCATACTGAAGCAGTCCTTCATGATCTGAGCTTTAACACGTATTACCGTTGTTTTTTTTTGATTGCACAGCCCTCCTTGAGGAATTTAGCCATTTAGATAATATTCTCTTGCAGGGGGAAACCATTTGACAAACGCTTCCTCTGATAGCATTCAAATAATGATTTGCAATTTCATGCAGCTGCTTTCAAATGTTTCATAGGAAAAAAAAAAAAGGAGCTGGAGTGGATCATCTGCATTTTATGTTCAGCGTCAGCTTTTGAACTGCATCATTGTTATTCCTTTGTTAAAAAGCATCTTAATCACAGCCTGGAGTTAGTGTGATTAATGTCTGATTTGTGCTGGTTGGAGCTTGTGCTGTGTACCCGCTGACTTATTAATGTTATTAATTAAACCTGTGTTTCTCCCCTCAAAATGTCTCCTCCAGAGAAAGGTCATAAAGTAAGAAAACAACTGCACCACCTCGCTAACAACTTTAATGGGCCTCGGGTCTGTTTTGTTGGGTTTTTCAGGTTCGGCGAGCGCAATTTGTCTCCATAGAAATTCAAACACGCTTAAGGTGAAGCCACAAAATCAACCCGGTCTCGTGTCTGCGCACAGCGATGCTTTAACAACACCTCACGCCCCGTATTTAACTACCTAAACACAAAAGACGTCCCGTTCCATCGCTTTACTTTTCCCCCTTCTGCTGTTCTGTAATTACTTCTGAATGTGTGTGCAGCAGAACTAATGTGCTTTGCTTGCTTAATTCTATTGAAATGTCAAATTGTTTTCTTGAGGAACAGTAAGCTCGCTACTCAATGGTCCTGAAAGACAATTAAAGTGCTGAGTAAAAGCAGAGCTTCAGGCTTTGACAATGGAATTCTGTTCTTTTAAAAAAAACAAACCCCAAGATGCTCAACTAAATAAATAACAAATCCTTCTTTTTTCAAGTGCAGATTCCTAAAAATATTGCATTTGATTATTTTTTTTTTTTTTTTTGGCAAAGTGACTACAAACAAATAAGACTTATATCACAAGCAAACACTTTGCGTTCATCTGGAAGCTTGCTGCTGCTGCTGCTGGGCCTTGGTCGACAGAACAGGGAGCTGCTGTAATTATAATGCTGGAACATTACCATGGATTTGGAGAGCTTCACCAAGATGCAATTAGCCTCTTTCAACCCCACGGTGCTGCTTGAAGTGGACAAAAATAACAGCAAACAACAGGGCAGAGGTGAATCCACTGTCTTGAACTGCGGTCAGCCTCAATTAGGCTGTTAGAGCATCGTCACAAACGCACTCTTTAACCTTATTCCAATACGATCACAGCAAAAGTGACTTCTGATGCCTTATATCACAGCTACGTGCGTTGTTTTATGATGATGCACAAAACCGAGTCAAATAAATAAATGAAGATAAAGACGTCGCCCACATCATCCTTTCCTTTCCTGTCATGCTCAGTCTGAATAATGGTTAAAAGCACAGCGCGCTAATGAGGAGGCTGGAATCTCTCTCCATAATAGATGACAATACAGTGCATAACTGGCTCATTAAGACAAGGGCAATTTACTGTCTTATCAGGCACGGCAAACTTCATCCGTCTTAAAATAGCACATTAACTGATGGCGGCGAAGTGACGCTGACAGATTTCTGATTAGAGGGAAAACTGGAAAAAGCTTCAAGACGGGGATGGGGTTAAAAAGGTCAACAGACAACTGGACTGGGAAAGCTGTCGACCCCGCTGAAGAACCAGAGAGGATATTTGATGGATGTGTGAGAAAATTGAACCCCAACCAGATCATCTCCTAATTGAGTTGGTGGGCTGACACGTAAAAACTACGTGAAGCTTTTTCGGACAGGTTGTCAAACAAATTTAACATAAAGTAAAGCTATATTTCCTAGAAGTGCTCATATTAACCAATATTAACCACGATACCACAGCGTTTATACGTCTTGTAATATCGACTCTTGTACCTCTCTTGTACCAGCAGAATGACAAATTGTCAGTCGTAGCAGCGTTTTCATTTCCTTACAATAAAGACCAGGCCTGCTTATTTATTAACACTGACTAGATTGTGTTTGCAATTCAGATCTTTATATGGGAAGAGATTAAAAAGATAAAAGCTCGATATAAACACGTCCGACTTGGTTCTTGTCAGCTCTAAAATTCCGGTAATTCTAATTTCAAGCTGTAAATGAGGAAAAAAAAACCCAACCTAAACAACAAGATATATAATATCTCAGGAAAATTGTTGGGGACAAAATTGCTTAGCCAACGCAACGTCTGACAGTAAAATTGCCTGTTGTCAGTAAAATAAGCAACTATAAGCTCTCATGTTTCATTTAACTTACACTGCAGTTTTTTTTTTTAAATTTAATGCAGAGAATTATATCATGGATTAGCTGCGGGAATATGGTGGTTTACAAATGTTTATGAAGATTCTGAACCCCTAAATAAGTAAATATTTATTTTATTCGCCTTAGCTGTTTAATTTTCCTTGCAGAAAGTATTAGAAAGGAAATAGATAAAAGCAGACGAGCAAATCCAGCTCCTTGTTGTTTGGTCAGGTGCTTCTTGCCCCGCATTAACATATAGTGAGTAGTTCATTACACCTGGAGGTAAAATCATTTTCTGTTCAATGTGTTCTTTCTGACTGCAAATGAACAAAGTCATCCAGAGCAGCTCTGAAGAGATTAATCATGTAGGTAGTCCAATAAATGAAATGTCAGGTATCAAGTACCTGCTGCTGTTACCACCATTGATTTGTCTGCTGTCTGAGGAGATGAAACCAGTGAGTGAAGCCGAGGCGGCGACGGTTCTGATCTTATTACAGTGTGTGTGTGTGTGTGTGTGTGTGTGTGTGTGTGTGTGTGTGTGTGTGTGTGTGTGTGTGTGCGTGAGAAAATAATTGCATAATTAATCATGCAAAACATCAAGCAGGTTTTGAAAATCTTGGGCGCAAGTCAGATTATATCAGGTTCTACGATGATGTCATCAGCCTGGTTTGCACCCCATGGTGTTACTATTGGTTCTAAATCACGTGTCAAACTCGAGGCCCCAGGGGGCCAAATGTGGCCCGCTACATCATTTTATGTGGCCCGCGAGAGCGTAAAAGGTCAGTGTCTAATAATATATATAAAAAAATTAAAATTAAAATTAAAATTAAAATTAAAATTAAAATTAAAATTAAAATTAAAATTAAAATTAAAATTAAAAAAAAATATTTTGATCCTTCATTGATGTAGTTTTGTGGATTTCATAACCTGACAAATTAAAAATATTTATGTTATAACAGAGAAACAAACAAAATATTTTTTTTTCTCAACTACTGTAATGGGTTTTTTTTTAACTTGAATTAGTAATACATTTGGAGTTATTTCACATTAAGGAGTAGTTATTTTAATATTAATATTAATATTTTTATATTTATATTTACTATGGATCATTACATTGAGTTACGTTTAGTTACACTTATTAGTTACATCTGGCCCTTTGAGGACCGCCATCCTGCTGATGTGACCCTCAGTGAAAAGGAGTTTGAGACCCCTGTTCTCAATTATAATCTGTGCTGTATGTGCTTTGTTTGTTTTCATCTACTGTTCAGGCCCGTCTCCAATCAAATCTGTCTCGCCACGATTTAGATCTTATTTGAACAGACCGGGCTCCTGCCTGTATTTAAATATTTACCATGGATCACATGACCGTACGCCAGACTAATGGAAGCTACGGCGGGAGGAACCTTAGAGAGTAGATTTATTGGATTACTGCTTCAGCCTGAGGCAAAGTCAAAGCCTGAAAAATAGTGCTAACCACCATCGGAGGAAGGATACGTTTCCATACCAGCATAGGTGACACCTGTGTAATCCTGTTTTAGAAACAGATACTTGAGGAAGTGAACTTGGATTTACTTGCTATAACTCCACTCCTGTTTGCCCTTTAAACAAACTGGCACAAGGAAATACATCTTTATGGACAGCAGCACAGATTCTCATTGGCCCTCAGGTCATGTTGTCGCTCGAAGCAAGAGAATTTCCTGGCTATTAAAGTCATCATCTGTTAACTTATAAAAGCATTGGTATTTGGGTTACTTCCTGTTATTTATGCATTTGTACTCTTTTTATTCCCTGGGAAGTCATATTTTTGGATTTCTTTCCAGTTTTCACCTTTAAAAATGATTAATAATAATAGGCAATAAATAATTTGTCATGACTTTCAAATCTCCTCGCTGAAAAAGAAATTAAATTTTCATCTTAAAAGGGGAAAAAGGGGGCGACGGCTTTTAAAAAGTTTGAACGCCGTAGCTGAAAATGCATTTTTCTAAGTGGTCGCCCTTAAAGTCAGACCCCGAGGAGCCGTCCTGTTTCCAGGATGTTATCCAAAGTGGCGCAGACAGCACCCACAGGGACAAAAAGGAAGATGTAATTTTTGGCAGCTAGGAGTCAGCCTTTAAGCAAAAAAAAAAAAAAAAAAAAGCCCATAAATCTGAACAGCTGCCAGGGGGGGAAGTTGGCCTCCATCAGCTCCCACATTGGGATGTGCAGCAGTGGAGGGAAGTGACAGAGGAGCTGCTGATCTTAGAGGAGATGCAGCGGAATAACAGCAGGGACGGGGATTGGTGCTCCAAAGATGAATGGAACACCCAGAGGCCTGTCGCTACAAGGAGGTCCTCCAGGTTCCATTACTGCTGCTTAATATGCAGACAGGAAAAAGGTAGGGGGTAATGTTGCACATGGTAATAGCTGGGATTGGTGGTGGTGGTGGTGGTGGTGGGAGGGGTTGGCTGCCATTCCCAGCTGGACAAAGTCTTAACCAGTCATTTATGATGACAGAAAAACAAATAAATAAATGAATTAAATCGTTGTGATCATGATTAGAAGTTGAGTAATTATTATTGTAGCTCCTGTGGGGAGAAAAAAAAGAAAAGACTTTAACTGCCAACACAAAGTTCAACATTTCTTCTGTTTTAAAACATTTTGTTTGACAAATATCCATCTGATTTCCCTCAATTTTGTTACGTTTCAGAAGTTTCAGAATCAAACTCAAGCTTTGCCCTCCAGCTCAGCTCCTGCTTCACCTTAATGCTTTGGTCCAAAGCCTTCAGCTGCAACAAGCTAAATGTGGAGGTCAGGTGAAGGAAACAATCACATCATCTGCAAAGAAAAGACGGTTTCACTCTACAGTACCGACTTTAATCAACCCCGCTCGCCTCTTGTGCGTTTCAATTTGGTAAAAAGTGTAAATTAAAAACGCCACAGGGTTCAGTTGATGATTTTATGATACAGCAGCGATACGTACCCGGCCTCTCAACTTTTCAAATAATCCGAAAGACCTCATCTCCGATGGAGGACTGATCGATTGATTAGTGACAAGACGAGATGAAGATAGTCGTGTTGCGGGTCTTCGATATTAGATTGAAATTAATCTTTATCTCATCGCAGAGCCTTGATTTACTCTTCAAACGGGCGTTTCATTGACTTATTCATGATATCTTCCTTTTAATCATTTAATCCTCTTAGACATTAATTCTTCAAAGACACCTTACGTGGAATCCAGATATAGCTTCACCGTTGCATGGAACCGACACTGGATTTTTCCATTGGGCCTCCAACATTTTCTGAAGGCATGATAATTGCTGTCAGTGACATGGCAGCATGTTATCACTAGAGGTCAAAGAATATACTGTAATGAGTGTAAGTGGAGGCTTGAGTGAAGCTTAAGAAGCCCATATTATAAATGAAGGGTTATATTACATCTTTCTTGAGAGGGACCGCTCATCATCAGTATGTACATCCTTTATATCGCACTTCTAATATTTATGAGGGATTTGGGAACATTCCCTGCTTGACTTCATGAATCCAATGGTGTTAGTTTAGACTCTTAAGGTCGATAGGGTGAATTAAAAAGTCACGCTTACTCTGTCAACTGACTCGCGATTATTCAGTGTTTGCACTGCACAGTAGCAGAGATCTGTTTGTGTACTTCATGTAAATGCGGTATCTCAGCTAAAGATGCACATAATTCCTTTATAAATAGTGTTTAAATGACCCAGTTTACAATTTTATGTTGACTTGGAGGATCCTGTTTGTTCTTCACGGCTTCCTCTCAGTCCACAACAAATGCGATTTAGTAGAATACTAATCGGGAGGGTTGGATGGATGTTGTGATGAAATGTGTTCTGTATTTCTGGCAGGGGAACTCAAGACAGTAGAAGAAATAAGGAGTGTGGCATCATGGGAGTTGTTGTCATCATCGTCAAACAACTTCGCTGAATAAAATCCGATGTGACTCAGACAGAGATGTTCAGATAAGGTGATGTTTTTACGTTTTATTCAAGTTCGTGTTCATTTGAGTTCTTTCAACTCTCCTGACAGATGAACCAACAACCAAATGTACGTTTGGGATAGTGCGAGTATACAACTCAACAAAATGCAAAGGTTTTACTTGTCTTTGAGGAATTTTTTCTTAAACATGGATAATGTGGAATACATAATGTTCAATATGATACGCAGTTAAAAATATTCTGGTTTTCTTTGTGCTCTGGTGAAATGTTCTGGCTAGAACAGAGAACACCACTTCAGAGGTGCTGTGGGCGGACGCTGGAGAAGTTTTATGTTCACCAGCCGTTACAAAAACAGCTATTCGATTGATTTTAGCAAAGCTGCGTGATTCTTTTTCTCCCGCGGACGATATTTCAGCTCTTGTAACAAAAGTTGTCATGTTTTCTGTTTGGTGGATGAAGCGTGTCATCCTCCGTAGGATGGTGGTGTGATGTACGGCGAGCCTGCATGGTAACAACAACCATCACTGCCTTCAGGCCTTCTGCACAGAACGACGGATAAATATGAAGTTGCAGACATTGTGGAGAGTCAATCCAATTGGATCTGAGTCTAATTTGCATACCGATTTGCATATTTATAGATTGACATATTTTAAATGAGGTACAGCGAGTAGATGCCTGCTCTAAATGTTAAAATTACTTTTTTTTTATTTAAGAAACTTATTAAATGTGCACTACTGGTCCAAGGAGCCCAAAAACCAATTGGCCCTAAAACTCCATTTTACACGCGAAAACCTCCGAGAAAACAAATAAAAATGGAAAACTATTAAGATTTCATTATAATATCACTTGAATTTAGATGCAAATAATTGTGAAACTGGATAGTTTCAACAAGCAATTGAGAAATATCACTATTTGTATGTTTTTACCCATCGATCTTTGGACAGCTTATGTTTTTTGAGTGCAGTTTGTGTTATTTTCACCTTCTCTTATTTGTTCTGTCATGTGAATGAGGTCAAGCTTGTCACTAGTTGATAACATGTTGGATGTATAAATATCTGTGATGATTATTTTAACCACACAGTAACTTATCTACTGATGATGTGATTTATTTCCACCACCACCCCTCCCAAGTCCTTCCAGAGAGGCTGGTCAGAAATCGAGCGGCGCTGGAAACGATGGGTTCTGGTTAGAAAGAGGAACTGGGTGTACGAGTCTTGAGGGGATTTTTTTAAAAGAAGAGGAAAACAATTGGCAAATGGGAAATAGTTGTGTAGGGAATAATGGCTTCTGTCACTTTCCTGGAATCGAGGCGAGTATCGAGTCACGAAGGATTTGGAAGATATACAGTTTTAATGAACGTCTTCACACGTAATCAGATGTGCTTTATTACGTACCACCCGGGACTCATTGTGGTAATTTGCAAGCGGGGAACGACATTAAAACCGAGTAGGGTATGTGTGCTGAGGGACCGGCTCCGCCGCCGCCGCCGCCCGCCGCCTGCAAACGTACTTATCCTGATGAGCAGGCTGAGAGGCCGAGACGAGCCAATGGAGAGTGGAGTCTGAGAGCCCATCCATTAGTTGACAGTTAGCTCAGCTGAACAACAACCTTCATTACAGGATAGCTTCTTCACAATTGAACGCTAGCTACAAAATTGGGCTCCCCTCTGTTAATGTATCTGGTGATGCTGATCATGGAGCAGAGGCAGATGGAGATGGAAAGAATGGTGCAATCAGGGACTGGAACTTACAGCTGATCTATTTTCATTTGTGTCTAAATGCACGAAATGACCGATTTCAGCTCCACAAGAGTCCTGAAATTGGTTTTAGAGATTTCAACGTCAATATGAGGGAACGTTTCTCGCTGCAGAATTGTTTCTAAGAACAGGAGGCTTTTGTCTCCGCAACACTTTTATATAGATATCATACAACTGTTTCTATTCACTGTAATTCAGTTTATAGTACATATTGTTCAGGAAATTGCTCCGTGCAAGCTGCCTTTTAAAATTTTAGTTGGTTGGTGTGTAAAAATGTGGTGGATGGAAAAATTAACACCTGCAATTCTCCATAGTTCTCCATCGTGGCATCAACAATTGTTTTAAATGTTAGTGCGCAGTTATTGCTCCGTCTATAAATTGTGTCCAGATGTTCATTTTATTGTCATATAACATAATGCTCTCATTGGATAATCTGGAAGCAGGCAGCTTTTCACTTTCTTCCTTATGAGACAATAATAATTAATCATAAAAATAGATGCTGATCAAGTCATTCGTGATTCGACTGATCGCCGCAGGTCTTAACCTCATGAATAGGCAATCCGATGGTTTGATGGTGTGCAAATGATGATTAATATTTTGTTAATGTGGTGCAAAAAAAAAAAAAGGAAATTAAAAATAAAAAGATATGATGTATCTCCAGTGTCAAAGAGAAATGGGTCGATGACACACATGAAGGCTTCATGTGTTCATCATGAGGAACTAAAGACATTTTCAGTGACGTCTAGATGTCGACGTCTGACATATGGGACAATAAGCTCAAGCCATTAAATATTCAAGCATGCAAGAAAATGAGCAATTAACACGTCTGGCTCCAAAAAGGTCTTGAAGTTGAACCGCCGCCAAAAAACAAGAAGCTCCTCCGTGAAACTTGTTGGCTGGAAGAAGGGAAATAATCACAAAAACCCAAGTCCCTCAAATAACCATTATTATAACAGATGAGAGATAAAGTTGTCGTAATAGACAACAGAAGCTGAGTGAAAAATCGAGCCGCGGCCACAGGGCTGTTGTTTTGGCCAAAAAAAAAAAAAACTGGGGGAGTTGGTAAAGAATAATGAATGGAGCTGCTCCGCAGCAACAGTTGTGTCTCACTGAGCCAGATGTCAAGATGTTCTCTCTCTGTTTGTCGACGTGTCTCCAGAGGACAATGGAAGAACAACAAAGCCTCCTCCATTATCAGGATGCACAGCCATAAGTGTGTTCAGCCACTGCAAACCCACCTTAGTCGTGTTCCACATTCATTTAAGTCAGACTGGATGTCCTCCGACTCTCCAGATATTATTGCTTTTTCTGATTTATTTCAAATTTCATCCAATTATTTATTTTTTTTCCCCTCTCCTCAATCTCCCCACATCACCCGTGGCAACAGAAGAAACCTCAGGTGTGTGTGTGTGTGTGTGTGGGGGGGGGGGGGTCGTACTGATAGAGAAATTTGGAAAGGATTAGGTGTGGTTGAATCAGGAGAGACTATCGGTTGTAAATAGGATGTTGGATAAAAAACAAAAAAATAAATTATTTATTTATTTATTACATCAGGCGATACGTTGTGATCTTTTTATATGCACTACATTTATTTTCAGTACTTACTCTTTTTTTTTTTTTTTGTAAATATGTATATTTTGTTTAATTTATTCTTTTTCTGTTTTTGTAAATATTAATGTCTAACCATAAATAATTGATATTATGGATTGTTAATTACGTAGTTGGGACGGGGTAGGTTTAAATAAGCTTCTGCTTCAACCTGCTCCTTTTTGGGACATGTGGGAGTCGTTGTTGTTCCGTGTACTTCAAGTGGTCTTGTTTGTTTTGTCTGTTTAGTGTATTTTGTTGTTTTACTTCTACATATACAAAAAAGCATTCATTCGTTCATTCATTCATTCATTCATTCATTCATTCATTCATTCATTCAATCATAATTTATCAGTTATGATCACTAAATTTTTGGAGCTTAAAATGTGGATTTCCATTGATGTTTCAAGCAGCAGCAAGATGTATAACCCCCCTTCGAGTCCAGACACTGGTGGTGGTGGTGGTGGTGGCTGATGACCCTGGTGAACCTATGAACCAATTAACATTTCTGTTCAGACAAAAGCCACTGTTCTTTCTGTTTTCACATGAGCGATTATTATTTAATGATATTTGCATTTCGCTCCAGTTCCAACTGGTTTAATCCAGCGGTGATGAACATTTTTAAATACCATTTCTTTCTACCTTCAAGTATTACATGATGTGACATTTTCATTAGCGTTGGTCGCTATCGGCCATCGTGACAGCTCTTTATCAAAAGGAGAACTTCAAAAAAAGAAGCAGCGCAGGAAGCTAATGATAGCTGATATCATCTGGGTTTCATGGATGCAGACTCAGCGACGGTCCCTGTCATTCCTATTCCTTAACGTCATCAGGGAACATCATTACAGAAAAACCCAGGGACACTTCAGACGGCACCTCGAGGGCAATTTGCATCCTGGTGAATTGAACTCACTTAGCTCACCATTTATCACCCCAGAAATTAGCTTAGCCTTCTGTCGCTACATTGAACTCCAGGAAGGTAATCAATCCGCAGGCAATGCTGAAAGAAAAGGCAGAGCTGAGTGATGGATAGAGAAATAAAACAAGACATTACCAAAGGTGGAATTGCAGGAGTGCAAATAACCATGTGAGCCTGACAGAATGTTTTGTGCAAAAGAAGACAATGAATACAGTAATTACAGTGCTGAATGTGGGCAAGAGGATGGGAAAGATAAGCCCATTGTGTGATTTGGACTCGAAACCAGCCAAACATATAGTATATGCCCAACAATCTGTGCAGCTCCGTCTCCAGAACTGCTCCTCTGAGACCCGCAGACTGGTCTTTGAAGCTGGCAGCGTTCGCTGGCCTCGCTGCATGGCAGAATAAATAAGTGTCCATGTGGGCGAGCGGACTGATTTAGAGTTTAAGAAAACAAAATGTAAAAAAGTAACTCGTGTCTCTTATGAAAGCGTAAACCTTTCATGGCGCTCGAGTAGTGGGCGGGCGTCGGTTTGGCCGTATTTCTCTTTAACTAAAAACTTGTTCTGCACGTTGTCCTGGTTCAAGAGCGGTCGTCTCTAAATGGTTTGCCTCCAGGAGCTCCAATTACCAGCAGAAATCTGACCCGACATCAGGAAAACTAACCCCCCCCCCAAAAAAAAAAAAAAGAAAGAAAGACCTTGGAGTAAAAAAATAAATAAATTAAACGATACTTTCTCGCTGAATTCATTTTTATTTGCTGTTTGTCTATGGTGGTGTTAAAGCGACCACTCTCAGTGTTCGTACACTGGATGGTCTCCGCAGAGACTTGCAATTAGTGCAGTTGTCATTTACCGCATGTCATCACATGCATTATGTGAGATTATTCCACTGTGGTGAAATATCTATTTAAACACCTGCAGACCAGGAGATGGGATTTCATACAGTCTCATTATTCAGATGGCTGTAAGACCAGTGGAAGGGATTATCTGTGATGGTGTGAGGAGGAACCGTTAATTATACGTCATTATACCCCTGGATGACAGGCAACATGCTATGTTTGTATCTATCTATCTATCTATCTATCTATCTATCTATCTATCTATCTATCTATCTATCTATCTATCTATCTATCTATCTATCTATCTATCTATCTATCTATCTATCTATCTATCTATCTATCTATCTATCTATCTATCTATCTATCTATCTATCTATCTATCTATCTATCTATATCTATCCATCCGTGTGTCGCCAGCACTCACTTTGTCGTTTATTCTCTGAAACAGTGATGGAGAAAGTTCTTAAATATCAACCACCTTCCTCTATAATTGCCCCTCTTCCTGTGCTTTGGAGCATGACTGATTAATTGAAATCTATCAGAGTGAAATGCTGCTGTGGACCAAGATCATGGGGTGATTTAGCAACAACTATAAAAGCCAGCCTGATAGGATGGATGGAGAAAAAAAAAGACCTTTGTGTTCCCAAACTCACTCACACTTAATTTGACTCTCTTTTTAAAATTTCAGTAAATCAGTAAAATAATGACGTGCATTTTTCGCACTGGATTTCAAGGCGCACCTACAATGAATGGTCAATTTTAAAACTATTTTCATATATAAGACGCACTTGTATTATAAGGCGCACTGTCGGTTTTTGGAGAAAATTAAAGGCTTTTAGGTGTGCCTTACATTGCGGAAAATACTGTAGTGGTTAATGATTTTACATAATAACTACGGCTACACCACCTAATGTCATCTAAGGGCTCAGTGCGGCTGTGACATCATACGTTGTGCAAAAAAAACACTTTTCAAGCCCGTATCCATCATCGTAACACAGGAAAGGAAGACACTGTGATTATATTTCTGGATCTTCTGCGCTAAAGATTTAGTTTCTTTGCAGCATCATCCATATTTGAAGTATTATATTCCACCAGCAGCTCATTGGTTCTGCTGATATTGATCTTCAGGTTATTGTTATTGCACCATCTGATGAAGCTCTCCACCAGTCCTCTGTGTTCCTCCATAGAAAATAATCTCTAACTGAAAGCAGCTTGTTTTTCACCGGAGATTATTCCCTGGGATCAATAAAGTGGTAAATTCCATTATGCCAGCAGCAAAACACCAACAAAATAGCTTTTCATTAAATTTCTTCAAAGTCTTCACTGCATGTATTATATTAGTCTAGATGGATATTTATATAAACCACACAGTTACGGTGGCACAGAGGTGTGAGATGCTTCGTCTAGTTTTTCCGTTTACCGATGAAAGATAAGAAAAAGTTTCTTAATGCAACGTTTCTCAGACTAGGAGGTGAAGGGATGAGAGTCAGTCGTTCGGTTAGATGCTCACAAATAAGTCCTACTGCTCCTGTAATGATTCACAGAATGTGTTATAAATCACTGCAGCCTTTTCTGACCCACGGCACGAATCAGTCGTCTGATTTAAAAGACCTCAGCGGCGCCCGTGCAGGCCGAGGCCGCGGCCCCATCAGGTCTATCTTCTGGTGTTCGCGACAGGAAACCGGTAGATAAAAATAGCCGCGCTTGAATCATGCATGCATGAGCTGCACACACACACACACACACACACACACACAGGTATGGAAGCAATTCACAACATAAAGACAAATGGTGATGACAGTGACACGGAAACAGAGAACATTTGGAGCCCAACACGTCAGGGGAATTCAGGAGGTAGTTTTCACTGCACACACTGATACGGGGCTGTCATTATGGGAGCACTGGGAGGCCAGTCCTCATGCTAGCTCTTTAGATGAGATATAATGTAGTCGCTGCTGCTTTGGCTGCAGAACTGAGTTCTGATGTGAAGCTTTTTAAACCCCAAACTGAGGCGACGTCTATTAATCATTACTCAAGACACATTTTAACACTCTTTTTTTTTTTTTTTAACTTCCTCATTACCTCCATGACAACATATCTCCCCCTTATCATCTTCAAAATTCATCCTTATTTGTATTTATTTATCTTTGCATGGCAGAAATGAGTTTTTTTTTGTTTTTTTTAAAATAGATTAATAACAAAACAAATAGCTTTTGACAATGAGCTCTCGGTGAATTTGCCGTCCCAGTTTCAATCTCCGCCTCAGGGCGCAGCAGGTTGGTGGCGATCTCTCTCTGAATGACTTGTGGCGAACAGCTTATCATAAAAATGATGAAATTATACAACATTCAGGAGTTCATCAGAGCATTTCTAATTTTTTCCATCACAAGTCTCATTAGGTTTTTTTTTTTTTGCTCCAGGGATTGCAATTAATCATCGTGTATTTCTGATAAACAAATATGTCAGATGGAACTGATGTAATCCAGATATATATGGAGTCAGGAGCTGCTGCTGGTCGTCTAATAGGAGCTGTTTAATCAATACCGCGAAAAGATACGCCTGCTATAACAATCTAAACATTTCTCATGCATATTCTACTTGCAGAATGACTGAGTGTGAACACAAATCACATAAAAAATGCAATGTGATTGATTATTTTTTTCCTTTCAAGGACGGCAGTATTTCATGACTTAAAGTTTAGAGTTCCAGCGCTGCTTAGGAAGAAATTACTTTGATTAATAATTGATAAAAATCTGTGTTTATGGTTGGCAGGAAATGTTCTGGTCCCAGTAAAAAGAAGCTGGTGAAAATCCTCTCTGTTTATGGAGTAAACAGCCTCCCCAGGAGGGGAGGAAGGAGATCCAGCACGGGGAGCCGTGTTTGGAGTCGAGTCTGCTCCTGGCAAAAGTAGGAAGGAAGAGGAAATTAAATGGATGGAATAAAGTTCAGGCCGGCCAAGCGTTGGAAAACAGCATCCTGGATCAGGCTGTTGAAGTTGGCGAGCCGTGCTATGAATCGACCGAGTGCAGGACTTTGTTTACATGACTGATGTTTCCCACATGACTGCATTGTCAGCCATTGTTTTGCTGCTGCTTACAATCCTAGAACGCAACAAATGCTGGGAAATAATCGTATATATGTCCCTATTTTAGATTAGTTTCCCATTAAGACATATTTATTTGTCATGCAATCTAATAACAGATTGAACCGGCTCACAGAAATGACAGAATCAAGTTACCCTGTACGATTGTTTGAACTATGATTTCCGCTATGAAGTCCTGAGATGTTACATAAAAAGAAACTGGAATTTGTCTGAAGGTCTGCAGATGTTTCACCGGCCGTCCGAGGGAAAAAGTCAGATCATTTCTCAGAAAGATCAGAGGAGAACTGGTCTTCATGTTTGTAAAGAAATCTGGGTCCTTGTTACAGGGGTCTCAAACTCATTTTGGTCAGCGGGGGGGGCGGGCGGCGCATGCAGCTTAATCTGACCTCAATGGGACGGGACCAATAAATTTATAGAGAAATTACATTGAAGTAAAAATAACATACTGTAATAATAAAAATGTAATAACAAATAATAATGATAATAATAATACGCTTAATTTCCCATCGGGGAATGGATTAGTACGTATATAAAATAAAATAAAAAATAAAATAAAAATAATAGTAAGGATACAAAAAACGGACATCTTGATGTAGAACAACTACAACCAGAATGAGTGAGAATATTTCAGCACACACACACACACACACACACACACACACACACACACACACACACACACACACACACACACACCGCTAACATACTGTTATGTAAGATCACTATTTATCACGTTATTTGCACGCTAGCGTGCTAACATATGCTAATTAATGCTGTTTGTTCGACCAATTCAGCTTTTATTTTCTTGCTCTTTATGCTGCAACATTTCAACAAGCCTAGAAACACATGACGACATAAAGAAGTTTAACACTTTAAAGGACACGGAAATACTTCGCCAGTTGAAAATGTGATCTTTCGGTAATAGATTTATTGTCATGATCGAGGAAGGGAATAAATTCCATAAAACTGTTTCTGATCACCGAAGCAGAGCACAGTCGTTTGGGATGTTTGGAAGTTGTTTCTTGAAATTAAAACCGTTAAAGTTAACGTAAAGAGTCAATCACAGTATTTCCTGCGCTATAAGGCGCACATTCACCGAATGGCCCATTTTAAAACTGTTTTCATATATAAGGCGCACTGGATTATAAAGCGCACTGGATTATAAAACGCACTGGATTATAAGGCGCACTGTCGGTTTTTTGAGAAAGTGAAAGGCTTCTAGGCGCGCCTTATGGTACACTTTAAATGGCAGCTCGCATGAATGACTCGTGGATTCTTGCCCTTTGAGCATGAGTCAGCTGTCCCGTTCACTTCGGCTGGGTTTCCAGGTTTGAGCGATTGCAGGGCGAAAGTGTGTGTCTGCGACGGGAAAATGAAAAGGTGAGGGGAAGACGCCGCAGCCGAAGCGATGCAGATGGAGGAGGAGAGCGGCGCCGGCTCAGCGGGAGTCCCTGAGACGAACAGAGAGAATCTTCATGTATTAGTCATGCGGCGTGACGAGAGAACACTGGAGGCCGTGTCTGCGGCTCAGGAGAGCATGAGAGATGGGCTGAAGGGGGGGAGAGCGGAGCGAGGATTAAAGAGTAAAGGCCTTACACAGAGAAAGATGTAACCTCCTGCTTCAAAACATGTCCTTCAGCAGTCGTCCCAAGAGGTGGACTCGTGACTCGGAAAGCCAAACGCGAAGCCTCCGCCGTGACTCGGATGAACTTTGATGCGACAAAATGTTGCGAATATCTAACAATCCAGAGCCAACAAAGCCACAGCAGCTCCATATAATATTAATCTTATGATTATTTTATTCACGCGTTGTCTTAAATTGAAGCAACGCTGAGTGTTATTCTGATTTATTTTATTTATAGGATTACACAGACCGGAGTGCAGCACACGCGTGTGAGTTTAAACATGAAAATTGCATGTTTTTCCAGATGTTAAATGGATGTTAAAGAGCAGCACAGGTTTCCTTCTAATGTCATTACACCTAAAAGCAACAGCCTGACCCTCATGTCTGAACATAAATATTGTCATTGCCTCTATTCCATCATTGTGAAAAAAAAATAATAAAAAAATCAATGAATCCTTTCAATCCAGATCATTAACAAATCTAAAGGATTGTTCCGCTGGCCTTTCAGCAACCCTTCAGTCCGACAGACGAACCAAAGCCAGGAGAAACATCGCCTCTTTGGAGTCGTGCAAATTAATCTTGCACCCTTACAACTTAAATTACCTTTAATATTCAGACCCCATGCATGCATTTAGCTGTCGCCTCCTCTTCGTTTTAGATTCTTATATTTTATTCTCACGATGCACACTGGCCAGACAGATGAGGATCGCCACACGGATGCACGTGAAGTCCACTAAAGGGTGATATCTACTAGGATGATATGTAACGCCGCTGTCGTTTCTGCAGAGCCACAATTGCACTGGGAGGGGGGGGGGGATGATTGAAAGAGGCAAAGCATGCAGGAACATGCTGATTGCGTGTGCCATCTCTAAAGCTCGGCCCTCCCCTCTACCTTAATCCAGTTTATCCCTGCGAGGCAGGAACAGCGAGCTCGCTCATAGTCAATCTCTTGATTGTTCTGTGACCTTGGGTAGGCAAATAATAAGAGTGCTCAGTTAGCATAGGCCAATGTCTGGCAGACCCATGTCAAAGAGATGGACACCTGGGAGGGGGAAAAAAAAAAAAAAAAGACTCTCATTAAAGCTAAAACCTGAAGATTAAATCAGGGAGGCGGCAGGGAAGGAGCGGGAGACATAAATTAGCATTGTGGTATCATAACATATTCATTTGTTAGCTTGTTGAGGAGAATGGAGGGTTGCAGGTGTAGGTAAGACGGAATATATTAGCATGCATCTTAGTCGTCTGTCAGTCAGCACTCGTCAGTAATAATGTGGAAATCTCAGCGCGCTAAAAAGCTCTCAATAAAACTGTGATCCTGCTTTGCAGACGTTGTTATTATCCTATCAATATTCCTGTCTGGTGCTGATGGTGAACCCTCCGCCGCAAAAACAAACATCTATTTCTTCTTTGGTGACCTCCTACCTGCCCAGGAGGGGCTTTAAGGGCTTTTCAGTGCGAGCACATAAATGCCGCACATCACAGCGTTGTGCAGAAACAGTTGGATTTAATCAGCGTTTGGAAAAATATAATGCAGTGTTTGTCCGATTTAAATAAAGTCACTTTCAGAATAAAAGCATCTTAGCTTTTTCTGCTTGACAGGCGTTGCTATGGATTCATATTCATGTAGTCTTTACCTTGCATTAATACAGAATATTAGAATATTAAAGTATAAAGAACAGCTAAATATGCAGAATATGCAGACATAGTTACTCTTTTTTTTTTTTTTTTTTTTGCCACACGTCAGTCAAAAGGGAGGACGACCCTTTTCGGGACTAATAACACAGTCGACAGCGGAGGGGGGAAACCATCTGCATGGAGAGCTTGCCATCGCTGGTGTAGTTTTTGCAGAAGCACATTCTGCCCCCCCCCCACCCCCCACCCCCTATCCCCTCACTACCCCCCTCCCAGACGAGACGCCAAAGCAGGCGGTGGCAGGGAGCCTGAAACGAGTTGCTGGCATGCTAAACAGCACAAAATGCAAAATGTTTCTTCCTGGGTTTATTGCTCTGCACACTAATATGAATTGTAGGCAAGTGTACATTGTGGGAGTACTGATGTACGGCATCCTCTTGACCCCAGCAAATGAATTTTAAAAATTATATTATAAAACAAATTATAAAGGCAAGAAAAATGTTGATTGTAGACGATTCTTTATTCATTCATTCATTCATTCAGTCATTTACATTTCCAGTCGCTCTGATGACCTTCTCTCAGATTTAGAACCAACAGAAGTACTGTTGGTTCTAAATCTGCTGAAGTACTGCTAATGCGGATCGCTCTCCTGTTGGTCTGAGGGCCCCCATGGTGGTGGTGGGGGGTGGTGGTGAAGGGACTAGGGGTGAGAGTGGGGTGGTTTTTCCTTCTTGTACAGCAACATTGAGGAAGCTTGGCCCGGTTAAACATTCAGTGAGTAAACATGGAGGCCCTCTGGCAGGAGGCTGAAGCTCTCATGTGACTGGAGGAAAAAAGCTGCTGATGGGACGGGATGGAAATGTTATAAACATGAAAAAAACTTCATCAAGACTAGCAGCTTCATCAAGAAGCTGCAAGTCTGGCATCCAGTAATTACCAATCAATGCGTTGCAAATTCTCTATCCATGCTAAGATTGAAAAGTGTTTTTTTTTGTTATTATAGAAACTTATTTCTACACTAACCTTATTTAAAAATTTCATCCCACGAAAAATTACCACATTGACAGCTATTTTACTCATATTAAGCTATTTTCTCCCTGAATTCAGAATTTATTTCTTGCCTTCTAGCAATTCTTTTCTGCAGTTTGGAGAAGCATCACAAACTACTTTATTTATTTATTTATTTATCAACCTATTAATTTATTTATTTCAGCAAGAATATTTATTCCAAAGAGCCCAGTCTTTGCTATTTCTTGGCTGATGCAGGGACTTCTTGATGTCCTGGCAGCTTGACGGTGATGACACGTCTCCAGGAAGCGAGCCGCTTTCCCGTTTTTTCCCATGATGCACTCTGAGCGGACCGTCCCCTCGGCTGTGTCTCCGCACAGACAGAAGACGTGGCATCAAACACGCCACGTGATCCCCCGGCGTGAAAAAGCAAAGCAGCAAATTTGCCCTAACAATGTCAAAGCATTCACTTCAAATCACATATAAAAACATCAGCGGAGTGATGGACGCCAGAAGTCTGGACTGATTACAGTCCAGTTGACGTTTAAAAAGAATAAAAAAAAATAAAAAATCCAGCTAATGGTGAGCAGATTTCACCAGCGAGACGCTACAACGAAGATTATCCCATAGGAACAAAAGTGAATTGATTTCTTCTCAATTTAAGAATCTTATAAATGAAAGTTTGTCCGTCTGTTTTTCTTCATCGCTGCTGCTGCAAATTTCACATTATTGCTGTTAAGAGAACAAAGAGTCTCTCGTCTGCTTGTGAATGATGGACTCGCTGTTATCAGAGTTTTTATTGTTCTAATAAAAATGCTAAGAGTAGAAACGGTGCTTCTGCTGGTGCCTTAATTCCAGAAGAATTCACTTATTTTTATGATGTTGTCTGAAGTGAGAATAATGACGTTGCGTTTAGGAAGCGCACAGCGAGAACATCCTGGGTTCAGATCCCACTGAATACCCGGATCACTTCTGTTTAAATGAATCACGTGACATACCAGCGAGTTGTTAAAAGCACGTTACAACATTCACGCACTTTACGCTTCACCCAAAACACGACATTTTAATCACATTTTAAGTATATTTTCAATTTCTGTCCGGCGATTAAAATGCTTGACCATTCTTCTAAAATACTTTCCTAATAAATCATCTTGAGTCACCCGTCAGATGAGAATTCTCATCATGCCGTCATCAATTATTTAACAAGGATTGTGTGACAAATCAAATTAAATTAAAACTAAGTTATTCATGAGGGAAAAAAAAAAAAAAAGTCACTCCAGCTGCTACAGCCTTTGACTTTGGCGCTGACGCTGACGCTGACGCTTCATGCGGTGATTATTCTTAACACATATATCATCTCGCTCGCGGACATGTTCTCGGATTCAGCATTAAAAATCTCTTCTGGGATGAGCCCAACACACTGACTGATCAATATTTGATTCCAATGGTGGGGGGGGGGGGGCAACCTCATTCCTGGATTCTCAGCTGATCGGAATCAATGGTGGGAAAAATAAATAAAAAAATTAATGTGATGGATATTCGGTGTTAATTTTTACAAAAACCTTAAACTGACTAGAGGAATTCCATTCATAAATATCTCCTTCCTTCCTTTATGACTCAATGTCATTTATTACAGCCCATTCTCTGATGGAGGAAACGGCCTTAACTGCAGCCATGAGAGAGAATAAAGCATTTTTGTGCTCATTTTTCGTTTTATTCGTCAATATTTCCAGTGGTTATTTTTGCTTGTTTCAGGCCTCACATTAATCAGCCGCAGAAAAGAACATGCACGCTATAATTTATGGAGGTGTCATTTGATTGGAGCGTCCACCTCGTCCAGTAGATGTATTACCTTTAATGCTTGGGCTCTACTGGAAGATTAATATTCATGTATGCTGACTGAACGTGGGCTGTGAGAGCTGTGATGTGAAAAGAGACGCAGAAGATACCAGGGAAACGTGGATGTGAATTGATTTGGCCGGATGGAGCTTGGAGATGGGGAGCGGCCGTGTCCACCTGTCAAAGGGTTGAGGGTGTGTGTGTGTGTGGGGGGGGGGGGAGGCGAAAGCACCACTAAGGGAGGAGCAGAGCCGGCGCTGAATTCAATAAGGGGGAGCAGGATAAATGGGTGAATTTAGCGTGGATAAACACGAGACAGGCTGCAGCCTTCTGCGTGAGTTATAGAGGCTGGATTAAGGTCTGATGGGAGCCCTGGCCCCTCCCTGGTGGGGCAGGGGGGGGGGAGTTGTGGTTCTTTTACACAACAAGAAAGGAAAAAATAAGGGAAAGGAGGAGGTGGTTGCGGTCGGATTGTTGCTTGACTTCACAACCAAGGTTGTAGTCTGGGCCTCCAGACGCTGAGGTGTTGTCTGTGCAGCCAAAACGTCCTGGGGAAAAAAAAAAAAAAAAAAAGGGTGGGGGGCACACAGGTAGGGGGGGGGGGGGTTGGATTTGCTGAAGGTGAAAGAAAACGTTGAGATTGATGCGGCTGGCAGGAATCCAAACTGCAGATGTCAGCTCATGGAGCGGAGGTGCGGGTCTTAATATGTGTGTCGATGGGAGACGAGAACAGCTGTCAGCATTAACAATTGTAGGAAATATTGGAGGTTGTGGAAACAGAGGGGAGGAAAATAGGAGCGGCGGCGGCGGCGGCGGCGGCGGAGGCTCAGCAAACCCCGAGGATGTTACGTGACTGAAAAGACCTGGCGGAGAGACGAAATGCTTATCAGCAAAGGGGAACGACTGGAGATCCTTCAGCGAGCAAACACAGTGAGGAGTTTGTGAGCTTCACAGGGTTCAAAGAAAAGCAACCCCCACTCCGTGCAGAGGTTATCTCTGTAAGCCACACCGCTCACACAGCTGACTAGTACCTGCTTATTTCCTCAGATGATATTTCCTTCAGACCTCTGTGAGCCTGAACAGGTGGAGGTGTGGCGCTGGAACCTCTCCATCACCTCAGCACGCATCACACCTGTCTCTTTAGCTACCTGTGTGCCATAGAGAGCATTCACATACTGGAATATGATGACCTTTGACCCCCAAACTCCACCTTTAAGATCAAATTCACCAAACTTCACACACACACACACACACACACACACATTACACATGAAAAGTTGCTTTGCTTTTTGCCATCCTGAATATTCAGCAGATTTTTTAAAAACTTTTTTTGGGGGGGGTGCGGGGGTCTCCATGGCAACACGATTTCAAGGTGAGACTTATAGTGGTGGTCATCTGGTCCAGAGCACAAGAGACAAAACTACACACAGCTCCACAACTACTCATACATATATATATTTTATTTTGATTTATCTATCTATCTATCTATCTATCTATCTATCTATCTATCTATCTATCTATCTATCTATCTATCTATCTATCTATCTATCTATCTATCTATCTATCTATCTATCTATCTATCTATCTATTTTAACGTTAAGGAGTAGTTATACTTATTTTATATTTATTTGACATTACGTTGAGTTACGTTTAGTGACATTTATTAGTTACATCTGGCCCTTTGAGGACAGCCGTTATGCTGACGCGGCCCTCGAGGAAAATTAATTTGACACCCCTGATGTAGAGGAATGGGCTAAGATTCCTGTGAGTCGGTCAGACGCTGGTGTTTGGATCTGCATCAGATCATTAAGAGGCGTATTTTTAAAAAAGTAAAAGCAATTACTTGACGAAAAAAACAACAACAACAACTTTTTGCAACTGGACCAAATCCACCATTGGAGGTTGAAGACATCTGGATGTTTCTACAGGGTTTCACTTGTTTGAGAAATCCTTCAGTGAAGTGCGGAGGTCACAAGTAACACCTGTTATTTTGTAGTATGGACAAATCATTTGTGCAATTATAGGTATGCATGTTTGTGCAGGTGGCATTTTGATACGAGCAGAACGGACAGAGGAGGAGGCTAAGAAGGTTCCACTGAAAGAGTATTATTACAGGAGGTCGGTTTTTCACTCATTTTTCTTCAGAGACAGATGTAAATGAGAGAGTGGAATTTAAAAGTGCAAGAAAATTTCAAAGAAGGCAGCTTTCCATGACTATCTGCGTGCAGCAAGCGAGGCTCGCTCAATTAATTTCGCAAGGTTTTTCAGGCAATTTTGTAAGAAGGAAATCATGAAAGCGAAGGTCAAAAAGAGACGGAGAACGGCTGCAGAAACACTTGCATTTATGCAGTTAGACGTGAAATACTGCTGAGCGCGGCTTCTGCTCAGCGGCGATAGCATGAAGTGAAACGGTGAAACCAGATTTAAAAAAAAAAAAAAAAAAAAGGGTGGTCACCACGGGAACGGGGAGGACAAACAGCGAAGGGAAATGAGAGGCTTTGTCTTTTTTCTGGGAACGCCGGGGTCAGAGGAAATCCGTCACATCTGATGAAAATGGACCAGCACAGAACAAAATAACTGCTGGGATGAAATCTGAAATCAGGATCTGTCGGTTTCTTTTTATCTGACTTGTTTTAATCTATTTTCTCCTTAATAATCTTAATAGGATCGTTTCTGCTTTTTTTTAAAATTATTTTTTTATTTTTTTAATTAATGCTTAATGAAGCTCCAGTTAAAGTTAAGACGGGAAAACTGACGCTTCAGATGTGTCTTATCTCTCATGTCCTTGTCATCCACGCCTCACCATGCATACATGCACTGAATCTGAGGCTGCCAATCACATTCGTCGGCTGTCCTCGTCGGCCAATCGCATTCACGCCTTCACGTTATCTGTTTCCAGCCCTTCCTTTGGTTCATCCGTGCCGTTTTTGCCTGACCTCCAGCTTGCCTTTGTCACACACTTTTCACTGATTCATCGTTCATCGGACTCAACAGCGTCATCGGCCGCCGCCACCACCAGCGGACTAATCCTCACATGTCTTGTGATATAGTAATCAAATAATAATCTAATTTGCTTCAACCAATGATCTCCCTAGATTGACTAAATGTTTATCTGAAGGAAGATCGATAAACACATCTGAACACATCACCCACAGCTCACACAGGCCTGATACCGCCGTCCAAGTATCGGTGTGTGATTTATCACACACTGTTCACCCTTTATTGAGACTATCTTAACTAGCCAGCCTCATAAAACGGCCTGTTTGAACCGTCTAATCGAGGAAGAGGACGGTGACGATAGAAAGGGAGTATAAGAATATAAGACGAAGGAGCGACAGCAGCGAGTGTTTCTGGATTGTCTGAGATGATGGATGTCTGAGGCAGATATGGGAGAGAGAGGAGCTCTGCTGATTGGACGGATGACTGACAGCTCTCGCGTTCTGTCTCCAGGACAGCCTGAGCAAAAATAGTCAGACCGACATGGAGTTAGCTCCTTCCCCGACCTCCTCATGCGGTGACCGTGTTGTTTACGAGGCTGAAGCACTCCAGAATCCAGCTATAAAGTTTAGTCATTTAGTATAGATGAAGTTCAGGATCATTCTGGAGGAAGTAAGAAGACAGAAGCTCTCTGGCGGGGGGGGGTTGCAGAGTTCATTTTACCTCAAGAAAAGTAGTGCATCCCCTGGGATGCGCTTCAAAAATAATTTCATCCCAATGTTAATAACAACATCATGACTGTCTGTCTCTATCTGTACTGTCTACAGTAATGTCTGTCTCGTTTTCTTCATTAACCTCATCGTCGCTTGGGTTTTTTTTTTTGCATCAACTTTTGCGTCATTTTTGGACAAACGCTAATGAGAATGCTGGGATTGGAAGACGGCGGCTGCAGCAGGTAAATCCGGATGTATCCCAAACATTTGATCGACTGCACTACTCAGGAAAAGTCAGACTTCCTGTTTTATTTGGGTAAACCTCTTCTAGAACTGAAACAGATCGGAACACAGCTATCAGATGTGAAAAATGATGCGCCGCTTTGTCTCTTGGTGCCACCAAGACCATCCTCGCACCACATGGTTCCGATTTATCTGGTAACAGAATTCTTCTGAGACGTTCAAGGACAGCTGGGCTTTACTAGTTGAAGCAGAAGATTGTTTATCCCACAGTGGAAGTCATTGAATTATCTCATCACATGTTTAAAGTCCAGGAGCTTCTCCGGCTCCATGTTCCTGCAAAAAAAAAAAAAAATTTGTGTATTTTGCGGCTCCATGTGGGGTTTATCGGAGCGCAATTAGGGCAAAGAAACCGGAGACATATCCCTCCTGTAATGATCATCCTGTTTGAATCCGTGTCTCATTTTCCCCGCGTTTAGAAAACTCTTCAACCCGCTTCATTTTCCAGTAAAGAAAAAAAAAAAAAAAAAGAAAAGTGGAGTCGTTTTGAAAGAACTCCCAGATTTCTTCAGATGTTTTATGAAACACAACCTCTGAACAATTTTGAGGCTCCAGCCCGGATTTACATTTGAAGACTTAAAAAAAAGAAGAAGCCTGGAGACCGAGTATATTTTCTGGCTGCACCCTGGAACACGTCGACTCTCCTCATTGGGAACGGGGTGGGGGGGGTCATTGGGGTTGGTTGGGTAGGGGGTCATCCAGGACGAGGGGCTCCTTAACGCGCAGGAGAGGAGAGGAGAGGAGAGGAGCTGTCCGCGGTGCTGAAACACCGGTTGACTGATCTCCATCTATGACTCCCAGTCCATCCATCCATCCATCCATCCATCCATCCATCCATCCATCCATCCATCACAGATCAGCTGAACCGAAGCCTCGACTTTAAGCTGCGGAGAGAAATCATTTAATTCCTGGATCTCCAAACTCTCCAAGCTCCTAGAATCTGTCGTTAAAGGTTTGTCCGCATTTTTCACCCTCGCAGGGTTTTAAAAAAATTTTTTTTATTTATTTTTTTGTTGAATGCGCACAAGAGCCAAACGACCTTCACATCCACAATAGCAGGAGTGTATGCATATATGTCAGAATAATAGTGCATACCTTTTTTTGGAGCACCCCCCCCCCCATACACACACACACACACACACACACACCCTCCTCTCTTCCTCCTCTTCCTCCTATAGCTGCGCTGCAAGTTGTTGACTGCTGGGCGCGATTCTTTCACCGTGGATGGGGCTGTGACGCGTTCAGATCACCAATGCAAATGAGACGGACTCCCCTCCTCCTCCTCCTCATCCTCCTCCTCCTCCTCTCCATCACCTCCTCTCCACCCCCCCCTCCCTCTCTCTCTCTCTCTCTCTCTCCCCATCGCGCACTCACACATAACTGTCTGTGCCGTTTTATCGCCGTGCCAGAGAGACAGAGAGAAAGAAAAAAAAGCAAGAACGGGGGGGGGGGGGGGAGAGAGAGAATGGATGAGAGAGGGAGGGCTTATATAACAGCAGCTCTGGGAAACGCTGGAGAGCCGAGGAGACCTTCAGTGGACAGCGAGCGGAGGAGACAGCGGTCACAACATCCACAAACTGACGGCCGATCGCACAATAGCGCCGCGCGTCAACGCCGCTGCGCCGCTGAAGGTAAGACGCACGTCCCGCTCCCCCCCCCCCCACACCCACCACCGTAACCCCCTCCCCCCATCCCATACACAATACTGTAAATGGTGGAAGCAACGGAGTGAAGCGTTATAAGATGGAAGACCTCGAATTCTTAAATAGGTGATCGGTGTGTACTTCGGATGGTTGTTCTATTTTTTTTTTTAATTTATTTAATTTATTTTTTTATTTTTTTTTTATTTTAAAAAAAAAATCTTTTTTAAGAAGCGACGCGGATCTGATCCGGATCAAAAATAAATAAATAAATAAAATAAAACAAGCGAGCAAAACGTGGAGTTCAGCATAAACTTGGACTTTATGGTGCAAACTGTTGCTTCCATCCTAGCAGCACCACCGCACCCCTTGTCTGTATTTATTTATTTATTTATTTATTTATTTTGGGGGGGGGATACGAGGGTGACACATCCTGTGGTGAGACGCGAACGTCAGGCGCCCCCCCCCCCCCCACGATGACAAGTAGAGCTGAACTGAAGGGCATAGACGGTGTGTGACCGGCCACCGACACAGTCGGAGGCAACGTGATTCACCCCCCACCCCTCACCCCCCACTAGATCAGGATTATTGGTAAAATATTACAATGATCAGCTGTTTTCAACAAAATCAATACTTTAACTGGATCAATGCAGCAGATATTCCAACCCCCACCCCCCCCCTGCAAGAATATAACATTAAATCCTACCGACCGCTGCAGTCTCTGAATGATTCAGTCCTTAAGTCACAAATGTCTCCTGTGCTTCACGGAGAGCCTTCAGCTTCCGGCAGCGATCCCGAGGAACCTTAGCCCGTTCCTCCAAGTCCTGGTTTTATTTCCTTATTTAACCTTCAGCTCCCAGCAGAGAACCTCTGTGGGACTCCATCTGGTAACTCCAGGATGGAACCAAGCCTTGGTGGACTTTGAGATCTTCCTGTGAACGAGGCCTCCTCCTCACAGATGGAGGACTTTTATCTTCTGCAGGTTCCCAACGGACCAGGAAGCAACATCATCACCGAGACTATTCCCTTTGGCCATACCTCATTGTAGGTGTGTGTGTGTGTGTGTGTGTGTGTGTGTGTTTGGGTCAGCAGCGGTCAGATTGTTGGACTTCAGAAAACTCAACCCCGATGAAATATTTAAACCATAACTCTCTTGCTAAACCAAGACTATGAAGCTTCACAGTGTTGTGGGACCATCTGGTTCCTAATGCATCTCTAATGAGGGATGCTGAAGGTGTTGATTAATATTGAATGTGAAATGAAACTTCAAGTCTTTCCAATTGAGCTGTTTCAGCTGTTGTTTTTATCTGCTTGTCGCTTACGGAGGTTCTTGCTAATTGGAGTTGAAACATTCCTCCTCCTGGTGTAGCTGGGGTTGTTTTTTTGTCTCCTGGAGTCTCCACAGACTCCAGCGGAACCATCAGAGAAGACAGTCGCTGCTCTTTGCACGTTGTGTTTTTCTTCTTCTTCTTCTTCTTATTCATCGCTCGTCTATCTCTCCACAGATGAGAGCGATGGTCGGCATGCAGATGTGATAATCCTCATTTCATAAGCACCCGTAATGCGCTCTCCAGACAGTTACGCTTCAACCACGTGACGCCATTTCACCGAAAAAAAAACACACACAAACCGAGAGTTCAAGGCTGGCGGTTGTTGCACCCTTTCCTGGCGTTGTTGTAAATAGAAAAAAAAACAAACCCAACAGATTATTGCGATATAGGAGCGCACAAACGCAGGAATTACATGAATTGCAGATCGCACCTTCAGGCGGGGTTGTGAATGAGGAACAAATGGTGGGAATGAAAGCGATGGAAGCAGCGAAGGGGATGTGCTGCAAGATGCTGCAAGACAGCAGCAGAGGCCCATATGTCAACCTAGGGCCGTGCATCTAATCGGCCAGGCATATAGCCTACTTCCCTTCCCTTTGATTGCACTCACATGCTAGAAAAAACACACTTCTGCTTTAAATCCAGCAGCTTGTGTTTGCTGTTTGTTTTTTTTCTCCTTCTTCTTCAGCTCCCCCCCCCCCCCCAAAACCCAAAAGGATCATCCTGAAGGCAGCGGCCACCGCTTTGGATATTAAATCCTTCTGTTCTGACTCAACTGTTGCCGCTGGACTCCAGGAAGAACCGAGACACGATGTCTCCGACGGACGCCGCCGGCTTTTCCCGAGCTTGAGTCGTCCTAAGTGGTTTAGAGATCTGGCTGCTAATTCGCGAGATGATCCTCAGCTAAGGTGAGACCGGACCCAGGATGGCGTCGCCCGTCTGCAGACTGCACTGCCTCCTGAAGCGAGCCCAGAAGCTGCTGCTCTGCCTGGGCATCGCCTACCTGATGGCGGGCAGCGTCCTCCTCCTCCAGCGTTCCGCTGTCAGGATCGCCCAACCCAACCTGCCGCCCTCGCTCTCCCTCGTGGCTCCTCCCACCACCCTCAGGATGGCGGGGCTAGGTGTGAGGGCGCGGTCGAGGTGGGCCGCCGTCCAGCCTGCGGAATCCAAATCCGGGCGACACTGGCCTGCGTCCCAAAACTTGGGCGTCCACCGTCTTCACCGGCGATGGTTCCACAACCTGCTGCCGGAGAGTCCGGAGCAGAGGGCGACGGTCCGCGGCAGGAGCGGCAGACAGAAAGGTAAAAACCGCCTCACACCTCCGGATCTCACTCCGCCTGAGGAGTTAGATCCCTCCACAGCGGCGTGACACCGACTCCAGTCTGTCGCTGTAACTTCATTAACATCAGCTTCTCTTTCAGCTCAAGCGCCAGCAGGCAGGAGCAGAGCGACCAGTGGTGATGTTAACACGAGTCCACTGGCCACCATTTGCCCTATTTACATTAATTAGTGCGCCAGCGAGGCGTTAATGACATGAAAGTCAGGCTGAACGCTCCTAACTAGCTGACCGGCATTAATTCAGCTCCTCACCACAAAACCGTACGAGGACCAGAAACGAATCAGACCCGACGAATGGCTGAAAAAAAGTTCATTCGTCGCTCAGGCCTCCAACGCCACGCCTTATTGCAAATTGCGATGGAGGTTCCGCCAATCATCACCTGTCCTTGTGCAGCAAAGTGTATCTGTAGCCAAGGCTGAGCTTATATTGGCTCCATCATGATATCACAGGAGAGATGTGAGAGTCTCGGTGGCCATACGTCGACCGAGCCGCTGGTTTTTTTTTCCTGGTTAATAATAAATGAACGTGTAAACACACATGTTTATTTTCTCTTTGGTTTAGTTTTTTTTTTTTTTTCTTTCTTTTTAGCTCAGACGGCCCGGAGGCCGAGGTAAAACATCCTGCTTCCTCTCACGGAGGGCTTCAGTCTACATTCAAGAAGAGATAAATCGTGACCTCAGAACATTTAGAGGAGCTTCATTATACATTTATGTGACATTTTACATGCGGGTGCTTTTGGATCCGGTGGATAAGGGCTGGAAGCTCTGAGATCTCCCCTGGAAATAAAAAAAATAAAAAAAACAGAGAAGGAAATGACACCAAAGTGCTCTCTAGAAAATAAATTAGTAATCAGGAAGATAGAAATGATATAATTCCTGGGCCGTGCTCTCCGTTAAGGAGCCTCCACCATTACCTTTAGCGATCCCATGAGAGCCACTACGTTCTTGGACAGGACTGTTGGTGCCTTTGCCATTTTCCTGAAAGGATAAATACCTCCAGTGAAACATTTAGTCCTCCGGCATTCTTGAAAAGCATCCTGCAAGAGCTACGTGATCCGCCTTTGTTTAAAAACTCCACGTATAACACGCATCGGTTCTAGAGAAATTCACCTGGAAAAGATCCGTCGTGGGGGGAAAAAAAAAGAAGATATCTGTTATTTCATCTGTGAAGGAATCCTCATCACACCTGTAGAAGGTGTGTTTGTTTGTGCGTTTGGGGAAAGAATCATCTGATTGGTTGATTAAATCCATTCAATCCAATCATCTCATAATAATTCTTTGATCGTTCTTTGTTTTTGTTTTGTTTTTTTCAAATCCACAATTTAAGATCATTTGACTTAAAAGCTTGGAAATCCATCTGCCAGTATTCCACCAATTATCCTATTATATCTTGTTTGTTGTACGCTTTGGAGGCTTGTCGTGGTTGCCAGGTTGCCAGGCAACCCAGCAGGTACCTGCCTGAGCCCAGCCGAAATGTAGTCCAGTGCATAACCGCGCTGGTTCCCCGGTGTTTATGCTAAACTAAAACCGGATGCACGAGTGCAGACGTGAGAGGTACTCTCTCAACCTTTTCGCCGAACTCCCAGCGAGACATAATCGTATTTACACAACGTTCAACCGTCGCTGAGCGTGAATCCAACTTCCAGGATTTGCTTGTTCATTTCATTTCCACTGTTTTCTGACGTTAAACACGTCAGTCTGTCCGCAGATGAAGCAATAAAGAGTAAAAAAACTCCTCTCTGCAGAGGGAGTTTCAGTCTTGTAAAGTACATCACGTATCGTTCCCGGCACGTCTTTTTTAAAAGAACCTCTTCGACGTTTCACCAGTAATTGTCCTCTAAACGCTCTCGGTGGGGACAATCATGAGGCGTTCAGCTCGTATCCAAAGATAGCAGCCGGAGCGTGGCTGAGTTTTTTTTTTTTTTTTTTAACCATGACGACCACTTCCTGCTAGTTCTTATGTTGTCACGTTGAATTGAAGGATGTAGGAGTTAGATATGCACTGTAGCAGTCTGGTCTGTCCTCCCTGAAATTACTGGGAGTACATGGTGCGTATTTGAACCCTATATTCCTGTATATGTCTGCGATAAGCAGATTTATCTGCCCGGGGACTGAAAAATGATGAGAAATAATAAGATCAAACAATATGCAAAAAAATAAAAATCAAATAAAGGTCTGCAGCTCCAATCACAAGCCGGCACATTTGCCTGAGCGGTGTAATATTTGAAAATCTGAAGTTTATTTCTTAGTTATTTTGGTCCCAAAAATGCGCTGATATCAAGTGGTGAGAATGGCTGCACAGCTTCAGGTGTTCATTTATGCAGGAGTCCCACCTGTTCAGAGGTTTTATAATAAAAGGAAATTGTTGCTTCTGCTGCTGGAAGATGCAGCTTGTAGGGATGAGTTTCCGAATTTGATATGCGAAGCACAAATTGCACGGAAATGTGGGATTTAAGAGAGGTTTCCGCTCCGAGGGAAACGGTTTGTGCTTCATGGAGGAGGGGTTTGAGTCACACGTCACTTCCTGTCCTCTGCCGTCCGCATGACGAGATCTTTATTGATAACAGCGCCGATGCTCTCGTCTCAGTTGCCTCCACTCATTAGCGTCCGGTCGCCGGCGATGACCTCAACAAACAACAGGCAGCCATTTGATGGCTGCTTGTCAGGCTGCTTCCCCTACCTGAGTTAATCCTCCCAGGCTGCGTCAGCACCGCCCTGCCTGATTAAAGATGGCAAAACAGAGACCACAGCTTCACAAATATCTGACCATTGGATGAAATAAAGTTCCTCATTTCTCTCATATATTCTTCACACGCTCCAAGAAATATGGCAAGAAAGATCAGTTATTTAAACTAAAATATTAAATTTTATATATGTTTTAATGGTTGCTATTATAATAAGTATGAAATTTGTTAACATTTGTTATTATTTTATTAATTTTTAAAAAAAATATTTAATAGAATATTATCAAATATATTAATATTTTTTTCCCATTATGTCACTAACTTAATTTCTTCTACTTTTTAAACTCAATTTCATTCAGATTACTGTAAATATTCATCATTGTCTTTATTCAATCAAAATTTTAAACACATCACTATTTTCTTCCTATTTTGAATATTATGACTTTATTCTTGCCGTTTGCTCTGGAAGCATTATTGTTTTTTTCTTGCTGTGTTTCTTGAACAGGGTGATGAGGTCACTGATGAATCCGGGACACGTTTTTTTTGGGGGTTTTTTTTTCCAGTCCCGGTCGTGGCGTCCTGCCTTTGAAATGTTCTCCATCATTTTCCTGTTTCCCTCCCAACCTTCTCGTTCCGCTTGCGTCCTAATGGTCACACAACACCATTACCCTTTCCGCTCTGAATATCTGTATATATAGACTGTATGTTAAAGGTTTATTGTCTCCTTCTGAAACTGAGCCAAGCTCCTGATTTTATAGACAACCTCTAATAGATGTGGGATTATTCCGTATCAGAAAGTGAAATGCCAGCCTGCCTTAGAGGCTCTCTGCTGGGGCTTCGGTGTCTCTGCTCACATCTGTGGAGGCATTATGCAGCGTCGAGCCTCCACAGGCCACTTAAACAGACACACGCTGTGCTCACGCTACCGCTGGCGGAAGCTCATGTCCTCCTTGGTCATTATGTCGTCACCCCCCCCCCCCTCCCCAACTCCCACCCCATCCTGTCCGGGTAGGGGGAGGAACCGGCTCCATCTGTCATGGTGTAAAGAAAGTGACGCGGCGTCCATCATGTCTGGGAATCCAGGCTGCTTCCCTCCATTAACCCTCAAGCTGGGGCTCCTCCTTTGCTTTGATTAAAGCAATGACCCGTCCCGCTAGAAAGGGGGGGGGACGCTCACCTTGGGTGATACCACTTGAGATGCTTCCCAACAGTCTGTGGCGGCCCGGCCTCGGCGCTCTAAAGTGGCGGCTGAGCTCCAGCGCTGGTCTCCTGAGGCGGAGGCAGCCATGACTCAGCCTCACCCCCCCCCCAAAAAAAAAAAACAAAAACAGCGAGCTGGACGGTCTTCAGAGGACACCGCAGACTGATTGAATCACAAATTCGATATGACGACTCTCGGCCCTGCCAGGAGATTTGGTGGTTCATTGTTGGCTTCTATCTTGACACTCTCCCTGCCATCCCCTCCATCCTGGTGGCGTCGTCCTGACGGCGACGATTAAATTCTGTTTGACCAGTCGCTTTAAAAAAGATCCCATAAAAACCTTCAAACCTGGCTGGATAACACGGCGAGCGTTTAAGCTAAAGATACGATCGTTTATGTCTCCGGTGGAGCAGATTTTGATTTAATAGCGTGACAAAGACGAGGATAAAAACCCAAAGACGGGATTTTTTTTTTTTTTTTTTTACGATAACGTACTGATTAGATCCGTTTTACATCCTTTCCTCCTACTGGGCCGATTTTTAAATTTTTTTTAAATTCTAGTGTAGGTAAATACAGCTCGCTGTTATGTAGAAATAATTGTCCACATTGGATGATAAATTTCACCTTGTCATGTTTTAAATTAGTCAGAAATTACGTGTCACAATGCATGCTAGTGTGTATAATCAGTGTGAGTGAAGTGATGACACAAAGGCAGCCTTGGCACAGTTAGAGGACGCTCGAAGTGCCAGACTTTAAGCAGAGAGAGGCCTGGGTTTTGTCCAGAATGTCAATATCCATTTAACTGTGAGTGTGTGATAACATGGGACAGAGTACATTCAGGGTGATTGTGGTTATTGTAGGAGCTCACTGGGTTTTTTTTTCTTCTTTTTTCTCCTGTCTTTGGTGGAAATATGCTCTGAATCAGTGTCAAAGAACAGCGTCAGACCTGACAATGTGGTGCAATTAACGTTACCAAGGCTGCGTCTAATGACTGCTTTTACAGTCAATCCGTCAGTTAGTTTGATCGATGAATCATTTGGTCAATAAAGTGCTCCATTATTATTTTTACAGAGCTCAAGGTGACGCTTTTCTTTTTCTTTTTTTTTTGCTTTATTTTGGCCAAATTAATGATCCGAAACGCCGCGGAGACATTTGACCCGAATCAGTTTCGTTTTTTTTCGCCGACACCCACAAGCACAAATATCCATCCTGCAACACTTCAAGCAGGTGAAATGAAAAGAACCCAAACAATAAGAGATGTAATAACTTAATTTAGTGATGATTACAAAGTGTTTCCATGAAATAGTACCATTAAAATGAAAGAAAATATAGAAAAATATCAAATAAAGTGAAACAAATATCCTGATTGAGCTGTTTTATTTGGATCTGTATGAAACTTCACCTGCAGGTGAACCTGTCTGCACCCAAAAAAAAAAAGGGGGAAATAAACACATTGTTTTTTGATTAATGATGAATTTTCTTTTCATGCAAAACAAATTTATTTTGCATGAAAGTGGAATTAAAGTGGAATTAAAACACTTTATTTAAGAGCTTTCTGCAAAAGTGATTTCATCCTCGGGATAAGGGGGGAATAAACAAAACCCTAGAAATAAACGATCGGCTGATTACATGGGCAACAATTTCATCTTTTAAGCTAATCAATGAGTTGATTCAGCATTCTGAAGGCAGTAGCTGACTCCGGCTGAATTTTCCAGTCTTAACTTTTCTTCTGTGGACGTGCAGGAACCTACATGGGATGCTTTCTGCACAACGCCAGCGAGCGAGCCCTGGGAGGAACCATGCTTTACGACCTGCGAAAAATGACCAGCTCTCTGTGTCAGGACACCTGCTCGGAAAGGTAATGGGGATCCTGCAAAAGGGGGAGTGGGGGGGCACAAAGGGTCTGCTGTTTGGGGGTAAAAGCCGTCGATATCTCCAGCTCCTCCGTGAATGCCTCCTGTGTTGGGGAGTCAGCGGAGAGCCAGGTGGCTGGATGACAGTGAGAGATGAGGGGTGTGTGGGAGTGGATGGGCCAGGACAGAAGGCTTCATGTGTTGCAGGAGGAGGAAGGAGGGAGGGAGATGTGTGGGGGTGTGTGTGTTAGAAAGCCTAATGAGCTGCCTGAGTCAGAGGGGCGATATCTGCCTACTTGTAGTCGGAGGGGGAATATTCCTGACTGCTTTGCAGCGTTGAACATATCTGTAAGCTAGGAGACAAAGTGGAGAGGAAGGATGCTTCAAAGCAAACTCAAGAAGTCTTAAATTATTCCTTGCGGTATCCCGAGTGTGGGTGTCGTCAGTCCATCACGATTTAGATATACGGCCGTAGCAGACTTTACCTGAGCTGAGATGATTACCCCAATGAGTTAAAGCAAAAAGTCAAGGTAATTTATGAGGAACCTTCAAAGGACACGTATGAAAAGGTCAGTTTTGATGGGTGTTCTGTCCCAAAGAGGGAGGATAAAGAGAGAGGATGAGTCACAGTTACCTTGATATGTAAAGTACAGATCAGAGGTGACTGCAGTTCAGCTGGAAAGAGGCATTACGCAGTCAGATGAGCGCGGCGGCGGGGGGGGAGGAGGAGGACTGACAGATATCACAGGGGACGGCCCCGTACAGTCCGTTTAATGATGGGACGTTAAATGATAGGTTTGAAACGTTCGCTCACGTCCAGTGGGATCGCTTTGCTCCAGGGCAACAGTTTTAGGTTATGGATTGCCTTTGGCGAGGGCAATATTTATATATATGTGTGTGTGTGTGTGTGTGTGTGTGTGTGTGTGTAGTGGGTACCAGTTTGCAGGACTAGAGTATGGAGCTGAATGCCACTGCGGGAACCGGATCTGCAGCCCCCGTGCTCCGGAGGAGGATTGCAGCCTGGTGTGTCGGAGCGAGAGGGGGTCGCCCTGCGGCGGCGTGGGCCGACTGTCCATTTATAAGGTGGAGGAGCAGCTGCCGGGTCACCGCAGACGTGAGTCACCACCGCCAGTCGGTAACGGTTAGAAAAAGGAGAGGAGATGACTTTTAATCTGAAGCCGTCTGGAACAGAACACACAGAAAGGATGAACGCCGTCACAGCCAGACAGGATCGCGTATAAAAGCTTCTTTTTACCCGTCTTCACTCGCATTATGTCTCAGATTATCTCAACCAGAGGTGTCACTCATTTTCACCGACAGCATAATGGCTGTCCTGAAAGTGCCAGATGTAACTTATAAATGTCAATCAATGTAACTCCAATATAATGTAAAACAACTGCTAAATAACTCTGAATTTATTACTTATTCAAGTTGAAAACATTACAGTTGAACAGAATTTTTTAGAAATTTTTATTTGTTTCGCTGTTATAATATAAATCCTTTTAATTTGTCGGGTTATTAAACCCACAATCAAAGATCGAACGATCAAAGTGAATAAAGAAAAATAACATCAAACACACGTTTGGACATTAACTTTGCGCAAAAGAAGTTTTGTCAAAGTTCAACTAGGCTGAAATACTGCATTGTGGGAAATGTAGTTTTTGTCAACAGCACACTTTTGACCTATTTATTTTTTGACACTGACCTTTTATGCTCTTGTGGGCCACATGAAATGATGTGGAGGGCCGTATTTGCCCCCCCCCCCCCGAGCCTTAAGTTTGACACATGTGGGTGGGTTCGGTGGGTTCGGTGCTGTCGCTGCCTCCACTGCCAGCTCAAAAGCAGAAAAACAAATGACCCCCCCCCCCCCTCTCTTATCACGCCATGTGATGCTTAAACCTCTTTTACGCGGTCTGTTAAAAGCAGCACTTCTGCACCTTTATTGCCCCTCACCGCTCTGTGTAAACGCTATAAAGGCGTAATGGAGGGTGTCGTTCCTGTTCTGCCTCATCGGGAGAGACGGCACCGAATCCATGTCTGTGTGAAAGGAGTGAACCGGGGAGGGATGGGACATTTTGATCTTTTAAAACGGCATATCCTTCACAACCAATAGTCATTTTCAACAATGATAGAAACGGTGAACTGGAGATATCGGGACGCACAGATCGGTGTGACAACCGGCAGCTGGGGGCCGCCGTCACCGGTGGGTGACAGCAGATTTAACAGATGGAGCTCCTTCTGATTTGATGTTTCTACCGTGTGTTTCAAGGTACTTTAAAAATGTCAAAACTGACAACCCTAAGACCTTAAAGGCGCCGCATCACCTCAAACACAAGACGTGTATTCATCCACGAATGAAAATAGTCCCCAATTAAAAAAAAGACTTGTTTTTTTTTTTTTTAAGATTTAACATTTTTATCTTATTTTAAATCGATGCCAGTGATCCAACTGGAGAAAATTCTTCTATTACAAAAGATTTTCTGTTGCTATAGGGATATTATAGCTGATCAGAAGGTTCTCTGGAGATCTGAAGCTGCATTGTGAATATATTAATATCAGAGGGAATTTTATGCCTGTAATTAGGGCAGACAAACAGATACTGTATGTGATTAAAATTAAAGCGCAAGCAGAATAACTTAAAAATCTGTAAATCTATTCCTCAGTAAAGCCTTTCTTTGCTCTTGTCTGTGAATAAATGAAAAATGCTCTACTGCTGGCGACTGCCGGCGCATCGGATCCATTCCTCCTGCCAATTTTCCTTGTGTGTATTTTTTTTTTTTAAATTCTGCAGTCAGAAACGTTCATCGCCGCGGATGCTTCGAGCTGCCGAGGAGCACCATCAGCACCTTCCCCATCCACTCCCTCCAGTCCAACCTCACCGCCCAGGCCTGCGTGGAGACCTGCACAGATAAGGTTTGAATTAGGTGGAAAAATTGCAGACCTGACCATCAATTTGTCGTGTGTGTACCACCGGTTCTCCTCTCACTGGAGATCGGATGCTGGAGCTCGTCACGTATCACCAATCGTCGAGGGTGGATGTGGATGCAGCTTTATTTTTTTTTGCATTAATTCCTCATGTTTTGAAGTCATTCAGACCTTTTTGTGGGGAAAAAAATGTTTTTTTTAAAAATCACGACTTTTTTTCTTCGCATTAGCACGGCTAGCGTGTCGCTCAGGGAAGACATTTCTGGTTCTTTTTGGTTTTGCAGGAGCTCCCCCTGGCTGTGTTCAAGGAGCCGCGCTGCTTTTGCACCTGGATCTCTTCTCTTTTCAGCCTCAACCGACAGTCTGACAACCAGTGGTGTGCTGGGAATCGTACCGGCGCCGCCACGTCCGTAAAGTCCACCGGGAGCGATCACTTCCAGGTGTATCACACGCCTGTGCTTGGTGAGATATTTATGGTGCAGATACAGTCTTGTGCTGTAAGTCTGATTGGTTGGACAGAGGGAACTGTAATGACACTCCACCTGGTCCTTATCCAAAAATAATTTATTATATAAGGGGTTTTTTTTTGTAAAAAGAAGCAAAAACCAAAAAAAACAAGCCTTAAAATCTGTTGCACGCAGACTTTTTCAAAGGATCCACACCACACCGCACACATTCCTCGACACCAAACCTCTGGATGTGTCTGATTTCGTCATTAAGATGATGCATTAATCCCAGACAAGTCGAAGAAAATGATGAAATACTCCCAATATCTCTTGGATCTGCCTCCGGCTCCAAACCCACCACACTTTAATGAGTCGTTGGGGGTTGTTCAGTCCCGCAAAACGCATGAACACAATAAGGTAATTACTGGACCATGTCTGTATTTTCATCCTGCTTTGTCATCAGTTTTTCACAGATCACACAGCATCTCTTTCCTCCTGCGAAACAACCTGTATAAATAACCCTGGATAAAAGCAGTCTATTCACCGACACTGTCCATGAACACCGTGTCCTTGGGGAAAGAACACTTAGTGCATGATTAAGGAAGAAATTGCTCTTGAAAGCAGTATTCATCCCAAATTTAGATCAGACCCGCTCTTGCAACCGTGCTGCAATTTATTTCACATACGATTTTGTTCTGTGCCCGTGGAAGCCAATTCATTTAAGAATCTCTGCAGCTTCTCCTGCAATTATGGTGTAGACGTTCTGATATTCTGATCAGGTGCTTTTCCTCCCTCATTTTTTAAAAAACCGGCAATGAGAATTCTGTCCTTCCTAGACTCCAGGTGCAAGGAGAGGATGTTTCTGCCTCAAAGATCCAACTCCCTGGTGGCTCTTTCTAGTTTTCCTGGGGCAGGAAACACCTGGGTCCGGCACCTGATCGAGCTGGTGACCGGCTACTACACCGGCAGCTTCTACTTCGACGGCACGCTGTACAACAGAGGTGTGTGTGTGTGTGTGTGTGGCTCTTTAAAAAGAGCTATTCTCTTCCAGCTCTCTGTTATTAATTCATTTATTCACCGGTAACAGGTTTCAAAGGGGAGAAGGACTATTGGAAGAGCGGGCGAAGCATCTGCGTGAAGACCCACGAGAGCGGTCAGAAAGAGATTGAGATGTTCGATTCGGCCATCCTGCTCATTCGGAATCCTTACCGCTCCCTGGTGGCCGAATTCAACCGCAAGTGCGCCGGGCATTTAGGACACGCCACGGCGGCCCAGTGGAAGAGCAAAGGTAATACAGTCGGCTTGTTAAAGACATAACGGTGGGGGTAATTTACGGCTCTGCTGAAGGGTGCTGTAGTTACTGCTGCATAATGTCCTGCTGTTGGTGCTGGAGCGCCAGAAGACCCCCAGGGCATTCAGTGGCTCTGAGTGCATCATGAAGCAGTTCATTCCCCACATTTAAACTTTTACTGCTTTTTACTGTATACGCTCTCTCAAAGCTTATTTTCCCCCCACGGCAGATATACACCAAGCATCGCCCCATCCATCTGTCTGGAAACACAACTCCAAAAATGATTTTTCACTGAAAAATACTGGACTGGTACCTTTTGGCATTTTTTAAATGTTTCTATTTCTCTTCATTTTGAGAGAATGGAGATGACTAACTTAAATATCTCAGTGATGCCACTTTAATTTTTTTTTTTTTTTTTACCTTTTAACTTTCACTATTTAAAACAAATTACATGTATTCATTTTTGAAGCATGTAAACTGAGCTTTGACAAATCTTACAGTGCAATCAGGAGACTCGACAAAGAATGAGACAATCAAGCTCTTCATTAGAACAGTCTTTATCTTTTGTCTGACTTAAAGGTTAATCTGAAAGACCTTGGATCTGTACAAACACACTCGGTTATTGTCTGAATGGCTCTTGTGTGTTGAGTGGTTCATTCACTCCTTCACTGAAACAATTTAAAATCACAAAAATGCTTATTTTCCAGCATTGCGGGTAGCGTGTGTGGCTTTGCATCACATTTCACCCGCTGGAGTTGCCTGTTAGATGGCAGTTTATTAGGATTTATCCACCACAGAGGAAACCAAAAGGGCACTTTAGTGGCATTTTTTCCCCCCAAATACAGAGGCACCAGGGGAGGGACTTTGAAGAAATATTTAAATATGGGAGACAAAGGAAAACGTTAGACTGAAACAAATAGAAAATAAGACCTCAAATCCTCCCTCGAGGACAAACGCTGGAATAAATTTGTATTTATATGAGTCGGTTTGCAAATGCAGCTCATAGGAAGTTAATGATTCACTACAACATCTTTGTGACTTATCTCACTGCCAGGTATAAAGACTGAAACAAAGAAGTTCCTCGAGAGAGGACAAGTCTTCCCTTTCCTGCTGGAATTTCTTTGTTGGCAAAACGAGATGAGCGAAGACAAATTAATTGGATCCAGTAGATGTTAGATATTTATTAAAATATAGTTCCGAATATGAGCAGGATTCAGGAAACTAAAATTAAATCTAAATTAATCGAGGGATATGAACTGAACTCTCACTCTCTTGCAGAATGGCCAGAGTTTGTTTCCAGCTACGCCCCCTGGTGGGCATCCCACGCACTGAGCTGGTTGAAGTTTGGCCGTCGCTTACTGGTGGTGCATTACGAGGAGCTGCAGAGAGCTCTTCTCCCACAGCTCCGCCTCATCACGGCCTTCCTTAATGTCACCATGACGGAGGAGAGGCTCCTCTGCGCCCAGAGCAACCAGGACGGCCATTTCAAACGCTCGGGGGCCCAGCGACCTTCCTTTGACCCTTTCACCCCTGACATGAAACAGACGATCGACTCCTTCATTCATACTGTTGACCAGGCACTGCAGAGCAGGAACTTCAGCAGAATTCCACAGGAGTACCTTCCCAGATGAATACCGATCTGAAAAGGTCACACAAGTAGTCTTTTAAACGACTGGTCCGGCAGGAAGTTCCTCGGCGTGATAATCCAGACACGCTTTGAAGGGAGTCACGGTTCCACTCTGGAGGTCACTGGAGAAAACATGACAATTGTGAAATCCACTGGTGAACAGCGATGAAAGCCTCAGGCAGGATCTGCCTCTCTGAGAGAAATGACAAATACTCAGAGAGGATTTGACATGATTTGTGCGCCTGCAGAGATGGGATTATCCAGCCAAGTGCACAAACATGAGTGTGTAAATCCAAGATGAACTTTTGGGTTGGAGAGGTTTTCTGTGGATTTATAATTTCCTTTTAGTGCATATGTTTTTTTTGTTTGTTTGTTTTTATCTAGCTAAACCCATTATAATACAGATGTCATGCTAACACACACACACAAGAACTACAGGAATATCTGTGTTTGCCACACATTTGCTATCTGAGTAAAAAAAACAAACTATAAGCTGTTTCGCTTTACCGCAAATAATTTGTCTGCACAGAAAACTGGGAAATTCATTTTGTGCTTATGTTTAATGTGACATTTCTACGAGTGTTTTATTTCATTAAACGTTTTCAGTTGTTCATTACTTCTGCATTACTTGAAACATTTTTCAAATTCTGACACAACTATCTCAAGATCTTTCACGTATGCTGGTCTTCCATTGTGATTAGCTCCACCAGCGCCCCCTGGCGGATAAACTGCCAACACTTAAATAGATTTCATACGACAGTGTGAACACCTTGATCTTCTTTCCTTCCCTCCACTTGGAAGGTAATATTTCCCTTCATGTCTCTGTTGGCAGGATTAGAAAAAAGCAACTGCGTGCTAGAATTTCTTGAGACTTGAGAATTTTGGACACATGACAGCAAAGAAGACATGAAATGCTGGAGTGGATCCAGGTGCGAGGTGCGGATTAAAGGATTTTTAATTTTTTTGGTACTTAAAAACCTCAACGACAGCCAATCAGATGGCAGACATTCCACTGGAATCTGGATTAGGGTTTAATTCAATTAAAAGCCCTGGTACGAGTATGCACCCTATCTAATGCCCTACCAGTCAATTGAAATTCAGAACCTTATGAATGTGTCATGTAGCATCAAAAGAACATCGTATTCATGGGAACAGAGAAATGTGTGTTATTATGAGGAGAAGCCCAGTGTCAACAACACTCCTACATACTAATTGCATGAGGTTGAGTGCAACAAACGTTTCCCTCTTCAAGCTTAGATTTATAATGTGAGATTATAAAACAAACCTGGGAAATAATAGAGACATTAGAAACTCTGGTTTCATTTGTCCATGTAACACGTCTCTAACAGTGTCAAAAACGCTAAAGATTCCCTAAAGACGGACTTCCTGTGTCCAGCAAACCACATGGCTGGAATCCTTCCTGGGATACAAGCACAAAAACTGAACATGGCCCCAAAATCCAGCCAAACGGAAGTAGGTTCAACTCCTCAGTTCCTGAGCCGTCAGCCAGAGCCTGATAACATTGGCTTTGTAGTCTTTTAATGGACATGAGGATGGATTGTAGTTCTTGTTTTATGACGTCATGATGTGCATTCATAATATTGTTTACCTGATAAATCATTGACCCTACAGAACACAACATAAATAGACTCATTAATGTATTCCTATACGGTCTAAATGAAGTCATTGAAATACTTGAAGTCAATTTTCAAACCCAACAAGCAGCTGTCCATCCAGCCTAGCAGGTCAGGAACAGGGTTATCTCTCAAGAACTGGTGGAGAATGAATCACAAAATGAGATGGACTGGACTTCAATCCTAAGGTGAGAATAAATATTCAGTATATCCTGAGTAGAAGGCAACACATTTTCCTTATCATCAAAATAAAGTCATAACTGGCCGCACAAGTAAATAAACAATCTTGAGTGACAGTCGGCACACAAACCTCCACCACGGCTGAACAAACCTACACATTTCTGTCTCATTTGTCTCGCCCACGCCGCTTCTTAGAAACTGGTTCTTATGATTGTATGCAATTAAATCTTGCAAAGTTAAAAAAAATAAAAATACAAAAACAATCCAAACGACCCCATCCTTCCACCAGGCTTCATGGACATCCATCCAATAGTCGCAATCGGTTAGTACAGCTAGTGATATTTCACTGAAGGCTGGTTGACAAGCTCCAAAGAATGATGAATGTAACTGTCTTCAACAGTCTTTTTATTCCCACAGGGTTGAATGAGACCAAAACTAATTAGCAAAAAACAGTGACGAAAAGCCTCACAATCAGTTGTCCATCATAAACCCTGAAAGGACTGACAGCTAGTCTGGATTAAATTAATACGCCAAACACCATCTGCTTCCAAAATATGGTCTGGCAAAAACTGTTGATTTTCAAACATGGCGCGATAAAATATGCACACAAAAAAAAGAGAACAAGTGTTTTACTAGATGGATAGTTTCTCTTTTTTGGGAGTCTGTTCTGTTGGTTGAGAAGCACAGACAGCGAAATGAGACTCCGGAGAGAAAATCAGTGCCGCAGCTTTTAACCCAACAACCCAAACATGTAACAAACCCAGGCAACAAAGTGGTATGAACAACATCCAGAGAAAGAATCTTCAGTCTTAAAACCATTAGCATGCACCAAGGTAAGAAATGTATACTGTATATTAGCGGGAACCCATGGAAATTCCACAACAAAACAATAATATCCGACTCCATTTGTTTTCTTTTTTTTTTTGATTGGTTTGGAATCATTCTAGAATCGGTTTGGGATCATTTTAGAATCCAGTGTGTATGCAACTTTATTAGCAGTGTCCTCGTAACATTGGGCCAATGTTTGTTATTTGATTGTTTTGTCAGCTTAGGAGTTCCAATTTGGCGGTAACCTGTTTAAGTGGCCCCTTTAAGACAGTAGTCATGTGACCGAGGCAAGCATCTTAACAGGCAGAGAGAATGAGTCAGCGAGTCGGAGAGAATCCGGTCATTTAATAGAACAAAACAATGTTCAGAGTCAGATAAATGAAACTGGAATAATGTAAGATCTGTATTCTTTTTGTGCGGAACGATACCAATTGACCCACGGATCGGTACCGGTCCACGGCCCTGAGGTTGGAGATCACTGATTTAGGAGATTATTAAGAGGCTTCTTGCTGTAAAGCTCCTGAAGTGTTCTTGTGGAATAAGAAATGTCACCTCACTGTCCATCAACATGGGGACCAGCAGGAAATGATAGCTATTCCTGAAGGGTTTCCAATAATCTAATTCTAGAGCCCAGCTCAAACTGAATTTACATGCATTTTGCATAAACAGTTGTTATTGAACACTTGAGAGATATCCTGTCCCGCTGATTGTATTTTAAATATTACTTGATGTACAGACTAAATCATTTGAAAACGAGTGACTGGTAGAGTTTACGGTGTCCTCAGTGAGATGAGAGTTTTCTGCTGTCAGGAAATAAAACGCTCCAGGCTGGGATTAAACAGATAACAGCTGTAGATGCTTCTAATGAGAAGTAGATATATCTGGAATCACTCCCTCACACTGAACAAATGGTCAACCCGCTGTTACCCACCTCAGATGTTTTGACAATAGCTGTTATAATACACTACCATGTTTCACTTCCTTTTGTGTCTGAGTCGGTGCCAGAGTGGTACAAGTGTTAGTACAAGTGATGACACCAGTGATTGCACCAGTGTTAGTGCCAGTAATGGTGCCAGTAATGGTGCCAGTGTTTGTACCAGTGATGGTGACAGTGTTTGTACCAGTGTTAGTACCAGTGATGGTGCCAGTGATGGTGCCAGTGATGGTGCCAGTGTTGGCATCAGTGATGGTGCCAGTGTAAGTACCAGTGATGGCACCAGTGATGGTACCAGTGTTACTACCAGTGATGGTGCCAGTGATGGTGCCAGTGATGGTGCCAGTGTTATTACCAGTGATGGTGCAAGTGATGGTGCCAGTGATGGTGCCAGTGCTGGTGCCAGTGTTGGCATCAGTGATGGTGCCAGTGATGGTACCAGTGTTAGTACCAGTGATGATGCTAGTGCTGGTACCAGTATTAGTATCCGTGATGGTGCCAGTGCTGGTACCAGCGTTAGTACCAGTGGTGGTACCAGTGTTAAGACTAATGATGGTGCCAGATAGTGTCCAAACCAGTGTCAGAATTAGTGCCCATCAGAGCCGGAGTCTGTGCCAGACCTGATCCCAGTGCCAGCAACAGAGCTGAATGTCAGTGCAGTAGTCCCAGCCTGTAGCAGTACCAATACCAATACTTATACCAATACCAGAACAAGAACACGTGCCAGTTCCAGTACCAATACGAGAACCAGTAGAGGAACCAGTATCAATACCAGTACCAGAGCCAGTACCAGTACCAGTATCATAACCAGTACCAGTACCAATATGAGAACCAGTACCAATACCAGTACCAGAGCCAGTACCAGTATCATAACCAGTACCAGTACCAGTACCTAACCAGAACCAGAACAAGAACCGGAACACAACTCATGTCTTCACTAAATGTTTTACACCGTTAGTAGTTGATCGTCGCCTTACAGACGGACGTCAGAGTATTGGTTACCTCAGGGGTGAAGGTGACATTCCTCCATCATGATGGCTGCAGGCTCAAATGAGTCTGTCTCAGAAAGTATCGCACCTCTTTTCATCGTGGGCCTTTAATCAGATAAGAACAGGTTGATAACTCCGCCGTCAGCGTTTTAATTACACTACGGACAACATCACACTGTTTGTAATGATGGTATCTTCAAATTTATACAAATAGAAAGAGTAAACATGGATTTACAAGTCGACTCCTTTTCATCACAATGAATTAGAGACAATAGACGTGTCTCTTGGTGGACCTGTGACTAGATTACCTGATAACAAAATTAATCAGAACAAGCTGCTGTCACAGGGACAGAGCTGGAGATAAACCTGCTAAAAGAGGAGAAACCTTCTCAGTATTGAGTTTCAGCTCCGCTTTATTGTGTGCGTCGGATGGAGTAGATAGGAGTAATCCTGATGAAGGTCAGAAGGTGAACCCATTATGTGCACCAGTAGCCATAAATCCACATCATAATAAGAGTCATGAATATTGGGGTATCTGATGTTTTGATGTTTGGAAGAGGTTCATTATTTTCCACCTGCAGAAGTTAAGTGGATATTTGAGTTTCACAGCTATCATGATGAAAATTTAAAAAAAAGAAGCCTTTGCTGACATACATAAAAGGAGGTGGCTGCGCTACATTGTCTGTCAGATTTGAGGACAAACACAGACAGAGGTTGTTGAAAGGCCATAATGTGTTATTTGTCACCACCATTCCCCAGCTAGCTGACCTTTCTTTTTATGGTCTCCTTTATGCCGAGAAGATAAATCAGAAGGAGTCACAGGAAAGATAAGCCACAAAAAAGAAACCAGACCGTAAAGCTTTCGGATGTTGACGAGTTCCTGGGTGTTGTAGCTCAGAGCGTCTCATCACAGTCGTACTGGTGACATAATTCTTGATGATAACGTATCTGAATGGGTGCTGAGATTTAGGACATCTCCTGTTTGCTGGATACCAGAGCTGTGGGTTCATTTTTCACATGTCCCTCACAGTCATCTGTTTTTTTTACTCACTTCAACAATCAAAGAGGTTTGGCAGGTTACCAGATGTACAATATTCTGACTTGCAGACATTATTTATCATTAACTCGTAGCGTCATCCACCGTCACAGGCCTACAGTGACCCGGTCCAACTTTTAAAGGTTGTTTTAAGAGGACTCTTCCCGAAAAACATTACAAATTGACTCCACGTTAGCAGCATTTGGCTCGTTACCCAAGAAATTAGGAATAATTATTCATTTTAATAATGATGGCAGTGATGTATTGCATGGAGACCATCGAACCTGGCACATCCTCCAGTTCCTCTGTTACTTTTTATCTGTGTTTGGTTTCATTTTAAAGTCATAAACTGACATTATTTTGCATGATTTCTCTAATTAATTTTTGATTTTTCTAAATGATTTTTCTGTCTCTACCTATGAACGCATTTTAGGTCAAAGAGATCACTGCAATGTTAGCAGCTGCAAGAAGCAGCAGCACCAGTTTGATTTAGCAGATTATGTCAGAATGCTATTGTGGCTACAGTGTTAGCAGGTTGCTATTAAGCAACTGGGCCAATAACATTTGCTCGTATCGCAACTTAGCATTTCCTTAATAACCCAACACAAAGAGCGGACAAGGTAAACAGGGACACCAGTCATGCCAATGGGTCAATGGCATGATGCTAATTATGTTTGCTATTGTTCACTCAATTTAAAAAGGTCACACTTTGAAATGAAACTCTAGAATACATGCATGTTTGTTTCCTCTAAGAAGTCTTTTTCTTTTTCTCTAAATAAGAAGATATATTTTTGGCGTGACATTTTCACCAGACGTAACTGTTTTCCCAAAGAAATAAACTATCTATAAAAAGCTACTGCCATAATCAATAAATAGATTGGGATTATATGACTCTAGTGATTACATTACGGCTAATGACTGCAAAACTATCAATCGACTTTTGAGAGACACGTAAACAGCTGTGACACATCTAATAAACAACATCAATGGCTGAAAAAGCTTTCTTGCGTTTTATTAGTGAATAAAAAGATGCCATTAAACCAAAGGTCAGACAAAACCAGTAGGCTACAGGCCTAAAAGGGAAGAAATCTGGTGGGAGAATTTAATTCTAAATTAAAGATCATGTACCAATTCTTTAGGTGTGAAGAACAGTTACTTCTTGGTGGAACAGATTTTATTCTCTTTTGTCGCTAAGACACGATCTTTTCATTTCAGTGCAAAGAGCTGATGGGGTCTGAGAAATATTTCCGTAAAAACAGGAAATCAAAATAAATGAACAATTTTGAGAAAGGCAGGTTTGTTATCTTCAGAGCGTAGTAATTGATTTGTAATCTCAAGATTACATTTTTTAAAAATTGCATCCTCAGCCGTTCTTTGCTTCCATATTGATGCACGAAATTTAATCCTTTTATGTTTTGACTGCAGCAGCAGGAAAACATACGACTGAGGGGGGGGAGGTGGTTGTTATTATTGCATTTCATGTTTTTGGACTGTGGAAGGAAGCCATAGAACCCAAAAGGAACACAAACCTGGAAAAACATGCATGAGTCCTGCAGCTGTAGCGAAATGGCCACAATCCCTGTCCCAAGTATCCTGGGATTCCAAACAAAAGCAAAGACATGTCACCAAAAGCAATGAGGTTGCATTCAGATTGGCAACCAAAATCGGATTTTTACCCCATCTGGATTTAAATCAGATGTCTCTTTTATAGTCTGAACAGTCGCATACCACGTTAAATCCGATTATTTGCAAGACGGGTTGAAACCACTTTTGGGAGGTAGTTTCAAATCGCATTTGGACAGATGTGTCTCAGTGTGAACGGCTCCAAACACACCAATCAGTTTTGACAGAGGGGTGGACGATGCCTCTGCCCCAATGTCGTTGTTATGGCAACCTGTCGGCTCGGCCAAAAAATGTGGCCCAGTCTGAACAGAGTTAGATCCCATTTGGACACTCGCTAAAAACAGTGCGAACAGTCAGCCCTAAAAATCGGATATGAAAGGGAATCTGATTGGAATCCGATTTCCCTGCAGTCTGAGCGCAGCCTTCACAATCAGCCTTGTTGGTGCAAGATGACAGAACACGGGATCACCAAAGTGGTTTACCTTCTGGGACCATGACTTTCTGTATAAAAGGCCGTGGTGGAACTAGAGGGAATGCTGAGCAACCGCTGAAGTCATCAGCATTCATAGGAGATTCGTTCTCGTCATCAGCCCAACAGTCTGAGATTTCATTCAATGCTGTCACCCTCATTGAGACATTCACTCCATCACAGAGTTGCAGGGAAGCAGCTATAACCACCGTGCTTGTTTTAGTGCTTTTTCTTTGTACAACAAAGCTGTGTTGATTGTATGCTGATGCCTTCGACACAGGCTGGCGCCTGGAAATAAATCAGCGATGAACCATTAAGATAATGGACACAACTTCCTAAGCAAACACTCTCCATCTGAGAGCAAGACTGGGTCTTCACAAATGCATTTGCATAAATCAACTTGTAATACACAGCTGCAGTCGTGTCCAGATTCAGAGGTGTGTATTACCGTCACCTGCTGGTAGAGATTTGTGGGAAAGAGCGAGGTGAGTTCATACTGGCGACAATGCAGCCTGACGTACGGTGGCCTGGAGGGTTCAAGACTCTACAGCTTTAGAAAACCAAAGAAATGGACAGAACAGGTAATACACCCACTGCAAACACGCATCACAATTTACAAAGAAAAAAAGTACATACATCTGTTTGATTTTCAACCTTTCACTTTTATTTTTTTTATATAAACAAATGATAAATAATATATATTGCATTATTCAAAATGAATAATTTTGCTTCAACCCACGTGCAGGAAAAACAGTGAAAATATAGTTAAATAGACATGGATGGTTTTATTTGGGTTAAAGGTGGTATTTAATTGCAGCTGCCACAAGATGGCGCCAGAGCTCTCTCTGTCGAGGCACCTCCACAGGTGTGAGAAGGAAGCCAATGCGTGAGTGATACCTGAGGAGTGAAATCGTAGCTCTGACTCGCTGCTTGTGTCACACCTCCTATTGTTTGAAAGTGAGAATTTATGGGTTTATCCTCTAGGATGAGTCAGTCGCTGAAACGTTTTCTCTCCCCGTGTTTAAAGTTTAAATTTATTTTTTACAAATGGCATATTGTCTTTTTAAACCCAGCAACTCTCTCTTGTGTGTTCGAGCTGCACATTCTGACGCGGTTCCATCGTCTCCAGCAGCTCCATCACTGAGGAGGAGCCGCGGCGGAGTCCTCCGTGTCCGCGGCGACACGCGTCTGCGTGACAGCCTGTTGTCTGAACAACAGCAGCAGCGTTGTGTATATGTGTATGCGTGTGTGTGTGTGTGTGTGTGTGTGTGTGTGTGTGTGTGTGCATGTGTGTGTGTGTGTGTGTGTGTGTGTGTGTGTGTGTGTAGGCACCAGTGAGCCTGTGAAGGACGGAGACATCTGTACATCTGAGTGTTACCCCTCCCGTAAGTCGCTACTCGGTGCGCGCCGGAGGACACGGGGAGGTTTACGCACGCCTGGCTGCGTGGTGAGCCGTGGCCGCCATGATTGTTGGACCAGACTGTGAAATAAAGATGCATCAAACTGAGATATGCGGTATGCAACGTGCGTGTCCGGTGTCAAAGCCCGTAGACTGGTTTACTGCGTCCGAGGATAGATCAGAGTCAGTATTGTTGTGTTGGAGTGAATGGATCATACATGTTTCTGTGTAAATATAAATAAATATGACACATGAAACCCAAAGTGGAGCTATATATAAAAATATATTTGTCAATTTGGTTAATTAACAAATGTTTAATTAAAAGAAATACTGATAAAAAGCTTAAAATGGAAATTATCTATTAAAAAATCTATCAAACTTAAAAGTACAACACTATAAACACTTCAACTCTTATGCCTATTTATGCCCTTTTTATTTGTATATTTTATGGTGTGTTATTTTTATTCTTTTTAGGTGTCGGTACTTTTTCTGTGTGCTTTTGTGTGCTCACTGTGCTGTGAGCTATCTATCTGTCTGTCTGTCTGTCTGTCTGTCTGTCTGTCTGTCTGTCTGTCTGTCTGTCTGTCTATCTATCTATCTATCTATCTATCCATCCATCCTTTCATCCATTCATTGATTGATTTATCATTAACGATAAATGATTATCAGATTTGGGATTTATTTTTTGGGGCAAAACTGAAAATACGCTAAATAAAAATATTTCTCACTGAAATGAATGGGAATTATTTTTTAAAAACAATTTAAAACAACTTTTATTGTAATTTCAATAATGATAATTGAATGAGTATATTCAGTAAAGATTTCAGTGCGCCCTCGTTCCTCGCTGTTAATGCATTCCAGGAACAAACTATTTATCTTATAATTTACTGTGATTTAAACGTTTATGAACCCTCCCCATACTAAAATTAAACCACCTTATATCTGTATAACCTTTTCCTAAACTCTTATCGACTGTTTAAAGCACTTTTGTGTCTCACGTAAGTCCGAGACTCACGGAACTGAGAGTACTTCCGGATGCCATCATCCAATAGAATGTACATGCGATATCACGTGACTGCTTACCAAAAATCCGCAATGAGGTGAAGCCACGAGCGTTGATGCGCGAATGCACGAGGGTGCACTGTATTTGCAATTAAAAAGCAAGGAAAAATTACCAAGACTTTTTTTAATTTCTTGTTTTTCTTTTCAGACCATAAAAAAAATCTTCTGTAGGGGGAAAAACTAATTTTAATTCATTATAACTGAATATTTCTACTTTTGATTATGACAACAAAGAAGGAGAAGAACAGGAAGCAAGAAATTAGCTTCTCTGTCGCTGTGTTGAGTAAAAGAAAAGCTTGAAGAAATTTCTTCTCTCATTCCAGATAACTGAGGATCTCCACAGAGAACTTCTCTGAAGCTTGATTTTCATATTTGTTATTTTTTTCTAATCATCTTTCTTGCACATTGCGACTTCTATCCCTTGTTCTGGTACTTGTAGCAAACAAAGTACCCAACAGCAAAAGTTAGCAGTCTATTATAGCAGTCTACAGTGTTTGCATGTACACACATATTTAGTTTTGCTGTTCACATAAAACCACAGATAAAAGGTGTGAGTTGAGGCAGTACTCTACCTCACCAAAGGGGGCAGAAGAGAGCGTACCGGTCCACTATGCTGCACCGTAGTTTCGAAATAAAGTGTGCGGCTGCAGTCTGTTCATCCTGAAAATTGGCTCCAAATGGAAGCCAAATATGGAAGATATCTTAAAATCTATCAAAACTGGATTAGTAATCAAAACGGGACGTAATTCATAAAGAAAGTCCAAATATCTGCTTCAAACATCAGGTCAGAAAAATAATTGGCTGTTCGGTCCAACTGCTAATTTGATGGTAAATACAACATGCTGTTCAATGTGACTAGAATGTCAGATGACAAAAATTAAAAATACCAGTTTTGTTTTCTCCATCACGTCAAAAACTTTCCTGTCCTTATGGAACCCTCTTGTGGTCTGGATCTGACCCGGGGGGTCCACCAATTGGCAACCTTGTTGGAACCTGATACTTAAAAGCAAGTTTAGGCTAAACTGTCCCCGCTTTCCAGAAATGTCCTCACTCTGATGGTTAAAAACTTTTTCTGATCCCCATAATGTTGTAAAAACAAACACACACACATACACACACACACACACACACACACACACTACACACACACACACACACACACACACACACACACACACACACACACACACGCACATGCACACATGTTTCTCTCTTTCTGGCCCATTGGCACCATTTGAGAGGCTTTTTCTTTTATTTTTATGTTAGATTCCCGGAGGCCATTACAGAAACATCGTCAGCAGATTCTGGGACATGTACGAGCACGATGTTTATTTTATTCATCAGATATCGAGCCAAGGTTGGATTCTCAGGCTTCAGAGAGGCCTCTTTAAGTTCAACGCAACGTTTGCAAGCTGGAGTTGAGTCACAGCAGCAAGCATTTCCAAACAGCTTGGAAGCTTCATCTTGACCCCTCAAAGGTGATGCAGTGAGACACCTGAGGAGGACAGAGGTGGGGGGGCTGCAAATGAACTGAAGCAAACTTCATTTTTAATCCTTAGTAAAGATGACAACACAGCAGTTTTGTTTTTCTGACACGCTGATATGAAAATACTGCCTGTTTCCAGACAGTCTGTGAGTCGGTTTCTCCTTTTTAAGGTCGTGTTTTACAAAAAAGCCAGACATAGAAATTTAAACCGCAAATTACAAACCCAGCGAGTTATATTTTGTGTAGTTTTGCCTGTCAGCATAACATGATTGAAGTTCAACGGATCTTTTGGTTCATTCATTATTTCGTTTTTTTTTCTTTTTTCTTCTTTTGTCGTAGAAAAGGAAATAAACCAAAGAGCGTTCTTTAACCTGGTTTCTGCTGATGCTACTTTACTGTAAATCACTTACCTGTGATCCCCCGGAGACGCAGCCGTTTAAATAATGATATCACATTATTATTGAAATACAGATTAGCATTAATGAGCAGTACGTTAACAATGATTAATATTGCACTTATAGGACAGTGAAGTGAAGCTTGGACAGTTAATGAAGGGTTAATGACAAATTAGAATATAGTAATAATCATTATAAAGATGTATTATTGTATTATTATAAAATATTCATCAGCTGTTTATACATTTTTTATATATTTAGTCTTGGCCTCAAAGAAACTACATAATGACTCATTTCCTCTGAGGCCTTCATCTGCAGAGGGAGTCTGGAAATATTCATGAACACATTTATCACATCCATGTTGATAATTTAATATTTATTCACACACATTCTCATCGTTCATTATTTGTTTATGTCCAAATTCCCTTACGTCTGCTAAATAAGCTCTTTGCTGTAACATGCGGATGATTTCACATGCGTGACCTCCTACCCAACAAGTGGATACCGACCGTGTTTGATCCCAGCAGCCTGTCGTACCGATCCATGAACAATAATCAAAGATCTGAAGCGGGGCCTTGTCCTCGCAGCTTTGATCATCAATTCATGACTTCTAAATCCCCGAGCCAAGCTTTTCTCTAAACATCCTCTAGTGAAACTCTACAGGAGGACTGTCGTGACATCACGAATGAAAAGGGTTCAAATCTCGTTTGAGACTCAATCTGTTCCAGTCTGTTTAGATGTTTTCAATTTGACAGCAGAGCGGATGATTCTCTGTGAATGCTACATGCTAATATTAGTGTCACCGCTTCAACAGGAAAAATCTGAAATATAGAAAAAGTATAGAAAAGCTAACTTGTATTAATAATCGTACAATTATAACCCTGATATGGACTATTCTATTAGAAAAAAAATTACCTTTTTACATTTTTATCATGGAAGAGTTCATCAAGTCAGGGAAGAAATAAAAGGAAGGATCCATTAGTTTAATTATTTTTTTCATATTAGACGATAACTTTTTAAGCATTTTTATCAATTAAACATAAATTGCTTGATGGATTTTCTTGAAACCTGGTGGAGAAGTGTGGCATGTGCCAAAGAATGAATCAATAAATTTTAATATTACTTCTTCATTACAGCGATGTAGTTAAATTGTATAATAGATCACATGCACTTTTATCTGAAGACTTCTTCATGTCTCTACTTTAAGACAAGCGTGAATAGAAGCAGCTCCACACGCTGAGAACCAGGAGAAAATTACAAAAGAAAAAAGACTATAGAATGTCAGACAACGGCTTTATAATGGAATCGGTCATGGATAATCAGAAGGCATGTAATCCAGTTATAACAGCTATTGTCAGGAAGACTTTCATTCATAATGCACCTTATGAGAAAATCACTGCAGCGTCTTCAGTTGCCGATTCGGCCGACTTAGATACAGGATGCTTCTCGGCGTGTTGTTGTTCGTATCCCGGTGGATGATGGGAGCTGATAGGACTCAAAGCCGGAGGCGGCGCCGGCCCGGGCTCCGCACTTTGTTCCCCGATCGTGGGGTTAATGGTTTTCCGCACTGGGTGGCGATGAGGGAGGTTTTTCAAGCGTTCTCCAGTCGGAAAATTAGGATGCAGCCTCTGTTGTCAGAGCCGAGAGCTGTCTGCCACTTTCCCAGCAGCCCTTGGGCCGGTGACAGGGAGATGGATGATATCTGCAGCCTGGCCGCAACACTCCCCGCCATATACGCGCGTGCACACACACACACACACACACACACACACGCAGAGTAAACAAAAACATAACACAGACTTTTTCCTTCCTCTCTTTCCCCGCATTCTCTTTTCCTCATGCACACACACACACACACACACACACACACACACACACACACACACACACACACACACACACACACACACACACACACACACACACACACACACACACACACACACACACACACACACACACAGAGCATATGAGTATTTGTCAAATACAGCACTGGCTTTGTTGTCTTTGGAAACAAAACCAATATCCTACATATCAGGGGAATGAAAACCTCTCGACGGAGGAACGACGGCTCAATTCCTCCATTGTTTGTTTACATGTAATAAAGCATTATATTTATTAAAACAAACAAACAAGCAAAGGCAGGCATATTTTTATTGACTTTTATTGAGATCGTTCTATTACAGTCTGAAAAGTGGATGTTATTTCCTTTTTTTTGGTGCCAAATAACATACAAGGGGGGAAAAAAAATTATTTAAAAATAAATGAATTTTATTAAAATGAAGTTAACAGATAATGAAAAAAAACTGCACATTCATTACTCAAATGGCTTGACTCAGCAGGTGATGAGAGGTAATTTAATTCAGGCAAACACACATTTAGGCTGTCCTTCACTGGAGATGAGGGAGGATGGTGTGTGTGTGTGTGTGTGTATGTGTGTGTGTGTGTGTGCGTGCGTGCGTGCGTGCGTGCGTGTGTGTGTGTGCGTGTGTGTGTGTCTGTTGATGTTAAATCCTAAATAGTCGTCCGTCCCTTGTCCCCCCCCCCCCGTCTGTTCTCATTGTCCTTACCTGCTATCCTGGCCCCCACCACATTGCTGGCGTTCCTGCAGCCACCTGAGCAACCACCCCTGCATACTGATGAAGGGCCGACAGGCGGGGGCGGGGGGTTGACTCTGCACTGCTCTGGCAAAGAACCCCCCCCCCTCTCCTCCTCCACTTCACTTCAACCTACCTCACACACACACACACACACACACACACACACACACACACACACACACACACACACACACACACAAACACACACACTCGCCTTTCTTCCTTCCTCTTCTTCCTCCTCCTCCTCCTCGCTCTGGAAGAACAGAGAGAATGGGGGGTGGGGGGGGTGGATGGAGGGGTGGGGGGGCTTTAAAGGGAGGGTGGAAAACAACAGGGAGGAGGAGGAGGGACAAATAAGGAGAAAGTGGTGTCGGGGTAGAGGAGAGGACGGGGGTTAGATTAGAGCGAGCCAGGGAGGGAGTTGGGGGGTGGGGGGGTGGGGGGGCAGAAGAGGAGAATGAGGCCCGGTAGGGAGCGGGGTGTTGTGGGAAACATCCATCACTGATTTAAGTGACTGCGGTGGGATGGAGCTGAGTAAAAGGTCGTCTGGTTCCTTTCTGTGCACAGTGGGCAACGGGGCAGATCTGAGCCTCCAAATGACTTCAGGCTAATTATCTCACGCAGGCCGTCTGTTACCACCGCCTGACACTTTAACTGACTATTTCTATACCGAGGGGGGGGTGGGGGTGGGGGGGTGAAGTCACGACGACCTTTATTTTATTTTATTTTTTGGGTTATTGTCTCAGTGAAAACACGACTTGTGTCTCGACTCACCTTCGACCGCCGGGAGGGGAAAGATATGCCGGGACTCCTAGACAGAAGAGATAATAAACAGCAGTTTAGAATGAGTGTGTAACAAAAAAAACAAAAAAAAAATTAAATTAGAGGAGGGTTCACTGATTTTTACACAGTTGGGGGAACCCAAACTATGAGGAAACTGTGATCTTAACCGTGAAACATGGCTGCTTTTGAGTAAATACACCACAATTATCCACCTGCACAGGAGCCGAACCGACGTGCTTCGGGGCGCAGCAGAAATGTTTGGCCGTGACCCGTCGCAGGGACACAAAGCAAAACCAGCAGAATGTGACTAAGCTAGCTGAACATGTGTGTATGCACAGAGGCGTGTGCGCCGGCTACAGTTACAGCCACCAGCGGCCGAGGGGTTAAAGGCGTTTTGCCTGCGGCCACAGCATTGGGCCATCTATAGGTCACATTCCAGTCCCAGCCGCTGGACGACCGACCTGCAAGACAGAGTATAATTATCCCGGCCGGTTACAATTCAATAACTCCATCGCGCTGCTAGCCAGATACTGGGTTTCCCCGGCAACGCCTCTGAAGTGAATCAGAGATCAGAGGGAGAAGGGGAGATAAGGCCGGAGCCGAGGAGGGAGGTGAAGACGGAAAACTGAGGGGACGGAATACTGGACGTTACAGACATGCAAGTATGTGCAGACACACACACACACACACACACACACACACACACACACACACACACACACACACACACACACACACAACTCCGGCCCACCAAGCCTTTGAGCTCTGATGTTTGGTTTTCACTCATCGGCCCACTTTGCCCCGTGCCTACAGACCCACCGCGAAAAACCCCTCCAGTCTCAGCACAGCGCCGTAGCTCTTTCAACAGCCACCCCCACCACCACCACCACCACCACCACCACCACCCGCCCCCCTCCCACCGGCACTTACTGTAATCTGAAAAAGTTAATGGAGTTTATCTCCCAGGCCCGTCGCTCACGGAATAATAGGCAAAGTTTTGTGCTTTCGTTGCAGAGGGATAATTACATTAAGAGTGGCACTGCAATTTATATTAAAACACAATTGAATTGGCTGCATCATCGACTTTAAAGGGGGGGGGGTTGTGTGTGAAAAGTGTGTATGTTTCTGTTAGGGTGCATGCGTGTGTTGTGAGTGTGTGTGTGTGTGTGTGTGTTCAGGTGACCGTCTGGCCTCCTGCCGCAGTGTCTGGAAACTCAGACGTTCCCCATACCACCCCCCCCCACCCCCTTCCATAACTCCACCATTACCTGATTCCCCCTCATCCACACACACACACACACGTATGCACACACACGCCGACACACACACGATAAGAGATCCGGCTTCACAAAACAACAAAACCTGACAATGCAAGAAAAAACTGAGACAAAACGTCTCAAATTCACTGAACTCGTTTCTACGTGGAGCGAAAAACCAAAAGTCGGCGCAGAACGTTAATCTGCTTTAATCAGCCCGGCGGCGTGACGCTGTAGCGTGTTACATGACCACCTCTGAACAATGACACGTAATCTCTGGTAGACACATGGCTCCATCAGAGAACCTTTGGTTTATCTGCACTGATTCAAGGTCTGAATCTTTCCTGCAGGAACCTGACGACCAGCTGAGGACAGAATCCACGTAGTGCGAAAGATTTCCCATGAGTCAAGATAAAAAACAATTTATATCATATAAGCAAGCTTTTACTGAAGGGCAGAACAATTTTGCAATTAAATTAAATATTTTGACCTTCAAAAATTTTTTTTGAGACTTCATTTTAGAATTAAAACATTTCAAAAAATGGATATTGCTAGAATCCAGCAAAATTCAAGTACTGCTTGTAACCTCCTTCACCCTACATTATAATAAATAAAACCATATTTCATGAAATTAAGGTCATCCACGGAACACGTGGCTCAAGTACAAGAAGACGGTTCTTCTTTCTGTCTGAAAATGTGAATAGGTCAGCGAAGTAGAAAAGCATATATAAAGGTTAACCGTTAACATCTTCACAAACATTAAAAGCAAATTAATTTCTCCTTTTCATAAATCAAAAACGCCGCCGCTACCAGGAAATAAAACCTCATCTTCCTCCAAAAAAAAAAAAAAAAAAGATCTACTTAGCATTTACTCACTAGTTTGACTTTGATAAAAAGTTTGTGTTTCCCCGTTCGGTGGAGTATCAAACTGGCTAGGAGCTGGGGGGGTTTTTTTGTTTTTTTTTTACTGGGTGATATTTATTGGATTCTTGGCGGATTGCTCCGAGCATGCTGCTTTGTTACTGTTGGGGTTGGGGTGGGAGGCGGTGAGGATTTCATCAGTGGGGCTCGGGTGCTGCCAGGCTTTGCTGCGTGTCAGACAGACCCTAATAAAACTGTCTGGCTGTTTTGTGGGCAACCAGCTCCGCTCTGGCTGCGCTGCGTCTGACTGCTCAGCACTTGTCGCACTGTGTTTGGCTGTTTGGTATTCATGGGGCATGGCACTCCTTCAGCTGTTGCTGGGGGGGCTCTGTGGCATCGGCACAGACTGATTAGTTGGCATCGGCGTCGTTCGCTATGAAATCAAATGGGGAGACGAGGGGAAAAAAAAACATAATTAGGGAGAGAAGGGGACTAGAGGTTGGTAGAGAGATGGAGAAGAGGGTATTAGAGGGGAAAATCAATTGTTTTGAACTGCATTCCTAATATGGGTAATTTAGGAGAAATTAGGTTTTCAGAGAAGCGTGCCATTGCCCGGGTAGAAATTGCAAGTTTAAAAACCAGGTCAAGCGGCGACGGTGAAAGAAGTCACACCTTCGATGGCGTAAAGACAAAGAAGTAATTTCTTATAATTGCACAAGAGACCAGTCCAATATTTTCATTTACCATCCAGCGTTCAATCTGGGTTTTTTTTGTGTTTTTTTTCCTAACCTGCACCGGCTGAATTACAAACGACTGCCAGAGTCCTCTTACGCCCCCCAGTTTAAATATTGATCGGATCCGATAACCAATTTGGCTGTGAGATCTCATGACGACGGGAGATTTTGACGGAATTTATCCCGTTGAGGAAAGCAGAAAAGGAAGAAAACCTACGGAAAGGATTAACATGTGAAAAGTCTGCTCATCGATTTTCATTTAACCTCCTGTAAGATGTTAAAAGCAGCCAGCAACTTTCAATGTACTGACGTTTAATTTAAATATAATCCGTGTTATAATCTCTAATTGTTTGAAATGCATTTACCCTATTTTGTAATAAAAAAAAACAAAACAACAACTTTCACAACTTGTTCATTTTTTGGATTCAGGGGATTTTACGTATTTGTGGATTAGTGCATTAAAACTTTTTTATTACCTCTAAGATATTTTTAATCGAATAGTAAATTCTGATTATGTTATTTATTGTCATTTTCTGACTGCATACCTGCATTGTGTGAAAAAAAACACAAAAAACATTAGGAGCAAATGATTACAAAGGATTGCATCAGCTCACCGAGCTCTTAAAGGTGTGTGTTGGAGTCTTTGGTGTCACCACGTGAAACAGAAACGACAGCGCCGGCGTCTCGGGCGGCTTGTGAAGTGTCTCAGTGAAGCTGGAATGATCAAATCCAGAGCGACTGCCTGGTAATGGAGGATCACATATTTGGGCTGGGTGTCTGCGATGCTGAGCAAGGTTAGCAGTGACAAGGGGGTGATGGGGGGGGGGGGTTAATCAGTACAAGGCTGGGGTGTGGTAGTTTTGGACTGGTTGGTGTCCTGTCGTTTCTAATCAGATCACCCGTTAGCTGAATGTTATTCAAACGACCGTGTTGACACAAAGAGAGATTATTATCTGCCTGTTTTCGGATGCAACGTGCCCGTCGACGTGCGGGTCGCGCTGCAAATCGCCAAAGTACGAAAGTCGTCGCTGCGGAATTTTGTGAAAAAATGTCGTAGTAAAAATGAGCAGTTTAACCACCGTTTGTAAGCAAGCTGACATTTCCTCTTTATGTGAATGCTTCCTTTTCTTTCTTACTGTGAGTACTGTGAGTCATCCATGTATATATGGATCTATTTATATATATATATATGGATATATATGTAACGATAACTCAGGTGGTGTGTCAATTTGACTTCACCCTTGGAACATTCAGCAGAAAGTCGATTGTGCCCTCCTCCCACGTCCCAAGAGCCTAACCCGTGATTTTTTATCAAGAGAGCTCACAAGTTAGGGTCTCAGGGAGCGGGTGAAGTACGACAGAGTTAACTGAGGAGCCGCAGCCAGCTGCAGGGCACCGACTGGCGCTGACACCTTTCCCTCTCTCCCCGTCCACACACACCAACACACACCGACACACACACACTGTCACTTCCCCAACCGCAGCCACCCGATCTCTGCCCCGAAGGCACCCACAAAGCCCTACCCGTCTATTTACGAGGCGATCAAAAAAGACTATACCTGCCCCGGACAGAGAGAAAAAAGGTTCACCCTCTCCTCTTTTGCAGATAACTTATGCTCAGCTCGACTTCCCGAAAATGCTCAAAAGCATTTGAACACCACAAAACAGACGACAACAGAACGGAGATGACAAAGAGAGACACATTCGCGGTGGTAAATGATCTTCATGGAAGCGCCCAGACGGATGTAGCAGCAGCAGAGGCTCAGGCGAAGTGACGAGGCTGTGCTGTCTGCTCCGTGCTAACTCGTCTTTGTGCTGGAAAAAGGAAAAGACCCCCAGTCAAGCAGCAGACAGACTCGCCTCTTTGTCCTCAACAGCGTTGACTGATCACCAGTCCACGTTTCTCTGCGTCGGGATGGTCGAACCCAGACTCGGTGTGTCTGTTCGCGCTGACTGATGGATGCAGAGAGACACCTAGCAGCCTCACCCGCCAGCTTTTTTTCGACACGAGGGCGAAAGCGACGACGGCGTTTGCTGAGATTATCAGTTTGAGCTCAGAGGCTCTGCCCGGGAAAAAAGTCCAGCGCAATACCTTCGACGACATACCCGATTCGCCGATCCACCGAACTCTACCACCAGGATGGCGAGCTTAGCATGCAATGACTTGTCAGTGTCGAAAGCAACAAGCTTGGTTTAAAAAAAACAAAAAGCATCAAAAACAAATAAAAAAACAGCTTCGGGCACAGATGAAACCAAACACTCCGGGTAAGATTTGTCGTAAAAATGCAAAAACTGTTGCGAATATTAACGACTCCCATGTCTAGTTTGCCTGCCATGGACCCAAACATGCCGCTTGACTACCCCCGCCCTCCCTCCCTCCCTCCCTTCCCGCCATCCCGCCACCCACCTCACAACTCCTCCCCCTCAGACTTTAAAAAAAAAAAAAAAAAAAAAAAAATCAGATGGATGTCTCTGACTGTCTCCTTCTCTCAGGGGAACGCCAGGCAAAGTGGAGGCTTCCGGAAACGAACGCTTCCACGCCGCCCGACGCGTTGCCTCGCACGCTTACGCTCCCGTCTGCCACCAACTACGCCTTTTGTTAGCTGAGGATGAGGAAGAACCGAGGGGGGGAAAGAAGGGGGCAGCGGAACACAGACGGCGGGGGTGGGGTGGGGGGTGTGGGGGTAAAATAGGTGTCCGTGGGCAGCCAGACGCAGGTCAGCGAGGTTGGGACGCCTGCTTCCCCTGCCCCCACCATCCCCATCACAGAGCATCCCAGCACTTGCATTGTCAGCTCCATCTTAGCATCTTGACCCCCACCACCACCACCACCACCACCACCTCCTCCCTGCTTCCAGACACCGGAACCTCAGCCATGTCATCCACACCTCTACTTTAATTCTTCCTCCTCACCCTCTTCCTCTATCGTCACCGGTCCGACGCGATGGGGATGCCGTCACCGCCACAAAAAAACAAAAAAAAAACCAAGAAACACACCAAAAAAAACAAAAAAAGAAATCATTTGCGTCTTCCAGGTGCCGCCGCCACCGCCGCCGCATCCCGCTATCTTCCACTTACCCTCCCCCTCCCCCATTTGACCCTTACCGCCTCCCAAGTCCTGCCTCTCCAGCGGCATCCGCTGTCCTCTACCACTATCTCCACACCCCCACCCCCAACCCCCACCCGTCTCCTCCCATCACGCCAGTCTGTACCTGTCTGCTTGTCTCGCTTGTCTGTTACTCCCTGTCTGCAGCTGCTTGCCCAAAGTGAGATACTGCAGCAGGAGTCTGCAGCAACAGCCCTCGCTCGTTCCCTCGCTCTCTCTCTCTCACACCCTCCATCCAGCCTTTGCATGTGAACACGTTCCTCCCTGCGTTGATCAATTTCTTCTCTTTTCCAGCGAGGCGCAGATACACACACACACACACACACACACACACACTGCAGTGAACCGGTTGGTCGTACAGGACGAAGCAACGGTCTCGCAACGAGAACGCAACTTGCAGTCTCGACTGTAGTTTGTGACAATACAGCAGCCATTTGAGACTGATGGGGACACAAGAGGGACAAATATGCATGCACATGCATGCACGTACACACACACACACATACACACACACACACACACACACACACACACACACACACACACACAGAAAGACAGACTAAAAATGACTGTCCTCAAAACAGGCAGACAAATATAGAATCACAACAAAGAGAGACACTGCAGTGGCTATGATAACACACACACACACACACGCACACACACGCACACATAAACTGTCAGATGAATATATGTGGTCAGTGCGAGCACAAACTCCGACAATGACTGTCACAACATTGTGACTGAGACTTGAAGCAGCAGGAAGCATAAAACCTGGTAAAGGCAGCGGGTCGACAGTGGGACAGTCGTCCATCGCTGCTTTTACATATCAAACACTCAAAAATCACCTTTATAACCATCAAACTCTAAATGCTCTCATGTTCATATTGATCATACCAGAGGGCCTTGAATACAGTCACTACAGGTACAACTATCAATAGGTTCGATCGATCGATTGTCCACCAAACTTCTCAAATGGAATCGCCCTGATAAAATCAAACAGTGTTTTACATGTTTGTTTGCATTTAGTTTTTATGCATTGGTATCTTAAATTTTTTAGTATTGGATGTGCAATTTCTCATTCATTTAACGATTGTTTTAACCCCTTTGTTAAATTGTCATTCCTGATACACACTATTTTTATTATATCCTTCATATTGTCAGACGATCATTAACACTTGTAAAATCTATACTTAGAAATGATCCGGTTATTTGATTTTCCAGGAATACTTTTTATTTCATCTCAGCTAAACTTTATTCAGAAAGAATCATTTGAAGTTTTTATGGTTTAATAACTGTAAAATACCAATTTTTTCCCCAGATGCTGTAAATACATGAAACGTTTTTTTTGTTTTTTTCTGGTTTATGGGATATTTAATAAACAAAGCCATGAAAAGTAGATCTTTTTTTTTCTCACTCTGTTTGAATGAGACCTGCCCTTGACAGCTTGTGCTAATCTTGAAGCTTAATCACCTTCAACACCCCGGATAAATTAGGGTTATGACCCCGTGTGACACCGAGGGGGCAGGGAGAGAGATCTGCAAATGTTATCATTGATTGATCATGCCCTTTAATTCAAATGGAAAACAGAGGTTTTTAATTCAGCTGCGACACAAAAGGCTGAACTGGAAAATGTCAGTTGGCCAGAAGATGGCCGATTCTTCCGTCGGGTTCCGTTTTGTCGGAACCCGACGGAACCGCGGCGAGACGACGGCTGCAGAGGCGGACGGGAAAATCCTGCAGCCAATGTCAAAACCGTGGCCAGGTTGAAGTCTAGGGGGTGGGGGTGGGGATGGTGTCTCGGTGATGGTGGAGGTGACGCAGAGATGGGGGGCTGGGAGTTTGCTAAAGCCGGCAGGGCCAGCAGGCACCATATAGGTGATCAATCAGCTCCATTACAGCCGTGTCACTGCGGAGTCTGGAGTTGCTGCCGCATCCCGCCCATCACCCCTCCATTTACACAGAAACATCGCTCGCTTCATTTCCAGTCTAGACTAGAAATAAACCGTGTCGGTGTGATGAAACAGGTCCGCAAGAGTGAAAAAAAAGCAGCCACGCAATTAGTCACCGGTGACACATTTTCGTGAGAAGGGGGAAACGACGTGCATCGGTATCTTCATCGAGTGGGATCTATTGATCAGAGACTCCAGAACGAAGTAGGGATGATAGACCCGAGGCAGACTCGGTAGTCTTGCACCGAGACAGACATAGCTTCTCAAAGCACCCCGGAAAAGGATTGGTTCGGCTATGATTGGTAAATCGAACGCACAATGAGCCAGGAGACATTAAGCAGCAGACGCCGGCAATGACACCATTCGTTTCTCTACAATAAGCTCCCAAAAATCTCCACGACGGAGATGCATATCAGTGCCACAGATGCCAGGCAAGCATCAGACAGGTATCCAAACAATGGACTTATCTCAGTCAGTGCAAGCAGCAGAATGGGAACATAAAGCAGCAGAAATAGGAGGGGTGAGGGTGGGGAGAGTGGAGGAGGAGGAAAAGGGGGGAGGGGGAGGCAGGGAATATGTGATGCACAGCGTCTTGCATCCAGCCAGCCAGTCAGCCAGTCAGCCAGTCAGCCAGCGGGACATTAATGACGATCATGTCTTGTCACACTAGCTGTCGGGCCAGTCAGCAGTTCCTGCCCTTGTCCCTGCCCTTCTTCAATCAATGCCATTGATCCGTCCCGCAGGTCAAGGGGCAAGAGCGTATCAATAGGGGGAGAGTGGCTGATGCAGCAGCAGGAGAGGGGCTGACTCCAGACAGATCAATGACACCCCCTCCACCACCCCCGTCTGCCATTGGTGTGTTATGATTATTCATTTGCCATTAACCCGGCCACATTAAGGGAATACGTTTCCTTGGAAAGGAATAGTGCTCCGGGCTGCTCGCTTTTATATGGAAGTGAGATTTTATGAGTTGGGGAGTATCGGTCTGGGCAGAACTCCGAGCGTTCTGGTCTCAGACGATTTGTTACCAAGGTCTCTGCTCGCCTGTGACGTCAAGAGCAGGAAGCCAATCCCTGCAAGGGCACACTTACAGACACTGGCGGCGATTGGCTGGTTTTACAATAAAGATTGTCACTCCTTGTGATAGATTTGGATCGCTCTAGAACACCTAAGGAAGAGAAAGTAACACAAAGTGTGTAACCCTTGTGTGCTGGATTAGTTGATGTGTGCATATAGGTCTCTAATCCGAAAGGGGGAAGTGCAATCTGAAATGTTTTCATAATATATATGCTGGATTCATCCCGTTGATGATAAAATAAAAGTAATCTGTGTTGTTGTGGCTTCTAAAAGCTAAGAATCTTTTCCGTGAATCTTTTACTAGAAGACTTTTTTGCCTGGAGAGACAACAGTCGATAAATGCCGTCTGACGTAATCACAGCGCTGTGATTCAGAAATATAACAATGAAAGTGCTGAACTGAGGCAGATGAGATGAAATGACTTTGTGCAACACATACTGTTATTATAGCTTATCCAAAAAAAACAAAAAATTCACCTTGTGCGAACAGGGTTGACTGCCTTTGTCATTTCTGGTTAATCTGGTGTAAAGGTGGGTAATCGTTGAGCTTCCTGCCTTTGCCAGCACTTTTCCTTTCCGCGTAATTTGAACGGCAGCAGGGGCAAATTTGCTGGAGAGAATCATTACTTTATTTATTCTTTAAATCAGATGAAGAACCTTGAAACTCCTGACAATCTGACTTCTCAAATGGGCCGTTACTGCAGTGGAGACAGATTTTTTTCTTTTTTAAACCGGGACCGCCTCTATCTAATCCCATAATTTATTTGTTCAACCATCCCATAAATGAAAGCCCAGCTGGAACCAATGACTTTTAGCCGTGCTGCTGGAGCAGCTGGACAGGGGAGTGCTGAGGCAGCACGATTCTCAGAGACTACGCTTTCCTCGACACATCTGGTAGAATGATCGGGGTTCAGAGGTGAGGAATAATGAGAAAACCACCGTTCTTAAAATAAATGCTAGCAGGGCACATCTTGACTCTTCATGCTCGGTTAAATTTATGAGAGCTAAGAAGAGGAAACACTCTTAGTTTCGACTGAACTATAAAATAAAGTATATATTTCTGCTCGAATACAGCTGCTACATTTGTGGATCCTCTTTGGAAGCTAGCATGATATTCCCTCCATGGTTCTCAGAGCACTGTATGAAATTCAAGAAGTGATTCTGGCCATTTTTCATGTGAGAGAGTCAGAGCGACCCTAATGCCAACTCCGGCGATACTCGATTGGACAAGGAGACATGATCTTCCTGACATTTTGGTTGTGCAATCAGAGCTACAATGAGTTCTTGGGTTTCCAGGGATTTACCTGGATCGCTCTCGCTTGCAGAAACCTGCTTGATGGCGCTGACTCGGTCGGCGATGTGAGGTTGATCAGGATCACTGGGCTTGAATGGGGTTGTTAGTATCGTTTTAGATTTAATTAATGATGATCTAATCATGGCGGTCTCCAATTAGCCCCACTGAGTGTCTGCAATGTACAGAAAATAAGTAAAGGGTCTTCTAAGGTTGCCTATATGAGGACATCAATTTTTATAAATTTGAACTTTAAAAAAAAAAAGGTTGTTCTATACCTAGAGGTTCTATAATAATATATAATCTATTTAATCAAAGGGAATCTCCTGAATTAAAAAGATTTCAACTTTTAAACTACGATCCCAGTTCAGAGGAAAGTCAAACATCGAGCACTAAGAAAAAAGATTTAATCTCAACCACTTGAGACCAAACATCTAACTGGATGACAGATAAAGATAGCGGAAAGATGGTCCACTCATCCCGGACCCAAAAGAAGCGTCATCCATCAAACCAAAAAAAAAAAGACACCCTCACTGTGGAGATCTGTAGCAGAACTTCCAAAATGCCCCCCACTCAAGATGCATTTCAAAACAAGCTATCCTGAAGGGTAAACTTTAGTAGATCTTGCGCTGATCTACTCGGCCATTTTTCTCTTGTGTGGGACTTTGGAATCGTTTTACAAGCTTTGGCTTCGTGCCAGACCGAGATGAAGTCAAATGCATTCAGTCTAGTGGACAAGTCCACAGTAAACAGAGACTTCAGTGTCGCAAGGCAAGCTCCGACCTGAAACTAGACCTCAGATCACAAATGCATCATTGTGGGGAGCGATGGATGATATGTCACAAGACCCGGAGACAATGTACAAACAATTGGCTTTTCTCACACTGAAAGTCCTGCAACATTTCTAAAGTCCACTAAGGTCAGTTTGGATCTTTAGCGCTACTCGGTTGGATGACTGAACCCCTGAATCTTTATAGCAATGGCTGAAAAATAATCAGACGAAACTTGCAAATGGCAACGCTGTAAAAGCAAAGGGCAGAGCAGTCGCCTGGATCGGATGTCAGATTTATCATAATCGATTTATTTAATAATCTATCAGTTTAATGGAATGGATAACGTTTGTCGAGCAACTCAACTGATTTCTGAAGACATTCATTTTTAGCTAAGCAGGCCGAGGTTTAATACCAGGCTGCAAAAAAATAAAAATAAAAATGGAACAACAGTTTAAAAAGCTTTCAAATTATTGTTAAAATAATTTGTAATTTCAGATACAGCAGTCATCAACAACTAAACACGTCTTTATGGCCTTCTGTTATATAAAAATGCTAAACAATTATCATTACTGGAATGGATTGATGGGAATTTGGAGGGAAAAATAATGCAAATTTATTTGTTATGCAGCTAAAATGTCACAGTAATGCAATCGATGCTGTGTGGTTACTCAGACTAACCACAATGCAATGCGCCTAAGAATACGGCGTATCTCAAACTAACACTAAATGAGGGTTTTGAGCTGCAGCAGGCAGACTAACTCATGAAGACCATTAAAACCCACAGCTTTTATGTTATGACATGCAAGACGATTGGAAAATCCCTCACGAGTTATATATATATATACAGTATATACATATATATATATATATATAAAGACATAGACTGATGTCATACGTGTACTCCAAGGAAAGCTAGAAGGTTGTACAGTTAACTCCCAGGGTGTAATTCTAAACCATACAACCTACTACCTCAACCCGGATGCACACATTTTCTACTCATCGTCTAGCTGAAATTCATCTTTGACCTACTTATCTCACACAAAGCCGTCAATGACCGTCATCGTATTTCAGCGGCGAGATCATTTTTGCAGTGCTTTCATATGTATATACACCTATTCATAGCACCCGTACAACATTTATTCATTAAGTTATTAAAGGAAAAAGGTTATTAAAAAAAAAAAAAAAAGGTTAAAACACGACGTTCACACCACAATGACAAAGACCCACAGAGGCGAGCTTGTGCTGTCAGATTTGCCACAAGATCGGATCTACGGGTTTGTGCCAAATGGTTATGGCCAAAGTATCAAAAGAACTGAAATGTGGCTTAGATTCTGCGCATTTAGCATCTCATGATGTGAACAAGTGCGTGACGTGTTTCAGATGAGGTCATCCGGAGAGAAATGCCAATCGAGCAACAGGACTTGACCTCAAAACGTCTTGTGCTGAAGGACTGGAGAGGCGTCCCTCAGGGTTCACGATAAACGCGGCAGTGAATCAAAAGTTTGGCGCTAAAAGGACTTGGAGTTCAGCTGTCACTTAGAGAAACTGCTGCTAAAGCTGTGCAGATACCACCCCCACCCCTCCATCCAAAAAAAGAAAAAAAAAGAAATGACACTTCATCAAGCAGATGGTGAAAGGATTGTGATAACTTACCCTTCACGGAAATGTCTTGCCCTGGGGAATTTGCAGCCTGCGGTCAATTTGTAGCGGGCGTCTATAAAAAAAATAATAAAAAGAAAACGAAAGTTGTTTTGTAAATGCCAGAATAGTTCAGTATAAAAACTGTTTCAGTGAATAGGAAGAGTTGGGTGAGCGCCTTACGAAACGCCGACAAAGGCATGGATTGTGCAACGGGCGAATGAGGAAAGAGGAGCAAGTCATTAACGCCATGCTACCGTATGTTCTTTATGTCGCCCCTGCCTCCGTTTGGAGCGCCACATGTTTCACGATCTACCAGGTATGAAATTAGATCCATCGTAAAAAAAAAAAAAAAAAGTCGTTGCTGCAAACTCGCCTGCAGAATTTGCCAGAGCCGTCTCTTTTTTTTTTTTTAAATTTCTTGGCTTAGAAGTAACACGGCTGTGGTGTGAGGTTAGCTCAAATTAGCCAAGACCACAGATAGCAGAGAGCAGAGCCTGAGAGGTACGCCAGTGTAATCAAGCATGCCTCGGTCATCTAGCGTTAACTGTGGCAGTGCCAGGGAGCCACAAACAACCGACTCTTCCTGCGGCCGCAGTGCGACAAAGGCTGAGAAGAGAGAAGAGAGTGAAAACGCCACTTACCCACATTTCTACTACCTTCTCTGATTTATCATCTCTACTTGTGTCTATGCACACTTTCTATCGGGGTGTGTGAGAAACGAGCAGCGATCAGGGCTGCAACTGTTGTTTCAAGGGTGGGTTTTTTTTGGTAATGGCGGGAATGAAAAAAGAAAGAAAAAAAAACAAAAAAAACAAAAAAACAAGGATGTTTGAAACTAAGCTGGCTGACAATTCAGATTCAGGTCAGCGTTGTGCTGTCCGCCATTTTCCAACCACCCCCCCCCCCCCATACCCTGAAACAAACAAGAAGGGAGGAGAAAGAGAAACTGGATCGAAATGATTAGCTGGAATCGGGGGTTTTTTTTTTCAAACTTTACCCTCTTTTCTCCGTTTCTATCCGTCTTTTCTTTCCTCCTCTTCCTCCTCTCTCTCTTTCGTCTGGCATCATTACAAAAAAAAAAACGCTCTCTGGAAAGATCACATGATTTCCTACCAGAAAAGCCACGCAGCATTCCCAGTAAGTATTCCGCTGACACTGTGAAGACATCTTTTGTCTAAATCAAAATGCTAGCCCGGCCTGCCTCCTCCCTCCCCAAATCTGGCACCTTCTGAGTGGGGTGGGTGGTGGGTGAGGCGGTGGAGAGGTGGTGTTAGGAGTCATGGCAACCCCCACCTGGCAGGCTGCCCAGCACCCCGAGGTGGGGAGAAGTAGGGGCTAATATGGTGTGGAGCAGGAATGCTTGTGTCTTCCAAAGTCAACTCTATGGGTGTGCTGGTTGCTTAAGATTTCAGCTCAGATGCCAGAATTCTTTTGACAGAGCAAATACAAAAAGCCTGGATGAAGTTCATGCACTGCAAAAAAACCTGAAATCCAATATAAAATATCTCAAATCAAGATTCGCTTTGGCTCGCTCGTCGTCTGGCAACCGTCGTCTTTCCAAACCAGGAAGTTTTTAGGAAAGAGAATTTGAGACGTTCTTGATGTTTTAACTCAAAGCTTCAATTTTCTTCCTGTTTCTGAGTAACTTTATAATTGAAATTAGAATTCCCAGAATTTTTTTATTTTTTTATTTTTTTTACAGTGGCTTGATCAACACCGATGTCATTATTTCTTTCTTGCATGTTTTTTTGTGTGTTTTTTTTAATCTTTTCATGTCTCCACATTCTGAGCTCAGAACTGTGGCTTTGTTTGATCTGAGAAGCGATCAGATAACCTTTAATAAATAGGCTGTTTTTCTTTTTTGCTTTGTTTTTTTTTTATTAAATAGGCTGGCTGCTTATTTAAAGCGCTGTTACATTTATCATCCTGACATTCTTCTTACATTTTCTTTATTGTGATTATTTATTTCTCTTGGTAAAACAATCTCATTTCCAGTAGGAGGACATTCATCTTGGTGAGGTTTATTTATTTCAGAAAGAGTTTCTTCTTCTTAAATATTAAATTCCATGACTTATAGCCACATTTCACAACTACTGCAGCAGAATTTCAAGTTAAGGTGAGCCGTGGTTGACAACCTGGTGAAGGTGAACCCGCGCTAGGGTCAATTCTTGATTTAATCATTCAAAACAGAAATACTAACGATGCCATCTTTTGATTTGAGAGGAATTTTCTTCAGTTGCTTTGAATTTAAGATTTTTATTTCACTCAAGCTAAAAATAAAAAGCAGTGAAGGACGATTCGACCAGCTACTTTTCAGTTTATTTTACTCAGTAAATACTGGAATGAGTGAGCCGACACTTTTTTCTAAAGCCTGGATAATAACAAGAAATCTCGCGGGCGCAATTATCTCACAGCTCTTGCAGATAATTGTTTTGAAAGTCTTAGTTTTCTCAAATCAAGTACTTCTTTATTATATTTAGATTAGATAGTTCCTTTTCTTTCTTTTTTTTCTGGAGTGCATTAAATTGAATTACATTAATGAAAATCGCGCAAGCAAATACACAAAGCAAATTCTAAATTAACTAACACACTTTTACACACACACACACACACACACACACACACACACACACTACTGTTGTTGTTTTTTTTAAATAGACGAGCACCAGGCTGCATTTGATGCATTGCCAGCGGACATACGTGTGTCTCAGCTCTCTGGGCTTGCACTAGGAGCTAGTATGACTAAGCCACTGTGGCTCAGTGTAAAAGAACTGAGTAAGCCACAAAAAGCCACATTCTGTGTCCAAGACAGCAGCTTGCTGTAATAGCAAGTAAAACTTACAAGTAAACATTGAGTAATATTTTGTATGACTGTATCTTCACATAATGAATGCAAGTTTTCAATTGTTGGGGGGTGTAAAACCACACTTGTCATAGGGATCCCCCGGGAAATATTTTAGAAAATGGGGTTGTTTTCCTGCATTCTGAGGGCAAAATCTTCTGTTCAGTTTACCTACAAAAATACACTAAAGACAACAGTTCGAGCTGAACTATCTGTATTTCTGTCCTACTTTATACAGGTATAAATGTGAGATTCAACAATTGAAAACTTCCATTCTCTATGTGAAGATACAGTCATACAAAATATTACTCAATGTTTACTTGTAAGTTTTACTTGGACTAGAATACATCTTAACTTTGACTTAGACAACACCATTGGTATGCTATAGTTTTTTTTGTTTTTTTTTAATTCGATAATATGATTTATCATTTCAATTTAAAAGGGCATATAAAATAGCAAGCGAGGTGAATACATTTACGTGCATCGCTGGTTATTCCTGCCGGTCATAGGGATCAAAAGTCTAAGACGACAAAAAAGTACTGATAATATCTTTCATTTACCTTCTGATCGGTCTGTCACCACTCCTCCACCCCTCACAGCATTCACCATTTGTTGTTCAATTAGAATTTTAACGCAAAATCTACTATCAAACACTCTATTCTCATTTTCTTTCAATCGATCGTCCTCGTCTTGTCGTACACCAATTCGCGGGTTTAGCTTATAATAAAAATAATCTTTTTGTTTTTCATTGGACGAGAGGAGGTCATGACCTGAGTGCATATTTAATGATCGGGAGCATTCGGGTCATTTCGGCTATTTCCGTCGGCGTGCTTCGGCTAAATTCCGTCGGAATGCAGAAATAGCGACGCTAGCGAGCGAAAAATTATTACGTTTTAGCCTTTTCCCCATAAAAATAAGAACGTCACTGTGGCTACACAGTCCAAAAACTTCGTAGCCAATCTGGAATTTACTTCGCCTATGGCGAAGTGGCGAATGGCTAGCGCGAGCCCAGGCTCTGCATCCGCCAACGGTTTAGTCAGAACAGTAGCAATCAGGTGGTTTGCTACAATAACTCGAACCTGTGAGTCACTAAAGTGCGAGGTATCCGCCAGAAAGCAGATTAAAGCCCTCCCCTGAGAGCTCCTCATTCATCAGCTGTTGCTCAGCTTTAACACCAAACTGTTGAGCGTCTGCTGCTCTTACTCATCTCAGCTCGTGGTTAAATGAGAAATGCTGGCGTTGTGATTAATAGTGAGGCCACGGCAGCGCCTGTCATCTTCTTGTTTTATTTTCTCTCTTTGTTTTAATGAGTCTGTGCAGAAATAGTTTTGGTTTCACACTCGCATCGTGTATAAACTCATTTGGACTTCTATAACGAAGGCATAATAGCGCCGTAAATGTATATTTAACAGTTTCATCATGTGTCATCAAATTACAACGCTCGAGATGCCATACATTGATCATATTTAGAAAAAAAAAAACAAATTCAAGATTGAGTGAACAGTTTGTTGTTTATTGTTTGTCATCTAATTTAATGGGGAAAGTGGCCATAAAGGTAAGATGTGCCAATTCAGACATACTGGCACTACGATAGACAATAAAATAAAAGTAATCAAACGCATAAACTATAGAATAACCATTCAAACTCCATCTGTCCCACATCTATTGTTGTCAGTCTGTTTATTTAAGGTGGAGTATTTAAATTATATCTGTTCATAATGTGCACAAGGTGTTAATTCAAGGTTGTCAATTCAAGTTATATCATTTTCTATATTTATATTTCAGTTATTTATTAATTTTGACTATTTATGTTTATCTATTTGGGTATTTTGAGGCGATTACGGTTTTATTTTGACGTTTTTCTACAGTGAAAGTCTTTTATTTGCAATGGTGTAGGGAGGATAATTAATCGGTTGATCAATCAGCTTCTTTCATGATCACACGAGCCTGATAATCCACTATCAGCCATCCTCTTGTGAAGAAAAACACTGGAATTGAACCACACTTGGAGAACAAAATGATTTGTTTGCATGTGCAGGAAAACGGAATATTCCCTCCAATCCAGGGTTCCCTTCATGTTCCATGATTGGCACATCTGTTTAATAAATGCATGAGACAAGTGTTACGGCTGGCTAAGAAGATTATGACAAAACTAACACATCCTTTTCAATATGTCATGTCACACCCTACTTTTGTGCAGAACACAATACATACAGTCAGCCCACTTGAACAAGTCCTCATTGTCTGACGGCATGCTCGGCTCGGTTAAAATGGAAGCAAACGGCCAGCGATCTGCTGCCGTCTGCCTTTAACAGACTCAGCTAAAACAGTTCCAACATTCTCCCACTAAGAGGGACATTTCATATCCTGAGAGAAGCAGGAGGCTGAGGGGTCAAAGTTCAAATGAGAATGGGGGCGGTGAAGGACTTCCCTTGGGGATATACCATTGCAGGCCAGACAGGGGTGGCAAATCAGACAGACTGCTCAACCTGGTGATACATAAGATGGGAAAAAATCTATATTCAGTGGGGAGTGAGAGATGGATGTTAAAGAGGCATCAGATGTGCACTAATAAAAAGCTTAATGTGGTTTTTTTTTTTAAAAAGCAAAAAGCACATTATTTCTGCTTAGTATAAAAAAAAACAATTGATGGTGACAGCAAAGCAGAGATGGTTTTTTTAAAAAGCTATTTATGAGATGTTATGCAGCAGAGAGAAGCAAAAAAGGTTCGGAATTATAATTTTTTTAATTGTAATTCGTTCCTCATTTTGTCGCTTTGACCGACACGCTGACACATTTGACCGAAATTCAGATGACAAATGTGTGTTGTTCGATTCTTCAGCAGAAACAGAGGACTTATCTTCATTAATTTATTGCTGCCTCAAGCCATGGCAGAGAACCAGTCAACAGGTTAATCCAGGCAGCAGTTAACACAGTTTAATGAGACGCAAACCCATCCAGCCATTCCGGGCAGCAGTTTGTGGCTCGCTGGAGAAGTCATGACAAATTTGAAAAAAAAAAAAATACAAAAATACAAAAATTAGCTTTTGTAGAAAAAAATATTTTGGTTAACTTTGTTTCTTGGATTTATTTGAAAATAGTGACAAAAAATAACTGGAAATAAAAGCGAGAGCTGAGGCATCACACACAACCGACGGTCTGGTTTCCCCCTTCGGAGGCCTAGTCCTGCCGTGCCCTCATATGGCCTCCCTTTCCCAGCCTCCTGCAAACAGCATCCAAAAAGAAATAATACGCCTTCATCGCTGGATCGTTTAAAACATTTACAACCAAGAGCTATGGCAGGACATGCATTTAATGTAACATAAAATTTGGAATCTTTTCTGTAATGAACCGCAAGTAGATCAAAAGCATGTGTGCAAATATGATATTTAAAAAAATGACCCCATGTGATGCTGAGGTAAAAATGAAAAGGAGCTGCGTGTTCTTACTGTAAAATATTCAACAAAATCCAGTTTTACAAGAACGTCTATGATGCTTATAAATATTCACTTTCACCGTTAAGCAGTTTTGTGTCAGCTTTGCACCAGACGCCCGTCAGCCTGACCCACCTGTCGGCTGATCTTGCTGCCTAGCACCAGAAAAACACTCACATTTCTACTGAGGATTATTGGCTGCAGCTGACTAACCAACGGCCAATCGGTGCGCTGGGAGGGACGGATCGAAGCGACAACCAAACCTGATACCAAATCCAAACAGGAAAGAACAGCAGCAGCAAAAAAAAAAAAAAAACCTGCTCCAGGCAAAGGTGGAATTTCTCTCTCCATATTTGATCCACGTCTCCATGCTTCATTTTTATTTCGTAGAGGCCTCTGAGGTTAATTTATAGGAAATACCGCATCGTCAGTTAAACACATGCGGTGATGCAGAGAGACGCGGTGTTTGCTGCTGTTGATCCCCCAACATTAATAAAGTATAAATAGAGGGCATCTATTTCTGAACAGTACTGAATTAAAAACTTGGCTCCAGATAAGGCTGCTATCAGAGCAGGCTTTTACCGTCGCTGGAACAGATCAATACTTAATGAATTCCAAACGGGGAGGCGGGGGGGTTCCAGAAACATAAATGTATCCCATTGATCCGTGAATATGACACAGCCGGAGGAATGCATCTTCTTAATTGACCTGAGCATTTTCAAATTAATTCATACAACAATTAAAATGGATTGCACTGTGCGGCACCTCCGTCCTGGAACCTCAGAGAGCCTTTTATTGTGCGTTGGGGTCACCCGGTGACCCAGACTTGTGTTTTAATTACAGCTGTCTCCTATCAAGCGGCTCAAGCTACACAACAAAAGCAATGAAGGAATTAAAAGGCTCGGTCTAACTACTGGATGGTGGAATCAGCTCTCCACAGAGACCAGGGTGGCTTCGTCCCTGAATTAAACGTAAATAAAGAGTACGGTATATTAGCACTAGCCCCAGTACACAGGGATGTTTAACTGCTATATTTACATGGTTTTACAAAGCATTTTTAAATATGTGACATCCCCGTTTGTTCTGTCTTCAGAAGAGTCTAGTCCATTAAGAGGCTTTAACGTTCATTTATGGATCTCACATGAATTAGAGCCGTAAAGTATTTGATTGGTTTGGTGATGCAGTGAAGCAGCACAGGATCATGGGAGTCGTTGTATTTACTCCTTATAAAAGTGTATCTGGTGTGCAGGCGCCACAGTTGGAGCCGAAGATCAGTGAGTAAAAAACAAATGAGACCGATCGCCATTGGCTGGTGGTCCTACCTCCCTATGAAGTCTCATCGCTATGAAGTCTCATCCCTACGAAGTCTCATCACTACGAAGTCTGATCACTACGGGGTGTCATCACCATAAAGTCTCATCACTACCATGTGTCATCACTACCAAGTGTCATCACTACGAAGTCTCATCACTATGAATTCTCATCACTACGAAGTCTGATCATTACGGAGTGTGATCACCACAAAGTCTCATCACTACCATGTGTCATCACTACCAAGTGTCATCACTAGGAAGTCTCATCACTACGAAGTGTCATCACTACGAAGTCTCATCACTACGAAGTGTCATCACCACAAAGTCTCATCACTATGGAGTGTCATCACTACAAAGTCTCATCACCACAAAGTCTCATCACTACCATGTGTCATCACTACCAAGTCTCATCACTACGAAGTCTCATCACTACGAAGTCTCATCACTATGAAGTCTCATCACTACAAACTCTCATCACTACGAAGTCTCATCACTACGAAGTCTCATCAGTACGAAGTCTCACCACTACGAAGTCTCATCCGTATGAAGTCTCATCACTACAAACTTTCAGCACTATGACCTCTAATCACCATGAATACTCATCGCTTTGAATTCAACACTAGGAAAACTCACTGCCAACTCTCACTGTAATGAACTCTCATTACTACAAACTCTCATCATTATGAACTCCCATCATTATGAAGTCCCATTACTACAAACTGTCACTGTTATAGACTCTAACCATTATAAAACCGTATCAGTATAAATTCTCACAGCTACAAACTGTAATGGCTACAAACTCTCGTCACTATGAACTCTCACAACTATGAACACTCAACACTATGAATTCTCATCACTAGAAACTCTCGTCATTACAACGTGTATTGTTTGGTTCCCACAAGCCAAGCGCACCTGCAGTGGGAAATGACTTATGACTCTTCATACCTGTCTCAGAATTCTTTGATGGACCTGATGGATTTAGTTGTTGACCTCCCAGAGAGCAGTGATGCAGTGAAGCAGCAGGCAAAAAGCAAAAGAAACAACAACAAAAAGAAATGAATAAAACGGACACTACCAGTCATTTCCAGCAGGTCTTAAATGATGGCTTTAGGTACACACACTTCCAATTCAAATAAATCTCATACAAGTGGTGAACTTGGTGATCTGCAGGTCAGTGAACAGAAAATTGGCCTTGGAGAACCATTAAATCATTCCGAATACTTTATTATTAATTCAATAATTTATTATTAGACAAAAAAATATTTTATTATTATTGTTGTTGTAGTAATTGTTATTATTATTATTATTATTATTATTATTATTATTATTATTATTATTATTATTATTATTATTATTATTATTATTATTATTATTATTATCGTCATCATCATCATTATTAATGATTTATTAATTATTATTAAATCACAAAAGCTTGACTCTGGATTCTCATCGGGTAAAATTATTTACTTTTATCTAAGTTCAGTTAAACAATCCACAGGTTTGAATTATTTGTCACCACAACAGTCCAGACAGACAGTAGGCAGAGGGGATTATGGGAAATGAATGCAGCTAGAATCCACCTGCCATGGAAGGAAGGTGTGCTGATGAAGAATAAGGAACGTAAGGTGAACGTTGAATTCGTGCAGTGTAACTGTTTTTAACGTGTGACTAAAATACCGACACTTGTGTTGCTCATGAATGGATTATCATGAAAACGAATTTTGTTGATGGCCACTTGAAACCCACTCAAGGACCCTGAAGGGGAACTTTGGGCCCCAGATTGAAAAACACATTTGCAAAAAAAAAAAAAAAAAAAAGTCAAATATTTTTCAAAAGCCCTAATTGAAGTATTCGACAGACAAAGTTCAAAAGGATTCCTGCAGTTTGGATTCTACACCTCAAAAATATATCTAGGAATCCTACTTAGACCCCTCATTAGCAACATCGCCCAACTAAAAACAGGATTCTGCTTATTTCCTTGACGACAGGTGTGCACATCTCAAAGAAAGAGGTGAACATTACATGGCACGAATACCGCTCCACATCTCCAGAGGAACCGATTGTAATCGACTACATTAAGAATGACTTCTCATTTAGGAGGAAGGGAAGGCAGTTATCATAATGATACCTTCTCTCCGTGTGTCCTTAACAAATGCATTCCCGAAGATAATCCCTCTGCACAACCTCTCATTATCAAAGCAATCTCTTGACAGTAGGAAGAGGAACACTGGAAAATGCATGAATTAGTGTGAGACTATGGAAAAAAAAAACGAGTAGCGACCCGAGACTTTAATTAGGCAAAACAATCAGACGCATTCAGGAGGTGCGAGTCAATAAGCTAAAACTAATACGCAAGAGGACAGAATTAATATTTGATGATGTTTAAATGGCCATTTGGGCACGGATGCCTTTGGGCGCC